>NW_012267222.1:297030-323548 GCF_000151885.1 Dipodomys ordii | reverse complement strand
TTTTTTGGCGGTCGTGGGGCCTGAACTCTGGGCCTGGGCGCTGTCCCTCAGCTCTTCAGCTCAAGGCGAGCGCTCTACCACTTGAGCCACAGCGTCACTTCCAAGCTTACAGATTCTTATAAATGCTGGAGACAAATTCTGGGACCTCTCTCATTTTTCCTTGGCTATCTATGTTCAGTTTCGTCCTGGCTTCATGCTAACCATCGAGGCACCCCACCACCTCAGCCATGCCTATCCAGGTTCTCTGACTTGTAATGAGATCATTGCTTTCAAGTCTTGGATGTCTGTCTTCGTCTGCTTCCTGAAGTATTCAACCCTACATGTCAATGTTTTGCTTTTCTCTTCCAGATTGTTGGTTCTGAGGGGTGTCTAGAACAGAGACCTGAAGATGAGTGAGCTTGACCAGCTGCGGCAGGAGGCCGAGCAACTGAAGAACCAGATTAGAGTATGTAGACTGTGCCTTTGAGTTTTAGGTCAGAAATTAACTGCTGGTGAATGAGTGGCTGTGAGGTATATTTGAGTAGTATCTACTAACCATAAATCTGGATACTTACCTAATGCATGTTTTCAGTCTTCTTTGTCTCATAATTTAGTTGAATGTACGTAAAATGTTTGCATAGAATTCGTAAAGGTCTTTTGGGGTTTAAGTGTGTGCACATGCTGATCCTGGGGCTTAACCTTAGGTGCTGTCTGTGAGGTTTAGTGCTAAAGGCTGGCCACTCTGCCACTTGAGCTCAGCTCCACTTGTGGCTTTTTGGTAGTTAATTAGAAAG
The DNA here is from genome assembly GCF_000151885.1 of Dipodomys ordii. Lineage (NCBI taxonomy): Eukaryota > Metazoa > Chordata > Mammalia > Rodentia > Heteromyidae > Dipodomys > Dipodomys ordii. Next base: position 322,775 of record NW_012267222.1, on the reverse strand, counting down.
TCTCATGGATGGACTTTCCTGCCCAGTCTGGCTTGAACTACAATCCTTATATCTCAGTCTTCTGAGTAGCTAGGATTATAGGGGATCCACTGGTACCTGGATTTGAATTTTTTAATTTTTATTTATTTTTTTGTCGGTTGTGGGGCCTGACCTCTGGGCCTGGGCGCTGTCCCTCAGCTCTTCAGCTCAAGGCTAGTGCTCTACCACTTGAGCCACAGTGTCAGTTCCGGCTTTTTCTGTTTATGTGGTGCTGAGGAATCGAACCCAGGGCCTCATGCATGCAAGGCAAACACTCTACCACTGAGCCACCTTCCCAGCCCAGTCCAGATGTTTTCTTCTTTTTTTTTTTCCTTTGTCAGCCATGGGGCTTGAAGGCCTGGGCCCTGTCCTTGAGCTTTTCTGCTAAAGACTATAGAACTCAATCACCTTGAGCCACAGTTGCACTTCCAGTGTTTTGTTGGTAGAGGTAGTCATGGGGCTTAAACTGAGGTCCGTCCTAGGTGTTGTCCCTGAGCTTTTGCATTCAATGCTAGAGCTCTTCTACTTTGAACCACAGCACCACTTCCGTTTTCTGGTGGTTAATTGGAGATTAGAGTTTCATGGAGTTTCTTGCCTGGGTTGGTTTCAAACTTCTATCTCAGCCTCCTGAGTAGCTAGGATTACAACAGTGCCCAGCTTCTTCCAGTTTTCCTGTTGTTAATTGGAGATAAAAGTTTCAAGAGACTTTCCTGCCTGAACTGGCTTTGATCCTCAGATCTTGGCCCTCCTGAGTAGCTAGGATTACAGGCAAGAGCCACCAGCACCTGGCTTTACATGTTTTCATTACCACAATTAAAATGTACAAAGAAACAAGTAGAGGTCATCTTGAAAATTTTCATCTCATCTAATATCTCAAATATCATTTTAGTTAACACATAGTGTGGATGTGGTTATGAAAGTGGAGTTTAAACTCAGTCCTTCATGCTTGCTAGGCAAGTGTCCTACTTGTGATTCATGCCTCCAGCCTTATTATTTTGGGGATAACAAGCATGATCCTCCTAGGAAAGCAGCCTTATACTACTCAGGAAGCTGAGACCTGAGAATCATAGTTCAAAGACAGCCAGGGGAGGGAAGTCCTAAGACTCTTATCTCCAATTAATTACCTCAAAGTAACTGGTGGAGCTGTGGCCCAAGTGCTAGAGCACTATCCCTGAGCAATGAAAACTCAGGGACAATGCCTAGGCCCTGAGTTCAAGCCCATGACCAGCACACATAAAGCAAAACAGCAAAATAAACATTTGTGTTACTGTTTTTCAAACCAAAGACGAATTTGTAATCTAAAGATTTGATGTATTCATACAGTAATGGTCATTTCAGTGTACTTTTGTGTTATCCCTGCTTCATAAGTGAGCCAGTTTACCCGAGGCACTCTGTGCCTACCGTGGATCAGGACGTGCACCGTGGAGGATGCTCTCCGGTGGCTGGCTGCCACTTCAGAAGTAGCTGATCAGACAACAGCATCATAGAAACATCTTTCCTAGTGGAAGTTGTCATAATCTCTCTCCTTCAAATTATTCCTACTCTCGGATTTTGAAAAAAAAAAATTGGGGGGGGGGAGGGTCTGGTTGTGGGGCCTGAACTCTGGGCCTGGGCACTGTCCCTCAGCTCTTCAGCTCAAGGCTAGTGCTCTACCACTTGAGCCACAGCGCCACTTCCGGCTTTTTTCTTTTTGCTTATGTGGTACTGAGGAATCGAACCCAGGGCCTCAGGCATGCAAGGCAAGCACTGTACGACTGAGCCACCTTCCCAGGCCAGATTTTGAAACTTTTAAAGCTATTCAATTTTCTTTATAATGTATGCTGTTTTGGATTTCAGTACTTTTTTTCTTTTGTGTTAGTGGGTTTGAACCTAAGATACTGTGCTTGCTGTGCAGGTGTTAGGCCTCAGCCCTTAAGACTCATTTTCCAGCACTTCAGTCATGTTCAGTTAATATAGAAATTTCACTGGATGTGGGATATCTCAACATCATACATCACTGTATTGCTAGGTCTTCTAGAAGATAGTTGACAAGATAGCATCAACCAGAAAATCACATTGGAATTGATTGTCTCTTCCGGGTTCCTTTGTTCTTTTCCTGTAACGTGGATTTAATGATTGTTTGGCTCAAAGAGAAAGTTTTAGTGCTGTTTTTGTTTGTTTTTTGCTTGAATAGCAGGTGTTTTGATCCTGTTTTTCCTGGGCCACGCTAGTCCCACCTGACCTCAGCCTGACTGTGAGAAGGGAAATGGGTGTGCCCTGTGGGAAGGCAGCCTCTGCCTCCACAGTTCAGTGGGGTTCCTAGGGCTTTGCCCTGTTTGGATAAGGAATGTGCATGTCTTAGATGGGTCTGTTTTTACCAGGCTTTTGTTTGTTGTTGTCTCCACCTCTACTGGCCTTGGGCAAGAGCAGGGAGCATTAGAAGAAAGGAAGTGTTTTGTGTTGTTTTGTTTCTGTGCTGGTTCTGGGCACTGTCTAGGCTAATGCTCTGTCACAGGCCTTCTTCTAGAGATGAGAATCTCACAGACTTTGCTGCTTGGGCTGGCTTTGTACTGCAATCCTCAGATCTCAGCCTCTGAGTAGCTAGGATTACAGGTGTGAGCCACCAATGCCTGGCCAAAAAAGGAAGTTTTGAAAAGAGTGCTCCATCATTGTACACACTCTGCTTTTTAAAAATAAGATTATTTTCCTTGTACTTTAAAAGAAAATTCGCATCAGTGAAGTATATAAGAGCTACATTCTGCTTTTACCCTCACAGTTTGTGGAGTCCCTCTGACGCTTTGGTGGATGAGGGCCTGGGGTTGGATGGGAGAATCATGACTAATTCCTTTTGTCATTATTTCTTAGGATGCTCGAAAAGCCTGTGCAGATGCAACTCTCTCCCAGGTAAGTTGTTTGCTTGGGCAGAGGCTAGGCAGGCAGGAATGGGCTTGCTGTGCCTTTCCTGTGCAGTGGAGCACAAAGCTCTGCCAGCACCTTTCATTCGGAAGTCATTGTGGTGATAGGCACAGATAACCAGAATTTATTTCTCTGGCCTTTAAGGATTACTTCCTAGCATAGAGGAAGTAGTCTTAAGATACCATTTTTGTCTAAAGTATTTGACATTTTTCTCAGACAACACTGCAATTTTTGACAGCTTGACAGTTACTCAAACTGTTAAACTTAGAATTGCCATATCACCCAGCAGTCTGACTGCTGGATAGATATGCCAGAAGAATTGAAAACTGGTTTTCAAACAGTCATCTTGTCCCCTTGTCTTTGGGGGAAGCTGTCCGTGTATGCTTGACCTTCCTACAGCACTAGACCTTATAGATAGTATGTTTTGTCCTACATTCGAAAATAATTTAATTTGTGAAATTAGGCACCAAAAGAGATTAATAATAACTAAGATAAAGTCATGACAATGTCCTGTAATAGTTATGTGGACGTACGCTGTTAGATATCTTACCAGGCTTTATTAAAGCCTGGGGAATAACAAGATAAAATGAGGTGATTGTTACAGGTTGTGGGTCTGGGGGTGCTGCAGCACTGCTGGAGTCTTAACAGTCTTAGTCAGCTTCTGAACAGCTGAAAGGTGGTGTGTTCACAGCACGGGGCTGGACAAAATGATTTACATTCTGGGTGGGTGGGGCAGACTGGGTCAGCATCAAGTATCATGCAACTCAGAACAGAGTAGAGTTGTAAATTCATAAATTACCTAACCCAGGTGCCTCTGTTGACCATGGGTAACTGAAACCACAGAAAGCAAAATTGTCAATGTTGCGGTCACGCTGTGCACCAAGTTTTTACTGAAAGCCTCCATAGTAGCTATAAGGTAGAAGAAGTCTAGAATTCCTATTATTATAATATATCCATGTAATGGAATATTACTCAGTTATGAAAAGAAATGCAGCAGCAACATGCTACAACATGGCTAGCCTTCAGAAGCATTTTGATGAAAGAACAAAAAGCAGACTACATGGGTTTTGCATTTTCTGATTGCATTCGTATGAAATTTCCAAAATGGGGAAATACCCTTGGAGACAATGTAGATGATGGTGTTTGCCTGGGATCGGGGTAGGGGAGTGGGCGCACTGCTCAATGATTGCGGCAGTGATTATACAAAGTTAGCCAATGTAGTTACTTTCATGTTGAGTGAGCATTCTGTGAGGGGTCAGAGGAGCCAGGCCTGTTAGACCAGTGTGGGGAGAAGTGAAAAAAGGAAGAAGACAGTGTCTGAAGATGTCTGGTGTGTGCATGCAGTAGTAGGGTTAGAAAGCCAGAGCGGGTAGGGAGCAAGAGATCACCAAAGCAGAGCCGCAGCTGCCGATGTTATCCTGTGGTAACTCTTAATTTATTTTTAAGATCACAAACAACATTGACCCAGTGGGAAGAATCCAGATGCGTACCCGAAGGACACTGCGCGGACACCTGGCTAAGATCTATGCCATGCATTGGGGCACAGACTCCAGGTACTCATGGTCCTGTAAACTGTTCTGATTTCTAGTATATGATACAAGTTTGAAAGTAAGCCAGGTCTAGCATGCACAGCTCCTTGCAGGGCTTGAGCTGGCTGCTGTTGTCTTTTTTTTTTGGTCGGGAGGCCTGAACTCTGGGCCTGGGCGCTGTCCCTCAGCTCTTCAGCTCAAGGCGAGCACTGTACCACTTGAGCTACAATGCCAGTTCTGGTTTTCTAGTGGTTTTTATTGGCGATAAGAGTCTCACAGATTTTCCTGCCGACGCTGGCTGATCCTCAGATCTGATGCTCAGATCGCAGCCTCCTGAATAGCTAGGATTATAGGCGTGAGCCACCGGCGCCCGGCTCTGCTGTTGTCTTTGCCACCCAAAAGAGGCATGTGATCCCAGCTCTGCATGAGACACCAGCTACCCCAGCTCTGCACTTTCTTGCCGCTGCCAGCTCTGTCCTCCTTGCTCCTTGCCTCCCTTTCCTCTCGGGACCCTCATACTCCCGGCTCTCCTGCAGGCTACTCTTGGGACACCCCACGGGAAGTTGTTCTCCTTTCCCTGCTCTGATTCCTCCCCTTCCCATCTTGTTCCTGTAGCTCCAAGATCCTTGGTCAGAATGCTAGAGCTGGCCTGGCTGGAGGATGAGTGGTCTGAGAGCATGTGGACTCTGTTGGCCTCCCCGTGGCAGGCACGGGGCACATGTAATACTAGTGGCCGTCACCGTCCTCCCACTGGGCCCATCTTCTGCTTGTTTCCCATTCAGTTGTCAGTGGAATTTTCTGCTTGGCTTTCTTTTTCTTTATTCTGGTAAACAGCCAGAGAACAAAAGATTCTATCTTTAGTTTGTTCAACAGAGGGTCTCATACAATTTCATTTGCAGATGAGTGCGTGATGTTTTTAGTGATGACAGCAATCAGAATAAAATAGGAAAGAGGGTACACACACTGGCTCAGAAAACTTGGGATTTTGTGTTTACTAGGCAGGTGGCCCACTACTTGAGACAGTCCTTCAGTAAGTATGTCAATAGGGTTTTGCATTTTTTTTCTTTTTTCTTTGCTCGGTCATGGGGCTTGAACTCTGGGCTTGAGCACTATCCGTGTGCTCTTTAGCTCAAAGCAAGTACTCTACCACTTAAGCCACACACCACTTCCAGTTTTCTGATGGTTTATTGGATCCACAATTTTTTTTGGGGGGGGGGTCCGGTTGTGGGGCCTGAACTCTGGGCCTGGGCACTGTCCCTCAGCTCTTCAGCTCAAGGCTAGTGCTCTACCACTTGAGCCACAGCACTACTTCGGCTTTTTTCTGTTTGCTTATGTGGTGCTGAGGAATCGAACCCAGGGCCTCGGGCACACAAGGCAAGCGCTCTACCACTGAGCCACCTTCCTAGCCCCAAACTCTTATTTTCTGAGTAACTCAGACTATAAGCATGAGCCACCCCACTCACCTGGCCGATAGATTAGGTTTTAAATATGCTCACTACAGGGCTGGGAAGGTGGTTCAGTGGTAGAGCGCTTGCCTTGCATGCCTGAGGCCCTGTGTTCAATTCCTTAGCACCACATAAGCAAAAAGAAAAAAGCCAGAAGTGGCACTGTGGCTCAAGTGGTAGAGCGCTAGCCTTGAGCTGAAGATCTGAGGGACAGCGCCCAGGCCCAGAGTTCAAGCCCCATGCCCGGACCCAAAAAAAAAAAATTGGGGCTGGGAAAGTGGCTCAGTGGTAGAGCGCTTGCCTTGTATGCCTGAGGCCCTGGGTTCGATTCCTCAGCACCACATTAGCAAAAAGAAAAAAGCCAGAAGTGGTGCTGTGGCTCAAGTGGTAGAGCACTAGCCTTGAGCTGAAGAGCTGAGAGACAGTACCCAGGCCCCGAGTTCAGGCCCCACAACTAGACCAAAAAAGAAAAAACAAAACATAAATATGCTCACTACAAAAATGAATAAGCATGGGAAATGATGGATAAATTAATAAGTTTAACAATCTAAAACGTAAATGGTTATCAAATCATGGTGTACTCTATAAATAAATATATAGTATATAAATATATATATATTATATTAAATGTATAAATAAATATAATTAAAAATTAAAATTATGGGGCTGGGAATATGGCCTAGTAGTAGAGTACTTGCCTAGCATGCATGAAGCCCTGGATTCAATTCCTCAGCACCACAGAAAAAGCCCAGAAGTAGTGTTGTGGTAGAGTGCTAACCTTGAGCAAAAAGAAGCTGAAGGGTAGTGCTCAGGTCCTGAGCTCAAGCCCCAGGACTGGCAAAAATAAGTAAATAATTTATGGGCCTTGGCTGGTGGCTTATACCTGTAATCCTGAAGCTATTCAGGTGGCTAAGGTCTGAGGATCACAGTTCAAAGCCAGCCCAGGCAGGAAAATCTCAAAAGTGGTAGAGTGCTAACCTTGAGAAAAAGAACTCAGGGATGGCACCCAGGCCCTGAGTTCAAGCCCCATGACTGACCAAAAATAAATACATACATACACACATATACACACACACATATACATACAAACAAACAAAATAAAGGAACTATAGGCATAGCTTCCCAGCCCCATAATTTTTTTTTTAAGACAAAACATAAAAATAAAATGAGCATGATGATTGGGTTCTCACGCGCTTGCGTGACATGTGCCTCCTCTAAACCTTGTTACAACATGGGCATATTACCCATCTGATGTGAAAAAAATAAAAAAGTAAAATCTGAGGGTCTGGGAAGGTCGCTCAGCGGTAGAGTGCTTGCCTCTCATGCATGAGGCCCTGGGTTCAATTCCTCAGCACCACATAAACAGGAAAAGCCAAAAGTGTCACTGAGGCTCAAGTAGTAGGGTGCTAGCCTTGAGCTGAAGAGCTGAGGGACAGCGCCCAGGCCCAGAGTTCAAGCCCCATGACCAACCCAAAAAAATAAATAAAAATCTGAGAGCAAAAAGCAGAACTGTATTTAGTGTGGCCATCTTACATGCCTGCCTCCTCCAAGAGTTAATAAATATTATGGCAATGGTGAATCTTAACAGCTGTGCACAAGTACCCTGGCACACAGATGTCATTTGTTGTCATAGCACTACAGTGAAATACATAAAAATTTTAATTGGTACATTGACTTAAATGGATTATATGTTAGAAGTGATACTGCTAACTGCTTTTGCTTTGAAAGGTGTGGATGTGCACGGCTGAGATCTCAGCAGTGGTGGGGGGCAATGGTAATAGGATCATGAGCTCTATACAGAGAGAAGCTGTCTCAAACACCAAAAAGAAAAAGTTTCTTTTTCATGACATAGGCTATATTCATAACTGCAGGTATGTTTTTATTTATATGACATGTGGACAGTTAAATTATTGTGGTGGCTAGCAGTTTGTTTTTCAAACTGAGGTACATCAGTGAGTGACTTGTGTGTATATGTTGAAGTATATAAAAAGTAATCTTAACTGGGCACCGGTGGCTTACTCCATAATCCTGCCTACTCAGGAGGCTGAGATCTGAAGATTGTAGTTCAAAGACAGGCTAGGCAGGAAAGTCCATGAGCTTCTTTAGTTAACCACCAAAACGTGAAAGTGGAGCTCTGGATTTCAGCTGGGTGCAAGTGGCTCCTACCTACATTCCTAGCTATGTCAGGATGATTTTAAGTCTAAAGCTAAACAGAAAAGTCTATGGGCTCCTTTCTCAATAGCCGAGCCCTCTGCCCACACCTGTCAGCCTGGTTATGTGGAGGCTGAGATCCTGGGCGTCACAGTGACGCTGCCTGTTGTCCCAGCCACAACAGGAAGTCTGAAATGGCCTACACTCCTGTGTAGGCACATGTTGGGGTGGAGGGGGTGACCTGTTCAAAAATACACAGCACACAGAAGGTCAGCTGGGGCTCAGCCGTGTGACTCGTGAGTTCAAACCCTTCCACACCAAAGTAATATATATCCTACTTTTTTTTTATGTGTGTGCCATTTCTGGAACTTGAACTCTGGGCCTGGGTGCTGTCCCTCAGCTCTTCAGCTCAAGGCTAGTGTCCTACCACTTGAGCCACAGCGCCAGTTCAGGCTTTTTCTGTGTATGTGGTGCTGAGGAATCGAACCCAGGGCCTCGTTCATGTGAGGCAAGCGCTCTACCACTGGGCCACCTTCCCAGCCCTCAAATTTTTTTTTTAATTGTGAAAATACTGTACAGAGGGATTACAATTACATGGGCAAGGTAATGACTACATTTCTTATCAAGAATTGTTGCCTCCGCTGTCCTCAGCTCTTCAGCTCAAGGCTAGTGCTCTACCACTTGAGCCACAGCGCCACTTCCAGTTTTCTGGTGGTTTATTGGAGACAAGAGTTTCACGGACTTTCCTGCCTGGGCTGGCTTTGAACCCAATCCTCAGATCTCAGTCTCCTGAGTAGCTAGGATTACAGGCATGAACCACCGGCGCCTGGCTAAAATTTGAGTTTTTAAATAACATTTGGGATACAATTTTTGTCACGTAGATAAATTTTTTCCCTCTTCAAGGTCTGAGGAGCTCTCTATGAGAGAACCCTGGCCCAAGAAGAATGAGGTGTTGGCCTGGGGCAGTTTTCTCTGTCCTTGGGGTTCCTCCTGCCCTGCATCTCCTTTGGGAGGGTAGATCAGTGCTAGGGCACAGGAAGCTGACTGTATGGGACCTGCCCTAAGTAAGGGTAAGGAAGAGCACCTGACCTGGGGTTACTGGAAGGCGTGTCTCCTCACCTTCCAGAGGATCAGTGAGTACACAGCTCAGCCAGTCAGCAGTTTTTAAGCTGACTGACCCTGGACTGCTCTGAAGGTGACCCGATACTCTGCTCAAAACCTCAGAGGGACCAGGCAGGAGCAGAGCAGCAGAGTTGTGCCTTCTACGGTTCTGTGGTGTGTGGGTGAGAGAACATGAAAGGAGGAGTTGGCGCTAAGAATCATTGGAGGGGTGGGACTCTGCTCAGTGGTAGAAGCTGTGTAACCACCCCGAGTGTCCCGAACATCCTGTAGATAGACTGTTGCAGTTGGAGGCGTTGCTCAGTGTTAGAGCACTTGGCATCATGGCCAAAGCCTTGGATACCATTTCTAGTACTACTAAAAAAGTTGTATCTTCAAAGCAACAGGATTGCTACCTACACTTTATTTACTTATGTTATTGATTGATTTAATTGATTGCTTGGTTTTTGTGCTGGTCTTGGGGTTTGATTTCAGGGCCTGAGCACTATCCCTGAGCTTTTTTTAAAAAGCTCAAGGCTGACACTCTACCACTTGAACCACAACTCCACTTCTGGTTTTTGCTGGTTACTTGGAGATAAGAGTCTCATGGACTTTCCTGTTAGGGCTGGCTTTGGACTTGATTTGCTCTTGACTAGCTAGGATTACAGTCTTGAGTCATTGGTGCCTGGCTCTGTGATGTATTTTATGCCAAAGTACTGAAGTGGTTTATTGGTTTGTTTATTTTTATTTTTTTATTTTATTTTTTTTGTCAGTCGTGGGGCTTGAACTCTGGGCCTGGGTGCTGTCCCTCAGCTCTTCAGCTCAATGCGAGCGCTCTGCCACTTGAGCTACAGCGCCACTTCCGGTTTCCTGGTGGCTTATTGGAAATAGGAGTCTTACGGTCTCTCCTGCCCGGGCTGGCTTTGAACCTCGATCCTCAGATCTCAGCCTCCTGAGTAGTTAGGATTACAGGTGTGAGCCACCAGCGCCCGGCTTATTTATTTATTTTTATGCCGTCATGGGGCTTCAACTGTGGGCCTGGGCGCTGTGGAGCTCTTCAGCTCAAGGCTGGTGCTCAATCACTTGAGCCACAGCACCACTTTTGTTTTCCTAAATGGTTTATTGGAGTCTGATGGAATCTGAAGTCTGTTGGACTTTCCTGCCAGAGCTGGCTTTGAACCATGATCCTCAGATCTCAGTCTCCTGAGTAGCTAGGAATACAGGCATGAGCCACCAGCACTTGGCTATTTTGTTTTATTTTTTATTGTACCAAGGTTTTAATGGAGGACCCTTTCAGCTTGCTGGATTGACTGGTGTGCTACTTACTACTTGAACCATGTCTCCAGCCTACCAAACAAGCTTTAAACTGGTTATTTTGGATATGGAATATCATAAACTTTTCTGCTCCAACTGGCTTTGAGCCTCAGTCCCCAGAAACCCAGTCTCCTGCATAGTTAGTTATAGGCCTGAGCCACTTGTGCCCCGCTGTTCATTGTGACAGTGATGTAGCTTTGCAAGCCATTGCAAGGGTCTTCTTCTTCTTCTTCTTCTTTTTTTTTGTCGGTCGTGGGGCTTGAACTCTGGGCTTGTTTGCTGTCCCTGTGCTCTTCAGCTCAAGGCGAGCGCTCTACCACTTGAACCATAGTGCCACTTCCAGTTTTCTAGTGGTTTATCGGAGATAAGACTCCGGACTTTCCTGCCCAGGCTGGCTTTGAACCACAATCCTCAGAACTCAGCCTCCTGAGTAGCTAAGATTACAGGCGTGAGCCACTGGCGCTGGCATGCAAGGGTCTTCTTGACACCATATTCCGTAGGCTCCCTGCTCTGCAGGATTCCTTTTGAGTAGCTGTGTATCCCAGAATCATTCTAGCCTGTTTGTTTTCCAGATACCTAAAATTCCTTTCCATGTTAGTCATACCGTCCTTTTGCAATATTCTGTCTTGATTCTGCAAATACAAGCTGGGCGCCAGTGGCTCACACCTGTAATCCTCATCCCTGCACTCTTCAGCTCAAGGCAAGCTCTCTACCGCTTGAGCCACAGCGCCACTGTCGTCGGTTTTCTAGTGTTTTATTAGAGATAAGAGTCTCAAAGCTGGCTTTGAACCTCGATCCTCAGATCTCAGCCTCCTAAGTAGCTAGGATTATAGGTGTGAGCCATCGGCGCCAGGCAGTCTGAGACTTTTTTGGGGGGGGGGTCTGGTTGTGGGGCCTGAACTCTGGGCTCAGATGTCTCTCAGTTCTTCAGCTCAAGGCTAGCACTCTACCACTTGAGCCACAGCGCCACTTCCAGCTTTTTTCTTTTTACTTACGTGGTGCTGAGGAATAGAAACCAGGGCCTCATGCATGCAAGGCAAGCGCTCTACCACTGAGCCACCTTCCCAGCCCCAGTCTGAGACTCTTATCTCTAGTAAACCATCAGAAGAACCTGAAATGCTGCTGTGGTGGAGCGCTCACCTTGAGCAGCTTAGGGACAGTGCCCAGGCCCAGAGTTCAAGACCCATGACCAGCCAAAAAAAAAATCTACAAGTACAAAGTGAGTTCTCAGAACATAGATCCCACACTTAGCATTCTTGCTCAGAGCAAGGAGACAGTCGTGAAACAGCTCATCGCCGCTCTTGCCAGGTGAGGTACAGTACAGCGTCCAGGTGGAGCGGAGTAGAAACTTGGATTGCAGACTTAGTTTAGTCTAGGAAGTGTCATGGTGCTATCGGTGAGCCTTTCTGCTTTGAGCCACAGCACTACTCCTGATATTCTGGTGTGTGTTTGTTTGTTACCAGTCCTGGGGTTTGAACTCAGGGCCTGAGGACTGTCCCTAAGCGACCTTCACTCAAGGCTAGAACTCTACTACTTGAGTCACAGTGCCACTTCTGGCCTTATGTGGTACTGAGGAATGGAAGTCAGGGTTTCATGCGTGCTAGGCAAGCGTTGTACTGCTAAGCAACCTCTGGGCCCTCTTTTTTTTTTTAATTGTGAAAATACTGTACAGAGAGGTTACAATTACATGGGCAAGGTAATGACTACATTTCTTATCAAGAATTGTTGCCTCCGGGGCTGGGAAGGCGGCTCAGTGGTAGAGCGCTTGCCTTGCATGCATGAGGCCCTGGGTTCGATTCCTCAGCACCACATAAGCAAAAAGAAAAAAGCCGGAAGTGGCGCTGTGGACTCAAGTGGTAGAGCGCTAGCCTTGAGCTGAAGAGCTGAGGGACAGCGCCCAGGCCCAGAGTTCAGGCCCCACAACCGGACCCCCCCCCCCAAAAAAAAAAAAAAAAAGAATTGTTGCCTCCTCCTTTGTTTTCCCTTCCCATCCCTTCCCATCTTCTCCCCCACCCTGCCCTCTTTTTTTTCTTTTCTCCTTCCTTCCTTCCTTTTTTCTTTCTTTCTTGCTTTGTGTACCTTTTTTTTTGGGGGGGGGGTCCGGTTGTGGGGCCTGAACTCTGGGCCTGGGCGCTGTCCCTCAGCTCTTCAGCTCAAGGCTAGCGCTCTACCACTTGAGTCACAGCGCCACTTCTGGCTTTTTTCTTTTTTTGCTTATGTGGTGCTGAGGAATCGAACCCAGGGCCTCAGGCATGCAAGACAAGCGCTCTACCACTGAGCCACCTTCCCAGCCCTTTCTTTGTGTACTTTGTCCCAAGCAAATATAGCATTGAATCACATTAGAACTGAGCTCACCAAGTTCCAGTTTCCTTTTGCTTCCTTCGTAATATTTCTGATTTTTTTTGTTTTGTTTTGTTTTCTCCAGACTTCTTGTCAGCGCCTCCCAGGATGGAAAACTCATCATTTGGGACAGTTACACCACAAACAAGGTAGGCTATGTAAGACCCATTGCCAGAACACCACCACAGAACTGTTCACGGCTGTTCCCTGACTTGGGCCAGCCACAGGGCGGTCCCTGCCTACTCTGTGTGTAGTAGTGAGGTTTTCTCGGGGACAGAGAGCTGCCTGTGGGCTTAAATTTTTGGTTTCTTCTACTGAGGACACAGTACTGTGATTCTCATGTCTTTACTATGTAGGTGGGAGCTGAATGATGGCCTGACTTAGCTCAGTCCAACAAGTTCCATATCTTATTTATAGAAGACAAATGTAGCTTTTTTTTCTTTCCTAGTTAATAGGCTTGGAGTGTTTTTTTTTTTTTTTGTCCTTTTTCTTTTTTGTTGATCCTGGGGCTTGAACTCAATGCCTGGGCACTGCCTCTGAGCTTTTGTGCTTAAAGGATAGCAAGTGATTGAGCCACAGCTCCACTTCTGGCTTTTTGGTGGTTAGTTGGAGATAAAAGTCTCACGGACTTTGTTGCTGGTTCTGGCTTTGAACAGTGAGTCTCAGATCTCAGCCTCCTGAGTAGCTAGGATTACAGTCATGAGCCACTGGTCCCTGGCTTGTTTTGTTTTTCAAAAGAGAATCTGAGGCCAAGCACCATTTGTTCACACCTGTAATCCTAGCTACTTAAGAGGCTGAGATCTGAGGATCGCAGTTCAAAACCAGACCTGGCAGGAAAGTACATGTAACTCTTATCTCTGATTCACCAATAAAAAGCCAGAAGTGGAGTTGTAGCTCAAGTAGTGGAGTTCTGTCCTTGCACAAAAGCTCAGGGACAGCTCACAGGACCTGCACCAAAAATCAATCAATCTGAAAGATTCTGTAAGCTGGGTACTGGTGGCTCACACCTGTAATCCTAGCTACTTAGGCTGAGATCTGAGGATCACTGTTCAAAGCCAGCCCAGGCAGGAAAGGCCATGAGACTCTTATCTCCAATAAACCACTAGAAAACGGGAGGTGGCACTGGGGTTCAAGCAGTAGCGCCCTCACCGAAGAGCGCAGGAACAGTGCCGAGGCCCAGAGTTCAAGCCCGATGACCGACCGAAAAAAAAAAAACTTCAGCCTGGAAAACACAAACCCAGTCTCAGAAAAATAATAAAGGAAGCCTGGGGTAGGGCTAAGCAAGCACAAATCCCAGCACTGTGTTTTTAAAAAAAATAAGCTGTGTGCTGGTGGCTCACACCTGTCATCCTAGCTACTCAGGAGGCTGAGATATGAGGATCACAGATCAAAGCCAGCCTGGGCAGCAGTCTGTGAGACTCTTCAGTAAACCACCAGAAAACCAGAAATGGCACTGTGACTCAAGTGGTTAAGGGCTAGCCTTGAGCTGAAGATCTGAGAGACAGCACCCAAGCCCAGAGTTCAAGCCCCGTGATCAACAACAACAAAATTACTATAAGTTAGTGTTGTCAGTCCACATATATAGGTAAACTACTTCAATTATATTTGTTTTTTTTTTTAGGGGGGGGGTCCAGCTCTTCAGCTCAAGGCTAGCGCTCTACCACTTCAGCCACAGCGCCACTTCTGCTTTTTTTCTTTTTGCTTATGTGGTGCTGAGGAATCGAACCCAGGGCCTCAGGCATGCAAGGCAAGCGCTCTACCACTGAGCCACCTTTCCAGCCCCTTCAATTTTGTTTTGCTACAGAATACTAAGTGTGTACTAAAGATTGCAGAAGTCCCAACCAATTTATATTGTGAGGTATTGGCAGGATTGAATAATGTAGATGTCTAGTTGATTATTTTAAAAACATCTGTTTTTTTAAAATGAGTTTATATAGCCATTTTGACAAAGCTTTTGACGTGTTTTCAATGTGTCCTTTGTTTTAGTTTGGGTTCTTCTGGGAGACAGCGGTCTCATTTGTGTAGTTCAGGGTGCCCTTGCACCTTCTGTCCACGGAGTGATCCTCTCCTGCTTTGGACTACCCAGCATCTGGGAAAGAAGCATGCACCACTACACCGGCTAGTAGTTTATGTTCTTGAATTTTAAGGAGTTTCCTTTGTGTTCCTGTTTTGTAGGTCCACGCCATCCCTCTGCGCTCCTCCTGGGTCATGACCTGTGCGTATGCCCCTTCTGGGAACTATGTGGCCTGTGGGGGCCTGGACAACATTTGCTCCATTTACAATCTGAAAACTCGTGAAGGGAATGTGCGTGTGAGTCGTGAGCTGGCAGGACATACAGGTACATGTCATTTGTCACCTCACTGGTATACACACTGCTTACCCAATAGCCCCTCTTGTCAACCATTGTTACTAAGACTGTTTCACACAGAAATTAAGGTAATGGCCATAAAATTTCCAAAAATACCTTTCCCAATAAGAAATACATGGATTTGTTCACTCTTAATTGTTAGCAACTCCTTTCTGTCCTAAACCATCTTCCAACTTGAGCGCCTTTTCTAATTTAACTGAACATGTGTGTTGTATATGTGTGTGTTTGCGTATATTCTGTTTATTTATTTTTTTGGGTGTCCAGTTATGGGGCCTGAACTCTGGGCCTGGGCGCTGTCCCTCAGCTCTTCAGCTCAAGGCTAGCGCTCTGCCACTTGAGCCACAGCACCACTTCCGGCTTTTTTTCCTTTTTGCTTATGTGGTGCTGAGGAATCGAACCCAGGGCCTCAGGCATGCAAGGCAAGTGCTCTACCACTGAGCTACCTTCCCAGCCCTATTCTGTTTATATGTACATATATATTTGTATGGTGTATGTGTGCTTGACCTTACCTTTTATCTTTTTTTGCCAGTCCTAGGGCTTGAACTCTGGGTTTAGGGCAATGGCCCTGAGCTTTTGTGCTCAAGACTAGTGCTCTAATACTTGCTACTGCTCCACTTTTTTCTTTTTGTTAGTTAATTGGAGATGAGAGTCTCCTAGACTTTGTTATCCAAGCTAGCTTTAAACCACGATCCTGGGATCTCAGCCTCTTGAGTAACTAGGATTACAGGCATGAGTCACTGGTACCTAGCTACAGATGTTCTTTTTATTTTTTATTGTTATAAAGGTGTTTTACAGAGAGGTTTACAGTTACATAAGTCAGGCAAAGAATGCATCTTTTTTTAGACAATACCACCCCTTCCCTCGCTGTCTTCCATTCCTATTCACAAATTTTGTAGTTCATTTTCAACATAGTGTCTAGTGAGTTCCACAGTACCAGTTTCTTTTTACATGCAGTTTGAACCAAGTTTTCAGCCAGGCACTGGTGGCTCATACCTGTAATCCTAGCTACTCAGGAGGCTGAGATCTGAGGATTGATGTTCAAAGCCAGCCCAGGCAGGAAAGTCCATGAGACACTCCAGTAAACCACCAGAAAACCGGAATGACCCTGTGGCTCAAGTGGTAGAGCACTTGCCTTAAACTGAATACCTCAGGGACAGTTCCTAGGCCAAGAGTTCAAGCCCCATAACCAACAACAAGAAGAAACTCTTTTCACATGGGCATCGTACAACTCAGTGGGTACCTTTAATCTCTTTGTCAACCCAGTCCTACCATGAGTAGTGTGTAGGTCACTTTTCTTACAGTTCATTTCTAGGCAGACAGCTCTGCCCTTCCCTAGGACAGAAACTTGCGAAGACTTGGCTTTGTTCCTGGGCCTGAGTAGTATACAGCACAAGTAAATTCCTTTTTCATCTGACCTCATAGCAGTAACTGACCCTGGACACCTTTTACGGTCAGGCTAGGAGCTAAACTACAAAGGTGTATGCACAGGAGAAGTTTGGGAAAGGAAGTTCAAAATAACATCCAGAACTACATTGTGATTTTTATATTTTTTTCTTTTTGTGGAGCTGAGGTTGAAAACCAAAGCATGCTAGGCAAGCAATTTGCCACAGAGCTATGTCCCCAACAACACAACTGTGCAAATTCTGTTCTTTGGGTTTGTTGTTGTTGTTGTTATTGTTGTTGCTTTTTGTTTTTGCCAGTCCTGGGGCTTGAACTAAGGGCTTAGGCACTGTCTCTGGACTTTTTTTTTTTTGGCCAGTTATGGGCCTGGGTGCTGTCCCTCAGCTCTTCAGCTCAAGGCTAGTGCTCTACCACTCAAACCATAGCGCCACTTCTGGCTTTTTCTGCTTATGTGGTGCTGAGGAATCAAACTCAGGGCCTCATGTATTCAAGATAAGCACTCTACCACTGAGCCACCTTCCCAGCCCTGGACTTTTTTCCTTAAGTCTAGCACTCTACCACTTGAGCTACAGCACCACTTCCAGCTTCTTCTGTTTATATGGTACTGAGGAATCAAACCCAAGTCTTCATGCATGCAAGACAAGCACTCTACCACTGAGCCACCTTCCCAGCCCCTTGTACAAATTCTGAAAGCTTTTAACTGCAGGGAGTTACCAGAGGAACTCTACCTAGGGGCTTTGGGTGCCACCCAGAGCCTTGGGGATTTCCAGTTGGAGGCCTAGTGCCCATCTGAAGGCTTGTGTCAGAGTTCAGAGACGTGACTCCCTAGCCAGTCTCTGGTTGTTGGGGTAAGAAGCCACGAAAAGTGTGGAGGTATGGGGCTGGGAAGGTGGCTCAGTGGTAGAGCGCTCGCCTTGAGCTGAAGAGCTGAGGGACAGCGCCCAGGCCCAGAGTTCAGGCCCCACGACCGGACCCTAAAAAAGAAAAAGTGGGGGGGGGGGTGTGACACAGCCTGGACAGCCAACTTGAGTCCTGTGTGATTTGCAGTGGGATCTCTGGCTCCCGCCTCCCTCTGTGCTTGTATGTTGCATGGGATGAAGTAGCGCTGTCAAGGTCAAAGGAAGGGAAGGATGGCTGTGCTGACTAGGAGGAAGGGCAGTGGCCCCAGGGCACCAGTCAGGAAGAAGAAGAGCTTAGGTGGAGACTCTGGCACCTCTGTGGGCCAGACTCTTCCTCCCATGATGGGATTCGTTCATCCTCCGTCCCTGGAGGATGTGACCAGGTGTCTGTTTTTGCCTTCAGTTTGCTGGACAGAAAAGCAAGTGGGAGACTCAGGTGTTGTGTGGATGGCTCTGGCTGCTCTGCCGTCTGAAGGACTGTGAGGCACTGTCTGGCATTGACCCTCTTGATGGGGGTTTCACCATAACTCCACAGCACCTCCTACCTACCTGCATTGTTGGGTTTATTATGCTAGCAGTCGGGGTCAGACACAGGACGCTTAAGGAGTATCATTGTGCTTCCATGGTTCTACATTTAAGTGGTTGTAGAGGCAGAGCTTTCAGGTTTGGGTCCTCACTGGCTCTGCTCTTTGCCAGGGTACTTGTCCTGCTGCCGATTCCTGGATGACAATCAGATCGTCACCAGTTCCGGAGACACCACATGGTGAGTACCCAGCAGGGCAGGTGGCGGGTCTGAGGCACACCCTGTCTGTTCATCGGGCCACACAGAAGAAAGGACGGTTCTTGGCATGAGGCCATTTTAATTTTCATGATGGCCTGGAGATTTGAAACACAGAACAGCAATGAGAGAGAATGTATTGTGCTGTTGTAGATGTACAAGATTTTGTTTGTTTGTTTGTTTTTCATTTTTTTAATGGCCCAGTCGTGGGCCTGAACTCTGGGCCTGGGCGTTGTCCCTCAGCTCTTCAGCTCAAGGCTAGCACTCTACTACTTGAGCCACAGTGCCACTTCTGGCTTAAAAAGCCCTAAACTGTAGAAGTTTTATTTGTGCCTAAATTAAATTATCGGGAGGTGGGGGGGGGGGAGCCTTTGTTTGTTTTGTTGGTTGTGAGGCTCGAACTCAGGGCCTAGGTGCTGTCCCTGAGCTCTTTGACTCAAGGCTGGCACTCTGCCACTTTGAGCCACAGCTCTTCCATTTTCTGGTGGTTGATTGGAGATAAGAATCTTATGGGGGCTGGGAAGGTGGCTCAGTGGTAGAGTGCTTGCCTTGCATGCTTGAGGCCCTGGGTTCAATTCCTCAGCACCACATAAGCAAAAAGAAAAAAGCCAGAAGTGGCACTGTGGCTCAAGTGGTAGAGTGTTCGTCTTGAGCTGAAGAACTGAGGGACAGCACCCAGGCCCAGAGGTCAGGCCCCACGACCGGACCAAAAAAAAAAAAAAAAAAGAATCTTATGGACTTTCTGCCCGGGCTGGCTTTTGAACCACATTCTCCGATCTCAATCTCTGAATAGCTAGGGTTACAGGCATGAGCCACCGGCGCCTGGCTTATGTGTATGTGTGTGATTTACAGTACTGGGGTTTGAAGTTGGAGTTTACCGCTTGGTAGACATCCTTTCTACAATTTGGGTTGTACCCCCACCTAGGCAGTAAGTCCTTGGAAATTTCTGGTCTTAGCCATGATTGGTGGCCAGGGGCAGCCACTGCTAACTAGACTGTGGCACAGGCACCCCGCACATGGCTGACATAAGTCCCGAGTGTGAGGAGAGTGGGGGCAACTGAGACACAGGCCTTCAGCCCCTCAGCAGGGACTCACAGCGTCAGTGTCCTTGAGTGAGATTTGTAGATTTATAAAAAGAAAACTCCAGACCATCAGTGGTGAAAAACGGTTAGGCATTTACAACGCTTTCCTGTGTCCTGATTGTTTTCTTGGAGTCTGTTCCCCTGCTTCCTTTCTGTGGGTTTCATGCCATAGCAAAGAGAATTCTTGTTGGATCTGCCTTGCCAGGCTCTCTTGGCTGGCATAAACTGGTGGTTTTTAATGATGCTGCATTCTGTGGATTGAATCCAGTAGCAACACACAGCTGTGACCTTTGGAGCTCACTCCTTCACAGGTGCTGTCTTACCTGTCCAGCAGGCCCCTGTGGAAAACTCTGCAGAGCCATTCATACTTTCTGCTCTCTGTTTATGACTCCAGAGGACAGTGGGTTTCAGAGTTGCTTTAAGCCACTTTTTACCTGTCATTGTCTCCTGAAGCCCAAGAAGGCAAGGGAGCAAAGACACAGAGGGAGCAGCACCTTGTCCTCTCCTCCTCCCAGACCCTCACCAGGTCTCCCCGCTGCTTCTGCAAACCAGAGCAGGTGACATAATCCAACATGCCTAAGTTAAAAGGGACGAGGGCCTATTTGTTGGTGTGAGCCAGCCTGGAGCCCAGAGCAGCCCCGAAGCCCAGCTCCTGCTCTACAGTAGTGTTTGTTTTCCTTCCTTTATTTCTCCTCTAAGCAGAGGAGAGATTCCGTATAGCAGCATTTGAATTTACACAAAACACTGAGGTCTCCTGTGGTCCTGGGGTTGACGGTGGCTGTGTTGGGGAGAGGAGGCTAACGTCTGCTTGTCGTTTGCCCTGCTCTAGCGCCCTGTGGGACATCGAGACCGGCCAGCAGACAACCACGTTTACTGGACATACTGGAGACGTCATGAGCCTGTCTCTCGCTCCTGACACCAGACTGTTTGTCTCTGGTGCTTGTGACGCTTCCGCCAAACTCTGGGACGTCCGAGAAGGAATGTGCCGACAGACGTTCACAGGCCACGAGTCTGACATCAATGCCATCTGTGTGAGTTGAAACTTGTCCAGATTAGATCTTCTCTTTTTTTTTCTTTTTAAAACTTTAATGTTTTGTTTGGTATTTTAGGGTCCCATTATTTAGCTCTGACTGGCCTTGAACTCAGGAGACTTGCCCCTTTACCCTCCCTTTGCAAATGTAATCAAGTTCACCAGGACTTCCTGGACCTGTGGTGGGCTCCTGCCCCTCTACTGTGTGCTTACCTGCTAGGTGTGGGTGAGGCTGTTGCGTGCAGAGCTGTCCCCTTGCCTGAAGCAGCCAGTAGTTTAGATCCTGGAGTGCACAGCACAGCCTCTGCTGGCCTGGAACGTGGATTCCAGAGCCTCGTCCCCATCAGCTAGCCGGTGTGTCCGCTTCTGGTCTCCTGGGGTGGTTTGGAGGGCTGTGTGGTGGCTTTGCTTTTTCCTTGAAGTCTGGCGGATTCTAGATGGCACCTGCAGAGGAGCACGGGCAGAGCTTGTGCAACACTGGCTGCACAATGCTGCTGGACTGGATCCACCCTGGGGTGGCGGATTGGGTTCGTAGGCACTGTCTCTGCTTCCCTGGGGTGCCAGTCCCCCCGTGTACGTGTTCTGACTTGCCTTCTCTGCACAGTTCTTTCCAAATGGCAATGCGTTTGCCACTGGCTCAGACGACGCCACGTGCAGGCTGTTTGACCTCCGCGCAGACCAGGAGCTCATGACCTACTCCCACGACAATATCATCTGCGGCATCACCTCTGTCTCCTTCTCCAAGAGTGGGCGCCTCCTCCTCGCCGGGTACGACGACTTCAACTGCAACGTCTGGGACGCCCTCAAAGCCGACAGGGCAGGTAGGCCGCCCTGGGGACCCTCTGCCCGGACCCAGAGGGCAGGACACACTAGAGCTAAAATACATGCTTGTGTGAGCATGGTTGCCACGCGGAACAGCAAAGGGGTTGACAGTGACATTCCACACGCTCCGTGCTCTGACTCTTCAGAGGCTGACTCCAAAGGGCACCCCAAAAGTGCATTGGGCAGGCCAGCCCCCACACGATCTTGGCTCCTGTGCTGTCTTCCTGGGTTGCTCACGCTCCAGCTCTGATGTCCGGTGAAGCAGTGTCCATCAGAGGCACATAGCTTCCAAAGTCAGTGCCTTTAAAGAGCCAGGGTGCTAACCGAGGCCCCAGCAGAGCTGTCCCTGTGCATCACTGGAGCACGGAGACTGAGGAGCTGTCTGCAGCCGCCTCTGGGAGGAGGTGTGTCCTGTCTGCTCTGAGCTACAGCTGCCGTGGCGTTATCAGGACCCCCACTTGTGCCCTTAGTTTCTCTCTTTGACGGCTCCGCGGTCTTAGCCATCAGAGCCTGGGAGCTGGGTTGTGTTGGGCACTAGGGATTGAGATGGGGTTTAGATTTTTTTTTTTCATTGTTATTATAAAGGCAATGTACAGAGAGGGGTTACTATTTCATGAGTCAAGTGATAAGTACTTTTTGTTGTTGTTGTTGTTGGTCGTGGGGCTTGAACTCTGGGCCTGGGCACTATCCCTCCGCTCTTCAGCTCAAGGTGAGTGCTCTACTGCTTGAGCCACAGTGCCACTTTCGGTTTTCTAGTGTTTATTGGAGATAAGAGTCTCCTGGACTTTCCTGCCCGTGCTGGCTTTGAACCTCGACCCTCAGATCTCAGCCTCCTGAGTAGCTAGGATGACAGGCGTGAGCCACTGGTGCCTGGCAAAATTTAGAATTTATTTATTTTTATTTTATTTAATTTTTTTGGGTCCGGTCATGGGCCTGAACTCTGGGCCTGGGCGCGGTTCCTCAGCTCTTCAGCTCAAGGCCTAGCGTTCTACCACTTGAGCCACAGCACCAATTCCGGCTTTTTTCCCTTTTGCTTATGTGGTGCTGAGGAATGGAACCCAGGGCCTCATGCATGCAAGGCAAGCGCTCTACCACTGAGCCACCTTCCCAGACCATATTTTTTTATTTTTTTTTATTTTTTGGTCAGTCATGAGTCTTAAACTCTGGGCCTGAGCACTGTCCCTCAGCTCTTCAGCTCAAGGCGAACGCTCTACCACTTGAGCTACAGTGCCACTTCCAGCTGTACATTTCTTTTTGGAGTGTCATCCCTTTCCCTACTATCTCTGAGGGTTTTTTGACCACCTTATACTCTCTTTATTTGAGCGTCTTGAGTGGGTATGCACAAGTCTGTACAGAGGCTCTTGGTTGATTGCTCTGTGTACCTACACCTAGAAGATCGATGAGGCAGTGTAATTTCTATTAGACAGAACTTTTTCCCTTTCTGTTGTCTTTTTCTTGCTGCAGCTTGACTGTGATGGGCTCTGAGTCTTGTCCATCTAGATGGGCTGTCTAACCAGCACCCGTGGCTCACACCTTTAATCCTAGCTCCTCGGGAGACTGAAAGCTGAAGACGATGATTTGAGACCAGCCCAGGCAGGAAAGCCTGGGGGGCTCTTAGCTCCAATTCCCCATACCAGAAAAGCCAGAAGTCCTTTAACTGTGTGTGGCTCAAGTGGTAGAGCACTAGCCTTCAGCAAAAAAAGCTCAGGAAGAGCACAGAAACCCCCGAAACAGGCTGTGGAGCCCTCGGCGCCGCGTCGTGGACCGGTGGGCATCTGGGCCTGAGTGTCTGTGCTTGTTTGCTCCTAGGGGTCTTGGCTGGTCACGACAACCGTGTCAGCTGCCTGGGGGTGACCGACGACGGCATGGCTGTGGCGACAGGGTCTTGGGACAGCTTCCTCAAGATCTGGAACTGATGCTAGTAGGTAATGGAGCGGCCCTGGTGACCCTGCCTCAGTGGAGCTTTTCCTGTATGTCATAGTGCAGGGGTCCCGTGTGTGGTTTCTGGATCCACATGGGCGTGGTATGGGTCTGGAACTGGAGCAGATCCGAAGCCAGAGCCTCAGCTGTGATCATGGGGGAGCAGTGGAAGTGAGCGGGCAGGTGGATTGTATCTCTGAGCTCAGATTCCCAAACTCTGTTCCCAGCAGCAGGTGAACGCCACGGTGACTGGAAGACCGTTCCCCCCTCAAAGGGAGACAGCGATAGCATATCCTATCCGACCACCCTAACGCAGCACCCACACCTCCCCTCAGAACCTCAAAGGGCAAGATCTCTTCTCCTTCACTTACTGCTGAAACCAAGAGCACAACTCCCACCAAGAGAAGGATCTCCGTGCTGTCAACTAAAACAAATTGTGCATTCCTTCCGGGGCCATTGTCTTTGTTTTCTTTTTTGTCTTGGATGAGTTTTTAAAAGGAAATACTACAATAAAAATGTTAACCAGAAGGTAAACCGGAGTGTAATTGTGAGACAGACACGCCTTTTCAATAGTTCATTTGGACTTTAGACCAGTGATCCTGTTTTGTGGCTTTGTTTATCCTGTAACTGTTTTTAAGTATCAAGCTGTGTTTGTAGCGGGATTTTGAAAGCATTCACATTTCCTTTTTACCTATTTTCCTTTATGTTCATGGGTAAACAGACCAGAGCCTGGGCTGGGTCTCTGACATTGTCGATGATGTGATGTAGTCCCGGGCTTCTCCCTTCTGTCTCCCATCATAGATGACGGTTGCACACACACACAGCGTAGTGGAAGAGACAGCTCAGAAGCAGATCAACCAAGCACTTGCTGTGGTGGTCAGCGGTGCTTGGTCAGAGTCCTTCCCCTTCGCTGACCTGTTCCCCCACTGTCCAATGCGACTTCTGCTCTCACCTTGGGTTTCCTATGAAATTGGAGGGAAGTTTGCAATCCCCTAACACTACCCCACCCCTGCTGTCAGGAGCCCAGCAGAGAGGTGCCTGTCCTGTTCTTGGATAGTCAGTCGGTTCTTTGTGTATGAAACCATGTACAAATCAATGTTTTGAAAATAATGATCTCAGACTTTCTAAGTTAAATTTTAAAAAATTGATTGTTTGCCATATTGGGTGGGTTTACTCTTAGAATCGCATGCTGTAGAAATGCTCAAAAGTGCACATAGGACTCGGTCCTTAGATGTTCTTTTTCTTTTAAGAAATAACCTCTCCAGTTGTAACCGTGGTGGCTCTGTCCTCTTGCTCGCTGCTGCTGCCCTGCACACGCCGAAAGCAGCGAGCGCTACCCGCTAGCCAGAGGGATAAGTCACTGTTTTCTTTACTTTTACAAAAACAGACAGTCCTGTTGTGAATGATTGCTGTTGGAGTCTGAGAGAGAAGAGGAGGTGGGGAGCCTCTTCCCCACCGCTGCTTCCTTGAAGCCCTGCCTCTGCGGGCCTTTTGCGTCTGAGGCAGACCATTTTTACACCATGCAGATCTTCCTGGTCTTCATTGGAGCCAGGGTTCCGCAGCAGCGTTGCACAGCAGTGTTCTGTGGACCCTCCCCTCCCCACTCCCCCTCCCTGCACCCCTCAGAGCAGCAGTAGTGGCTTCACCATCCTGTTTTCTGCGACATCTGTAAAAACTGTGCTGTGACCATGCGGTAGGCCTGGACCTGGCAAAGAATACAGCGAAGCCCTCCTCTCCCTTCCACCATCACTGTAGCCCTGCGCCCTCACCCCTCCCACCTTTCGTATTTAATTTCAAAGTCAGTGTACTGCAAGGAGGCTGGATGCAAGATAGATACTATATTAAACTGTACTGTTATTTAAGATGTAATAAAGCAGTTTGACATGAGGGACTTTGGTGTGACAGTTTTTCGTAGGTTGATTTCTGGTGTGCCCACTGCCCTGAGGCCTGACATGACTGAGGACCTACTGCCTGAGAGAGCATTCCATCAGGCTGAGCGGCTGAGCTGCATTTTGTAAGAAAAACCAATCTCTACCATAGAACTGTGGAAAACAAAACTTAGGACACATGCAGTGTCTAGAGGCCAGAGTCAAGCACTTGGATGCTTCTAGGCTGAACAACCCCCACCCCCACCCCCCACCCCGCCACCCAAAAAAACACCCCCATCCTGGGGCTTGAATGCAGGACCTCAGCTCTACCACTTCAGCTACAGTGCCACTTTCAGTTTCATTGTTTTATTGTGATTAATCAGAGATAAAAAGTTTTTCTCATGGATTTTCTTGCCTAGGTTGGCTTTGAGCTGTGATGTTAAAATCTTGGCCTCCTGAGCAGCTAGAATTAAAGGCATGAGCCACCTGCACCCAGCACAAACTTCTTATTTATTTTTGTCTTTACGATTATAAAAAGTAATTGGGGCTGGGTATATGGTGTAGTGATAGAGTGCTTGCCTAGCATGCATGAAGCCCTGGGTTCAATTCCTCAAAACTACCTACATAAAAAAAAAAAAAAGCCAGAAATGGGGCTGGGAAGGTGGCTCAGTGGTAGAGTGCTTGCCTTGCATGCATGAGGCCCTGGTTCGATTCCTCAGAACCACATAAGCAGAAAAAGCCAGAAGTGGTGTTATGGCTCAAGGGGTAGAGCACTAGCTTTAAGCTA
>NW_012267222.1:287514-295848 GCF_000151885.1 Dipodomys ordii | reverse complement strand
TCTACCACTGGAGACACAGCACTACTTCGGCTTTTTTCTTTTTGCTTATGTGGTGCTGAGGAATCGAACCCAGGGCCTCGAGCATGCAAGGCAAGTGCTCTACCACTGAGCCACCTTCCCAGCCCCAACAAGGTTAACTTGAGCCACAGCACCATTTCTAGTTTTTTTTTGTGTATGTGGTAGCGAGGAATTGAACCCAGGGCTTCGTGCATGCTAAGCAAGCACTCTACCCCTAAGCCACATTCCCAGCCCCAGGGTGTCACTTGGTCTGCAGCAAGGTGACCAGCCCTTGGGACTGAGCAAGCCAGGCCATATTGGGTGATTGAGAGCCATGGAGCTGCCCAGTGCCAGTGGTGCCTTCCCCTGGTCCCTTTCAGAAGATACTGCCCTAGGGACTTGGGGTGGGGTGCCCACAGACCAAGCAGCGAGGTTTGCCCAGCTTCATCGGATGTAAGTCTTTTGCAAGCCTTCACCCTGAGGCCCTGTGGGGCTGTGGGAGCTCTAAGGCCTTCCTGGGCTGGGAGAGGCGCAGGTGGTCACCCTCCCCCTCGCAGCAGCCTTCAGCGGTTCTCCTGTCCTATCAGCCCATGGCTTGGGGCCTGGCAGGAGGAACCTGGCCTGACCATTTTCCTTTCTTCCTTGGCCTAGAAGGGCCGGAAGCTGATGGCCCCTCAGGCCAGTGTCAAGACGACTGCCCACTTTCTTAGCAAAAAGATGGCTGAAAGCAGCAAAGTAACTTTGTTCTGGGTGATGACGAGCTGTGGGTAAGCACAAAGGTCAAGCTTTGTACAAGTGGCATTAGCCATTAACCCAATAGGACAGGCGGTGCCCTTTAACCCTTCCTGCTATGGAGTGACAGACACCAGCTGCTAGAGCCCCCCCCCCATGCCACCACCCTCCTCGGGGGACACACTCCTGTGCAGGGCACGCGGGGCAGTTGTGGCTTCAGTGGCAGACATGTTAGCGGATCCCACACACAGCAGGAGCACAGCGCAGCCTGGCAGCTTGTGAGCCCCACGTGCCCAGCCTGCGCGCCTGTGTCTGCTCTCCCCGCGTGCCCAGCCTGCGCGCCTGTGTCTGCTCTCCCCGCGTGCCCAGCCTGCGCGCCTGTGTCTGCTCTCCCCGCGTGCCCAGCCTGCGCGCCTGTGTCTGCTCTCCCCGCGTGCCCAGCCTGCGCGCCTGTGTCTGCTCTCCCCGCGTGCCCAGCCTGCGCGCCTGTGTCTGCTCTCCCCGCGTGCCCAGCCTGTGCGCCTGAGTCTGCTCTCCTGCTGGGCCCTTCCTGCTGCCTCTGGCTCCAGGGCCCCAGATAAGCCAGTTTCCAGTCCACCTACAGCACCTTCACTAGGTGCTTTTGTGTTGTTTTTTAAGTGGTACTTGGGTCTTAAAGTGGCAATCTGGTGTTGGCTGAGTGCTAATTACAGCCTTGTGCAATTTTGCTTTACCCAAGCAATTACTTGTAATTTCCTAACTCTACATAGGCATCCTTTTTCTAAAAGTTTCCCACGATCCTTGGTTTTTTCCCAGGATCTTGAGTTTTTCTTTACGGTGAGACATTCCAACATCAG
This sequence comes from Dipodomys ordii, assembly GCF_000151885.1. Lineage (NCBI taxonomy): Eukaryota > Metazoa > Chordata > Mammalia > Rodentia > Heteromyidae > Dipodomys > Dipodomys ordii. The sequence continues at coordinate 294,283 of NW_012267222.1, read as the reverse complement.
AAAAATCTGTGTATCATTTCAGAACATTTTCCCTGCTTTTTGCAAAATGAAGTTTGCTGGAGAATAGTGTTAAAATCACAGCTCTTGGGAGATGGCACATGATGTCTGACATCTCAGGCCGGAGTGTCCAGAGCATGTGTCTGCTGTATTTCTTTTCTAATATACTTTTACACACAATAAAGCTCCCATTTAAAGGCAAAGGCTGCTGGGCACCGGTGGCTCACGCCTGTCATCCTAGCTACCCAGGCTGAGACCTGAGGTTCGCAGTTCAAAGCTAGCCCGGCAGAAAAAATCCCTGAGACTCTTACTTCAGTGAACCACCAGAAAACTGGAAGTAGTGCTGTGGCTCAAGTGGTAGAGCGTTCGCCTTGAGCTGAAGAGCTGAGGGGCAGCACCTTGGTCCAGAGCTCAAGCCCCATGGCCAACCAAAAAAAGTCTCACAAGGACTTTCCTGCCCAGGCTGGCTTTGAACTGCAATCCTCAGATTTCAGCCTCCTAGTTGCTAGGATTATAGGCATGAGCCACTGGTGCCTGGCTCATCCACTGGTGAAACTCATCCCCAGTTAACCACTCAAAACCAGATGTGGGCCAGGCGCCGGTGGCTCATGCCTGTAATCCGCTAGGAGGCTGAGGTCTGAGGATCACTGTTCAAAGCCAGCCAGAGCAGAAAATTCTGTGAGACCTTGATCTCCAATAAACCACTAGAAAACCAGAAGTGGCACTGTGGCTCAAGAGATAGAGCTCTCACCTTGAGCTGAAGAGCACAGGGACAGTGCCCAGGCCCAGAGTTCAAGCCCCATGACCAACTCCCCCCCCAAAAAAAAAAACTAAAAAAACCAAAGTAGCTGTGGCTCAAGTGGTAGAGTGCTAGCCTTGAGCACAAAAGAGGTGCTCAGGGACAGCACTCAGGCCCTGAGTTCAAGCCCCATGACTGACAAAAAAAGAAGAAAAAAAAAAGGCCAGGTTTCTCCACTTAAGTTGATGGCATGTTATATTGTTTTCTTTTTTGGTCAGTTGTGGGGCCTGAACTTGGGGCCTGGGCGCTGTCCTTGAGCTCTTTTGCTCAAGGCGAGCACTCTATCACTTTGAGCCACAGCACCACTTTCAGTTTTCTGCTGGTTAATTGAAGATGAGCATCTCATGGTTTCTTCACAGTCTGGCTTTTAACTGCAATCCTCAGATTTTAGGTATGATTTCAGGTGTGAGCCACCAGGGCCAAGCAAAAATACTTCAATTCCTCTTCTTTAAAGTCCTTTGGGGGGGGGGGCTGGGAAGATGGCTCAGTGGTAGAGGGCCTGCCTTGCATGCCTGGGGCCCTGGGTTCGATTCCTCAGCACCACATAAGCAAAATGAAAAAAGCCGGAAGTGGTGCTGTGGCTCAAGTGGTAGAGCGCTAGCCTTGAGCTGAAGAGCTGAGGGACAGCGCCCAGGCCCAGAGTTCAGGCCCCACAACCGGACCCAAAAATAAAATAAAGTCCTTTTTTTGGGGGGAGGGGTGGGCCTGTCCTGGGGCTTGAACTTGAGGTTGTGCCTTTTCCTTGGGCTTTTTGTGCTCAAAGCTAGCGCTCTCCCCCTTGAGCCACAGCACTACTTCCGGCTTTTTCTGCTTATGTGGTGGTACTTATGAATAGAATCCAGGCTTCATGCTTGCTAGGCAAGCACTCTACCACCAAGCCACCTTCCTAGCCCCTAACGTCCTAATTCTTTATAAAATACACCTCCTGGAAAGTGGCCAGGAGTACTTGTAAGTTTCCATTTTCATTTTCCCTGCTTGGAAAGAAAGGCAGAGAATGGGAGGTACTGAATACATGGTTCTAACCAAAGAAGTTCCCTCTGGCAAGTTCCTTAACTGTAACCCTTGCTCTGTACTCCTCCTCTGGATGTCTCCTTCCACCTGAATGAGTAAGGATTAGTAAGGGCAATGGGTTTTTGTTTTTGTTTTTTTTGTCCAGTCGTGGGGCCTGAACTCTGGGTCTGGGCGCTGTCCCTCAGCTCTTCAGCTCAAGGCTAGCGCTCTACCACTTGAGCCACAGCGCCACTTCCGGCTTTTTTCTTTTTGCTTATGTGGTACTGAGGAATTGAACCCAGGGCCTCATGCATGCAAGGCAAGCGCTCTACCACTGAGCCACCTGTTCCCAGCCCTCACTTTTAGGGTCCAAACTTCAGACAGGTTGGAGAATCCAGCTGTCTAACTGGTTGTAAGACAAGAACTAGTGGGAACATGACCTCTCTCAGTTCTTAGTCTTACTTTTCCACTTGTTATTCTGAGGAGCCTCATTCTGAAAGCTGCAGGTCCGGCAGGGAAAGAGCATTTCACAGAAAACAAAAAATGCTTTTGAAAAACAGTAATAAGGAAACAAAGAGAAAGTCAAGGCAGCCAGAAGAGTAAGCAGTGAGCCCAGGAAATAGGTTGTCCTACAAAACCTTATAAAACCCAAGGGGGTGTTACCTTCGCAATTTACGTAACTGTATCGCCCTTACAATAATAAAAACTAAATTCAAAAAAAGTAAAAAGAAATTCAGCCAGGACAATTTGAATCTCTGTCCTTATGTGTCCCCAGACCACGTCCAGGTGCTGCATTGTTGACTACCTGCCAAGATGTGCATATGTTAGGTCAGCATTACTTAGGTGAGAGAGGCCTGGGTCCTTAATTCTGCCCAGATAGTGTCTTGGCCCAGGGGGGCTGGGCTGGGCTGGAGCAGTGGCCCACAGCCTCCTGGACACGACCAGACCCTTCCTCGGCCCTGACAGTAAAAATTACTCTTCTCCAAAACAATGTTCCAACGGGATAGTTTTGTTTTTGTCGGTCACAGGGCTTGAACTCTGGGCCTGGGCGCTGTCCCTCAGCTCTTCAGCTCAAGGCTAGCGCTCTACCACTTGAGCCACAGACAGCACCACTTCCGGTTTTCTAGTGGTTTATTGGAGATAAGAATCTCATGGACTTTCCTGCCCCAGTGGGCTTTGAACCATGCTCCTCCCATCTCAGCCTCCGGAGTAGCTAGGATGACAGGCGTGAGCCACTGGCGCCAGGCTGGCACCAGGCTGTTTGTTTTTTAAAGTTCAAGCAAAAGAACTATCCGTAGGTGGAACAAAGGCACCGAGAAGCCCCCGCCCCCAGCCATAGCTCCTTGGAGGACAGAGGATTCTGTATTTTCAGGCCCTGGGTACTTACTGAGTTACTTGGAAGGGCTGAAAAAAACTGGTTTGTACCAAGGCTCAGCTCAGCTGGAGCAGGACCCTCCCCCTGCCCCCCCAGCCCTCCCGGCCCCTGCAGGACTTCCTCCTTTCCCCCTCCCCCACCCCTGTAGGACTTCCTCCTTCCCTCCCACCATCCCCTACCCCAGCAGGACTTTCCCATCCCTTTCTCACTCACCCCTACCTCTTCTGTCCTCCCTCAGATAGCTAGTCTGAGTAGACAAGCTGCTTCCACTGGGGGCCGTGGCTACTCAGGAGGCTGAGGGCTGAGGATTGCAGTTCAAAGTCAGTCTGGGCAGGAAAGTTCATAAGACTCTTATCTCCAATGAACCACCAGAAAACCAGAAGTGGTGCTATGGCTCAAGTGGTATAACTGCTAGCCTTGAGCTGAAGAGCTCAGGGATGTAAGGTCTGCTCCTGGATGGCCAGCAGACTCCACCCTCCTCACAGCAAAGTCTCCACCCAGTACCTGTGTTACCTAGGCAACACCTGGAAAAGGTCACATCTGCATCCGATGAGGTCACATCTGAATTTGATGTGGCCACACCTTTCTCTGCCTATACCCTAGATAAGGCCTAGCCCAGGCCCAGAGCTCTCTCTGCTTTTCTAGCTCTTTCTCAGCTCTTTTCTTTCCCTTCTCTCTCTGCTCTCTCTGCTCTTTTCTAGCTCTCTCTGCTCTCTCTGTTCTTTTCTAGCTCTTCTCTCTCTCTTTCCCAGGCTTTTCCCCACCGTGTGGAGGACCAAGATGGCCTGGTGCCAGCCGGAACCATGAATAAATCTACCTCTTCCCTGAATACCACGTGCGTGCTGCTGTTCTTACTCGGCTACCTCTTTTTAAAAACCTAACTAGGGACAACGCCCAGGCCCAGAGTTCAAGCCCACAACCAACAAAAGAAAAAAAAAAAAAAACCTCCAAAGCTAACTGCTTCCCATGCTTTGCGAGATTCAATTCCTGGTCCTGGCTCTTCACGTCCTCTCACTGGAAAGTGGACAAAGGTTTCTGTAGTAGGAAGACCCCCACTCAGGCAGCAAACCCACCTAGTCGTCCAGAGTGACAGAGCCCACCGCAACAAAGCTGTTAACAACTTTATTGAGAAGGTTCCTACACTGACGGGCCAGGGCAGAGCACAGGCTCAGAGCCTATGAGCCCCATTCTTTGGTTTTTAAAGGCAAAATCCATGAGGTCAAGCCTGGTCACACGCAGGTGACCAGTGGGATCATACCATACACAAAGGATTGTACGGTCAAACCAGACCACACACAGGTGGCCAATAGGCAGAGTTTACCATAAGCATGTGCAAAAGGCAGGGTTTACCATAAAGCACGTGATGTGGCCAGTTGAGCCAGATTACAACCTATCTGTTTTATGGGTCAGTCCTTAACAATCAAGGTGGGTTAGGTTGTTAAGTGGAGGGGAACCTAGAGGCATTCTTTCCATTCCAGGAACTGGGCTGGTTGGAGCCAAGGTCTGGTTAACCTTGTTTAAAGGTTTTTTCTAAAGTCCCTAAAAGAGGCAAAGCCTGGAAAGAAGCTGTGCCAGCTTGGGACCCATCTCAGGGCCTGTCAGTGTCCAGCTTCTGTCTCCGACTCTTAACATGACCAGAAAGGAGGAGCGGCTAGGCACTGGTGGCCTATACCTGTAATCCTAGCAGTTCTCAGGAGGCTGCGAGCTGAGCATCAGTCAGCAGACAAAACCAAGGGACTCCTACCTCCAGTTAACTATGGCTCGAGTGCAGAGTGTGAGCCATGAACAATAAAAGGAGGTGTGGCGGGAGAGTTGCTTAACTGCTTTTTTAATTTTTATAAGCTTACTTCCTAGTTCTAACTTCTGAGTCTGGCTCTTTTGACATCTGTGAAAAATACAACTTCCTGTCTCCTCATGTCCTCCATCTTCCTATGGGACCACCCAGAGCCCTGACAGCCAGCCCAGGCTTCTGAACCTCTTCCCTCAGCCCCAGCTCGCACACTCTGCAAAAACCCCTTAGAGAGCCTGCCTAACTGAAAGGCGGACCTGACACTGGGCTGGAACAGCCCCAGGCAGCCAATCAGGAGACAGTCAAGTTGGCCATGCTGGAAACGGGCCCCTGGGCAGGATCTGCTGGACAGCAGGGAGGCTAGCCCTGGTCTCCACTCTGAGCTCAGGGAAGCACGGCCTAGCCTATGCCGGATGTGCTCAGACCCCAAGGGTAGAAAAGCCGAGCTGACCTCCACAGGAAGGCTCTCTCCCTCGGGTTACCAAACTCGTGGCCATTTTCTACTCTAGCCAGGCTGGCCAGCTCCTTTCCAGCCCAAGGCTGGCCCAGGCTCCAAAGAGTTTTAGCCTACACGCTTCTGTACCCACTACCTGTGCCTGAGAGCCGAGCTCGGAGCTCCCCCCAACCACAGCCTGGTGAGGCGCAGCCCTGTCCTGCTGTGTCCCCCACCCACCTCCTCTCCTGTCCCTGGGCCCCCACCGGTCAACTCTTTGAAAAGCCCAGGCCAAGTGCAGCTTTTGGGGGTCAGGTAAACGTAAGCAATACGGAGGCCATCTTTAATAGAAAACACAATAAATCGCCCTAATGAGCCGGGCGCCGGTGGCTCACGCCTGTCATCCTAGCTACTCAGGAGGCTGAGATCTGAGGAGCACGGTTCAAAGCCAGCCCAGGCATGAAAGTCTGTGAGACTCATCCCCAATAAACCAATAGAAAACCGGAAGTGGAGCTGTGGCTCAAGTGGTGGAGCGTGTTCACCTTGAGCCGAGGGACGGAGTTCAACCGACAAAACAAACAAATCACCCGAACAGCCCTGGGGCTGGGAAAGCCTTAGGACAGGGTGTCAGCCTACTCCCAGCCTCCCAAACCACTTTGGGCCTTTGAGTATAACATGCCTGGAATCTCCTCCCGGGTTTTGATCTTGCCTTTCCTGCCCTGACCTTCCTTGACCATTTAGACTTTGCCCAAATGACACACCATTGGCTACGTTAGCGGCTGTGGCCTTTGGCTTGTAGGTGGTGTGAGCTCTTGGCCCCACAATCCCATCTTCGGATTCCCCTCTCCCCAGATGAAACATTACACAATCCACATCTGCTGACAGCCATGGCCCTGGGTCCTGACTGGTTAGAGAGGCCTGTGTAGGCTCGGGATGCAGGGAGAAGTGTGTGAAGAAACACTGGATGTTAATCTATTATTATAATACAATAACATCCAAAGCTGCAATTTAAGCATTTTTTGTCCCTCCTGGGGCTTGAACTCTGGGCCTGGGCCCTGACCCTCGGCTCTTCAGCTTAAGGCCAGTGCTCTACCCCTTGAGCCACAGCGCCACTTCTGGTTTCTGGTGGTTAACTGGAGATCAGAGTCTCACGGACTTTCCTGCCCAGGCTGGCTGTGAACCGAGGTCCTCAGATCTTAGCCTCCAGCTAACTAGCGTGACTGGTGTCAGCCACTGGCCCTGGCCCTGGGCTTTCTCCTGGGGTGTGGCTGGGGTCACTGTGGAAGCCAGTGCGATTGCAAAATGGCCAGGGGAAGTTACAGAAGTGAAGAGTCCCCAATTCCCGGTCCCGCCCCATCCGGCCCGGCCCTGGCCTCCCTGCCCGGC
>NW_012267222.1:275252-284683 GCF_000151885.1 Dipodomys ordii | reverse complement strand
TGGGTACTGACCGGGGTGGGTACTGACCCGGTGGGTACTGACCCGGTGTGTACTGACTGGGGTGGGTACTGTCCCGGTGGGTACTGACCGGGGTGGGTACTGAGCGGGGTGGGTACTGACCGGGGTGGGTACTGACCGGGGTGGGTACTGAGCGGGGTGGGTACTGACCTGGTGGGTACTGACCGGGGTGGGTACTGACCTGGTGCGTACTGAGCGGGGTGGGTACTGACCTGGTGCGTACTGAGCGGGGTGGGTACTGACCCGGTGGGTACTGAGCAGGGTGGGTACTGACCTGGTGGGTACTGACCGGGGTGGGTACTGACCTGGTGCATACTGAGCGGGGTGGGTACTGAGCAGGGTGGGTACTGACCGGGGTGGGTACTGACCTGGTGCGTACTGAGCGGGGTGGGTACTGAGCAGGGTGGGTACTGACCCGGTGGGTACTGACCCGGGTGGGTAATGACGGGGGTGGGTACTGACCTGGTGGGTACTGACCGGGGTGGGTACTGACCCAGTGGGTACTGACCGGGGTGGGTACTGACCCGGTGGGTACTGACCTGGTGGGTACTGACCGGGGTGGGTACTGAACGGGGCGGGTACTGACCGGGGTGGCTACTGACCCGGTGGGTACTGACCTGGTGGGTACTGACCGGGGTGGGTGCTGACCCCGTGGGTACTGACCCAGTGGGTACTGACCCGGTGGGTACTGACCTGGGTGGGTACTGACCCGGTGGGTACTGACCCGGTGGGTACTGACCGGGGTGGGTACTGACCTGGTGGGTACTGACCTGGTGGGTACTGACCGGGGTGGGTACTGACCTGGGTGGGTACTGACCCGGTGGGTACTGACCGGGGTGGGTACTGACCCGGTGGGTACTGACCTGGGTGGGTACTGACCGGGGTGGGTACTGACCCGGTGGGTACTGACCTGGGTGGGTACTGACCCGGTGGGTACTGACCAGGGTGGGTACTGACCGGGGTGGGTACTGACATGGTGGGTACTGACCTGGTGCATACTGAGCGGGGTGGGTACTGAGCAGGGTGGGTACTGACCGGGGTGGGTACTGACCCGGTGGGTAGTGACCAGGGTGAGTACTGACCAGGGTGGGTACTGACCCAGTGGGTACTGACCGGAGTGGGTACTGACCCAGTGGGTACTGTCCAGGGTAGGTACTGACCAGAGTGGGTACTGACTGGAGTGGGTACTGACCCAGTGGGTACTGACCTGGTGGGTACTGACCGGGGTGGATACTGACCGGAGTGGGTACTGACTTGGTGGGTACTGACCGGGGTGGATACTGACCGGAGTGGGTACTGACTTGGTGGGTACTGAGCGGGGTGGGTACTGAGCGGGGTGGGTACTGACTGGGGTGGGTACTGACCGGGGTAGGTACTGATCCGGTGGGTACTGACTGGGGTGGGTACTGATAGGGGTGGGTACTGACCCGGTGGGTGCTGACTTGGGGTGAGTATTGACTTGGGGTGGGTATTGACTGGAGTGGGTACTGATTGGAGTGAGTACTGACTTAGGGTGGGTACTGACTTGAGGTTGGTACTGACTTGGGGTGAGTACTGACTCAGGTGGGTACTGGCTTGAGTGGATACTAGCTCAGTGTGGGTACTGACCTGGGTGGGTACTGATTCAAGGTGGGTACTGATTCAGCTGGTATTGACCCAGGTGGGTACTGACCTGGTGGTACTGGCCAGGGTGGGTACTGACTCAGGGGGTACTGGCCAGGATGGGTACTGGCCTGGGTTGTATTGGCCAGGGTGGGTACTGACCAAGTGGTACTGACTTTGGGTGGGTACTCACTTGAGGTAAGTACTGGCTTAGGGTGGGTACTGATTGGGAGTGGGTACTGGCTTGGGATGGTACGGCTCGGGGTGGTCTGACTTTGGGTGGGTACTAGCTCAGGTGGTAAGGACTTGGGTGGTACTGACAGGGTACTTGACGGGGTTCTGACTCAGGGTGGGCATGGCTCTGAGTGGGTATTGACTGGGTACTAAGTGGGTACTGGCTCAGGCTGGGTAGTGGCTCAGGGTAGTACTGACTCCAGCTGGTACTGATGAAGGCTGGTGGGGGGGAGGGAGGACAGGGATAGGCGTCGGGTCCGGTGGAGGGGCGACTGGCAGGCGGGGGTGGGCCAGGGTGGTCACTGGCCGACCTCTCCTTGGAGCTGAGTGGGCAGCGGGGACGCCCGGCTCTTGTGGTTGAAGCACTCGGGGGCTGTGGGCCTAGCCCTGGGGGGAGCTGCTGGGATAAGAATTTGGTAAAGCTGTGTGGTCCTGGAATTCTCTGAAATTGCTTTCCAAAGAGTCCTGTTGGGGAGGGGGAGGGGGGGGCACAGGGCCATTTGTGGCCTGTGCACACTCAGTGTGGATGCTTCTGAATAGCCAGTTAACTGTCCTTTCTTGTTCTGGAACGCATGCTGTTTCAGTTCAGAACTTACTCACTCTTGGCTCTCGAGGGCCGTGATTTTCAAAAGTGGGGTTCACTTCCTTCCTTGTCTCTGCCGTCCTTGGTTTGCCTGCAGCTGCCAGCCTTGCCTTAGTAAGTGGTCGTGGTGTCTGGCCGGTAGTCAAGGCCTCCCAGGCCTCCAGAGGCTTCCTGGCACCCATTGCTCGCCGTGAGGCGAGCCAGCGCACAAGGCCAGGCGCCTCCCGTCAGCCCCGAGGCCAGGCTGGGCCATGCTTCTGCAGATCCTCGCTTAGATCCATGATTCTGTCAAGGGTGGGCTTAGAACTTTACAGAAGGACATTCTCTGCTCTTGTGGTACCAGCGTGAAGCACTCCACCTCCAGCACTGGGGTGCCAGCTCTGGGTAACGTTTACTGGAGCAAAGGAGCAAACTGGGTACTGAGAATTTGCAAGTGTGAACTAATGAGCTGAGCAGGTCCTGCTTTCTGTCCCTAGCTTTTCCTCTCTTCCTCCCTCCCTCCTTCCTCCTGCTTTTATCTTTTTCCTCTTATCTCCCCCTTTCTCGCTGAGATTGGGTCTTGCTGTGTATGTAGGCTGGTCTTGAACTCATATTCTGGCCTGTGCTTCCTGAGTTCTGGGATTGTAGGCGTGTACCACTATGCCTAGCCTTTCTTTTCTTTTCTTTTCTTTCTTCTTTTTTTTCTTGGTTATGGGGTTTGAACTCTGGGCCAAGGTGCTGCTCCTCAGCTCTTCAGCTCAAGGCGAACACTCTTAACCACTTGAGCCACAGCGCCACTTCCAGTTTTCTGGTAGTTTATTAGCGATAAGAGTCTCACAGACTTAACTGCCCTGGCTGGCTTTGATCTGTGATCCTCAGATCTCAGCTTCCTGAGTAGCTAGGTTTACAGCTATGAGCCACTGGTGCCTAGCCTTTATTTTTTTGCTGATCCTGGGGCTTGAACTCAAGGTCTGGGTGCTGTCTCTGAGCTTTTTTGCTCAAGGCTAGCCCTCTACCACTTGAGCCACAGTGCCACTGTAGGCCTTTTTGAGTAGTTTATTGGAGATAAGAGTATTGTAGGCTGGGAAGATGGCTCAGTGGTAGACTGCTTGCCTTGCATACATGAGGCCCTGGGTTCGAATTCTCAGTACCACATAAGCAGAAAAAGCCGAAGTGGTACTGTGGCTCAAGTGGTAGAGCGCTAGCCTTGAGCTGAAGAGCTCAGGAACAGCACCACAGACCTGAGTATCATGTTTGTGTCTGTATGCTCTGAGGATCTGAATGAAATTATTATTATTATTTATTTTTTTTTTTTGTCGGTCGTGGGGCTTGAACTCTGGGCCTGGGCGCTGTCCCTCAGCTCTTCAGCTCAAGGCGAGCGCTCTACCACTTGAGCTACAGCGCCACTTCCGGTTTTCTGGTGGTTTATTGGAGATAGGAGTCTCACGGTCTCTCCTGCCCGGGCTGGCTTTGAACCTGATCCTCAGATCTCAGCCTCCTGAGTAGCTAGGATTACAGGCGTGAGCCACCAGCGCCCGGCTCTGAATGAAATTAAATGGGGTTAGAATTTGTGTTCTTACCTAGCATGAGGCCCTGCGTTCCAGACCCAGCAAGCAAAAATAAAGTTAAAAAGTAAATGCTGGGTATGGTGGCTCATACCTGTAATCCTAGGAGCCTGAGGTCTGAGGATTTAGATTTGAAGCCATCCCTGACAGGAAAATCTGCAAGACTTATTTCCAATTAATAACCAAAAAGACAGAAGTGGAGCTGTGGCTTAAGTAGTAAGAGTGCCAGCCTTGAGCAAAAAATCCAAGGGAGACGGCTGGGAAGGTGGCTCAGTGATAGAGTGCTTGCCTAGCATGCATGAAGCTCTGGGTTCGGTTCCTTAGTACCACATAAACAGAAAAAGCGAGAAGTGGCGCTGTGGCTCAAGTGGTAGAGTGCTAGCCTTGAGCAAAAGAAGCTTAGGGACAGTGCCCAGGGCCTGAGTTCAAGTCCCAGGACTGGCAAAAAAAAAAAAATCCAAGGAAGATTGCTTAGCCCTCAGTTTAAGACCCAAGACTGGACAACCAATAACAAAAAAGATCTGAGGATCATGTTTCGAAGCCAGCTTGGGCAGGAAAGGCCATGACATTCTGATCTCCAATTAACCACCAAGGCTGGAAATGAGCTGTGGCTTAAAGAGGTAGAACACTAGCCTTTGCTTACAGCTCAGGGACAGTGCCTAGCTCCTGAGTTCAAGCCCCGAGACTAGCACCAAAATAAATAGATAGATAGATAGATTAGCACGTTAAAGAAACTTGAATGTGAGATCAGATTTGCAGTTGTTAAAAACATACAATGTGGGGCTGGGAAGGTGGCTCAGTGGTAGAGTGCTCACCTCGCCTGCATGAGGCCTTGGGTTCCATTCCTCAGCACCACATAAGCAGAAAAAGCCAGAAGTGGCGCTGTGGCTCAAGTGGTAGGGTGCTAACCTTGAGCTGAAGAGCTGAGGGACAGCACCCAGGCCCAGAGTTCAAGCCCCATGACCGACAAAAAAAAAAAAAAGGAAATATACTGTGCACGCACCATGGGCCTCACTGAAATTTAAGCTGATTTAAATATTTAGTCTCACTTTTTTTTTTTTTTTGGTAGGTCATGGGGCTTGAACTCTGGGCCTGGGCGCTGTCCCTGTGCTCTTCAGCTCAAGGCAAGTGCTCTACCGCTTGAGCCATAGCACCATTTCTAGTTTTCTAGTGGTTTATTGGAGATAAGAGTCTCACGGAGTTTCCTGCCCAGGCTGGCTTTGAACCACGATCCTCAGATCTCAGCCTCCTGAGGAGCTAGAATGACAGGCAGGAGCCACTGGTGCCTGGCTTTAAGTATCACTTTTTTTTTAACAGGTTTACTGCTTAGTCACACAATTGGTTTTGCAAGTGAATCTCAGCAGCCTTTTTGTTAGCAAGTGAGTAGTAAGGGGCGCACCACCAGGCCACCCTGGTCAGCGCTGGCCACGCCCTTCCCCTGTGCCCAGTCCAGATCCACTTGCGTGTCGGTGAGTCAGCCTTGTTGGTGCCGTGAGGTTTGTGAGACCCGGAAACCGAGTTTCCCTGTAGCAGCCTGGACACAGGCACTTGAAGGAGACAGGGGAGGCTCCATGTGCCTTCCCCAAATCTCATCCTGTGTGTCTTCATCTGTGTCCGTGGAAAAGTGTCCTCATGCATCCTTCGTGGGTTTCCCTGCTGGTCTAGCAGAAGTGCAGGCCCCACTATGGAACCTGGGGGGCGGGGGCATGGGATGTGGGACCCAGCCTCTGCCTGCTGGGGGGGGAGGGGGTATGAAAGGTGGGGTGGCCCTGAGATCCCAGCCTCCACCTGGGGGCTCTGCCCAGATCTCCAGCTCATCACAGTTAGTGTCAGAGCTGATCTGCGCGGGGCGGCCTGCTAGCGTTCACCACAGCATGGCTGACCTGGTGGCCTGGGGGTGGAAAACCCCATTCTGGTGTCAGAAATGACCTGCGTGTGCATACGACCAAGCATATCCCAAGAGTTCCCTGCTCAAGAGCTCTACCACTTGAGCTGCAGCGCCACTTCCGGTTTTCTGGTGGTTAATTGGAGATAAAGAGCCTCATGAACTTTCCTGCCCGGGCTGGCTTTGAACCGAGATCCTCAGATCTCAGCCTCCTGAGTAGCTGGGATTCCAGGCGTGAACCACCAGTACCTGGCTTCACTACCTTTCTCATACTTTTTTGGTTGTTGTGGGTTGTGGGGCTTGAACTCTGGACTTGGGCGCTGTCCCAGAGCTCTTCAGCTCAAGGAGAGCACTCTACTGCTTGCGCCACAGCGCCACTTCCCATTTTCGAGTGGTTTATTGGAGGTAAGAGTCTCTTGGACTTTACTGCCCGGGCTGGCCTTGAACCGTGTCCCTCAGATCTCAGCCTCCTGAGTAGCTAGGATGACAGGTATGAGCCACCAGTGCCCGGCCTCACTCACTACCTTTTTGCCTGGACTGGCCTTGAACCAGGTAGCTGGGATTATAGGCATGAGCCTCTGTACTCAGCAAGGTGTCGAGTTCTTAGGTGTGTTTTTGTTTTGTTTTTTTTTGCCTTTGTCTGTGCAGGGCTAATGGCTTCAGCACATTGTGTCAGTCTGCCTGTCCGTTATTGAACTGCCTTTGTAACTTACCACAAAGCCCTGGCTCTCTTCTGCTACACAGTCTGAACTTCTACAGCCGTACAGTAGATCGCAAGACCACAGAGCAATTCAAACCCCTCTCCGTATTTCAATTTTTTAAAAAAATTCTTGACTGGGTTTATTTCTATGGTTTTAATGCTGGTGCTGGAGCTTGATCTCCGGTTCTCTGCTCTCACTTGGCACTTTGGGTCAGGGTTACACTCTCCCATTTGAACCCTGGCTTTTTGGTGGTCAATAAGAATCTCATGATCTCAGCCTTCTGAATAGCAAGGATCACCAGCACCCACCAGATCTCACACTTTTTTCTTTTTCTTTTGCCAGTCCTGAGGCTTGAACTCAGGGTCCGGGCACTGTCTCCAAGCTTCTTTTTACTCAATGCTAGTGCTCTACCACTTGAATCACAGCACCACTTCTGGCCTTTTCTTTTTTTTTTTTTGGTGTGGGGAGGGGTCCGGTCGTGGGGCCTGAACTCTGGGCCTGGGCGCTGTCCCTCAGCTCTTCAGCTCAAGGCGAGCGCTCTACTACTGAGCCACCTTCCCAGCCCCACTTCTGGCCTTTTCTGTTTATATGGGCCCAAGGAATTGAACCCAGGACTTCATGCATGCTAGGTAAGCACTTTGTCACCAAGCCACATTCCTGGCCCAGATCTCAGATGTCTGAGAAGCGAGGATGATAGGCATGCGCCGCCTGTGCCCAGCTTCTTGTGTGTTTGTTTAAGACTGTCTTCTGTGTAGCCAGACTGGCCTCCCCCGCCGTCCCCTTCTCTGCCTCCCAAGCGTTGGCAGGCAGCCCCGGGTCCTGAACCCAGGCTGGACGTGTCCTTTGGCTTTTTTTGCTCTGCCACCGGAGCCACAGCTCCCCCCCTCACTTTTGGCTGGAGCACTGGGGATAAGCGTCTCAAGGGCTCTCCTGCTGAGTCGGGCTCTGGACCTGGATCCACCGGCACCCAGCCTCTCTTTACAGTGGTTTTAGCTTTTCCCTCTCTTTACAGTGGTTTTAGCCCGGGTGCCTGTGTCTGTCCGAGGTTGGTGTGAGCTTGGCAACCGCTGGCCCCGTGGTGGCTCTGCCGCCTCCCGGTGTGGCCGCGGGTGGGTTCCAGGGCTGCGCAGCGTTCCGGCTGCACAGCTCCTGCTGTTGTCCTGGTCCTGGCCAGTGGTCCACACTGCCACTCCTGTCTGCCTCGCGTCCTTCTTTGTCTTTCTGTCCCAGCACAGCTGAGACCTGGCCGGGGCCGTGCTTCCTCCCAGGGCTGCCTCCCTCTCTCCTGACGCTCCTTCTGCTTCCAGGTGAGACCTCGGCTCTAAGCTGCCCACTTGCTGCTTTCTGTAGACAGCTTGCTCTGAGCCCCGCGTGGGTGGTGCCGGCATGGGGTCAGGGTGGTGAGGAACGCTTCAGCACCTGGAGTCCAGACCCCAGTGCCGCCAACAAGAAGGGCGGCCCGGACCCCAGCACCGCCACCACCAAGGACCTGGACAGCGCACAGAAGGGAGTTTGTCTGAGTGTTGCGGGTCCTGAAGAATGGCGCTGTAAGGCCTCATGGTGACAGCTTTAAACCTCTTCCTTTGGTGCTGGAATGGAGCTCTGGGCTTTGTGTATGACCAGTTCACTTTGCGGTCATGAAGTTCAGTCATACGCTGATACTGTTTAGGTTCCATGTGCGTGCATGCGTGTGCATGCGTGTGCATGTGTGCATGGGGCTGAACCGCAAGGGTCCGAGCACTGTCCCTTCACTTTTCTCACTGCATTTCTGGCTTTTGGCTGGATAGTTGGAGATACTTTCCTGCCTGGGCTGGCTTTGAACTGTCGTTCTTAGAACTCAGCCTCCTGAGCAGCCCCAGCGCCTGGCTCTGCTCCTCAGGCGACATCTCTGTCCTGTGTGTCTCCGGCACCCTCTCCAGTGGTGGCATGTGGCCTTTGGCTGGCTGCGGGGCCGCGTGGCAGTGATTTGCAGCTGAGTGAAGCCTGGGGTGATAGAGTCGCCTGTGCCTCATCTGCTCAGCCCCGAGCAGGGAGGAGCCCCAGCGCACATGGCATCCATCCTCTGGCTGGGCCTACCTTCTCAATGTAGAAAGCAGCCGGGAGCTGGTGGCTCACACCTGCCAGCTACGCAGGAAGCTGAGCTCTGAGGATGGCCAGCTGGTACTAATTGCCTGACCAGGCAAGAAAGTCCATGAGACTTTTTTGTTTGTTGGTCATGGGGCTTGAACTCTTGGCCTAGGCGCTGTCCATGAGCTCTTCAGCTCAAGGAGAGCGAGTGCTCTACCACTTGAGCCACAGCGCCACTTCCGGTTTTCTGGTGGTTAATTGGAGATAAGAGTCTCATGGACTTTGCTGTCCGGCTGACTTTGAACTGAGATCCTCAGATCTCAGCTTCCTGAGTAGCTAGGATTACTGGTGTGAGCCATCAGGGTTCGGCTTTGTGAGACTTTTTATCTCCAATTAACTACCTAAAAACCAGAAGTAAAGTTGTGGTTCAAAGTGATAGAGCAGGGCTAGGAAGGTGGCTCAGTGGTAGAGCGCTTGCCTTGCATGCATGAGGCCCTGGGTTCGATTCCTCAGCACCACATAAGCAAAAAAGAAAAAAAGCTGGAAGTGGTGCTGTGGCTCAAGTGGTAGAGCTCTAGCCTTGAGCTGAAGAGCTGAGGGACAATGCCCAGGCCCAGAGTTCAGGCCCCATGACCGAAAAAAAAAAAAGTGATAGAGCAACAAAGCTCAGAGACAGCACCCAGGCCCTAAGCCCAAGCTCTATGACGAACCTCAAAAAAAAGTGGTAACACAGGAAGGAGAGGACAGTATTCTGTTCTCAAGGAGTGTGAAGGAGGCGTGGTATCTTGGGGGGGGTG
>NW_012267222.1:250370-273285 GCF_000151885.1 Dipodomys ordii | reverse complement strand
TTCTGCTTATATGGTGCTGAGGAATCGAATCCAGGGCCTTATGCATGCAAGGCAAGCACTCTACCACTGAGCCACCTTCCCAGCCCCTCATTTTTGCTTTTCTTTGTACTAATTTCCATATTTGCTTTTTTTCAGCTTATTTCTAGCTTTTTTGAGTTAAACTCTTAGGTCACCCCTTTTCTTTGACAAATTCTACTCTGTGTATGTGTGTGCGCGCACACATGTGTGCTGGTGCTTGAGCTCAGGGCTAGGACACTGTCCCTAGCTAGTTAGGAGAAATTCCCACACTTCCAAGTGAATGAAGGTATTTCCTTTGTTTATACTTTCACCTTTTTCCAATCTCATTGTGCTGTTATCATAGTATTTGATTCTTTACCTTTGCCATACTTGGCATTTAAACTTTTCTTTAGCTGGATGTCAGTGGTTCATACCTGTTAATCCCAGCGCCTCAGGAGGCTGAGATCTGAGGATTGTGGTTCAACGCCAGCCAGGGCAGGAAAGTCCATGAGACTTATCTCCAGCAAACTTCCGAAAAACTGGAAGGGGCTCTGGCTCAAGTGGTAGAGTGATAGCCTTGAGCTGAAGAGCTGAGGAACAGCGCCCAGGCCCAGAGTTCAAGCCCCACTACAGACAAAAACAAAAACAAAACTTTGCTGTCATAGTGTGGAGTCATGTGCGTGTAGACTCGCAGCGTGGAGCCGTGTGGGTGGTGTGGGTGTCGACTGTCAGGGTGTGGAGCCGTGTGGGTGGTGTGGGTGTCGACTGTCAGGGCGTGGAGCCGTGTGGGTGTAGACTGTCAGGGTGTGGAGCCGTGTGGGTGGTGTGGGTGTAGACTGTCAGGGTGTGGAGCCATGTGGGTGGTGTGGGTGTCGACTGTCAGGGTGTGGAGCTGTGTGGGTGTAGACTGCCAGGGCGTGGAGCCGTGTGGGTGGTGTGGGTGTAGACTGTCAGGGCGTGGAGCCGTGTGGGTGGTGTGGGTGTAGACTGTCAGGATGTGGAGCCGTGTGGGTGGTGTGGGTGTCGACTGTCAGGGCGTGGAGCCGTGTGGGTGGTGTGGGTGTCGACTGTCAGGGTGTGGAGCCGTGTGGGTGGTGTGGGTGTAGACTGTCAGGGTGTGGAGCCATGTGGGTGGTGTGGGTGTAGACTGTCAGGGTGTGGAGCTGTGTGGGTGTAGACTGTCAGGGTGTGGAGTTGTGTGGGTGTATACTGTCACTTCGTGGAGTTGTGTGGGTGTATGTAGGCTATCACTTCATGGAGTTGTGTGGGTGTATGTAGGCTGTCTCAGTGTGGAGCTGTGTGGGTGTTGACTGTCACAGTGGAGAGTTATGTACATGTAGAGTGTTGCACATGGAGCTCTGTACAGGTAGACTATGCACGTGGAGCTCAGCGTGCAGGTGGACTGTTAACATGCAAGGCTCAGCATACAGGTAGACTGTTACATGTAGGGCTCAACATACAGGTAGACTGATGTAGTGTGGAGCTCAGCATGCAGGTCGGCTGTTACACACAGGGCTCAGTGTACAGGTAGACTGTTACACACAGAGCTCAGCATATAGGTAGACTGTTACACACAAGGCTCAGTGTACAGATAGACTGTTGCACAGGGCTCAGCGTACAGGTAGACTGTTACACTCAGGGTTCAGCGTACAGGTAGACTGTTACACTCAGGGCTCAGTGTACAGGTAGACTATTACATGCAAGGCTCAGCATTCAGATAGACTGTTACACGCAGGGGGTAGACTGTTACACGCAGGGCTCAGTGTACAGGTAGACTGTTACACTCAGGGCTCAGCGTACAGGTAGACTGTTACACACAGGGCTCAGCGTACAGGTAGACTGTTACACTCAGGGCTCAGTGTACAGGTAGACTATTACATGCAGGCTCAGCATTCAGATAGACTGTTACACGCAGGGCTCAGTGTACAGGTAGACTGTTACACGCAGGGCTCAGTGTACAGGTAGAGGTTACACGCAGGGCTCAGTGTACAGGTAGACTGTTACACGCAGGGCTCAGTGTACAGGTAGACTGTTACACGCAGGGCTCAGTGTACAGGTAGACTGTTACACGCAGGGCTCAGTGTACAGGTAGACTGTTACACGCAGGGCTCAGTGTACAGGTAGAGGTTACACGCAGGGCTCAGTGTACAGGTAGACTGTTACACGCAGGGCTCAGTGTACAGGTAGATGTTACACGCAGGGCTCAGTGTACAGGTAGACTGTTACACGCAGGGCTCAGTGTACAGGTAGACTGTTACACGCAGGGCTCAGTGTACAGGTAGATGTTACACGCAGGGCTCAGCGTACAGGTAGATGTTACACTCAGGGCTCAGCATATAGGTAGACTGTTACACTCAGGGCTCAGTGTACAGGTAGACTGTTACACGCAGGGCTCAGTGTACAGGTAGACTTGCACACAAGGCTCAGGGTACAGATAGACTATTACATGCAGGGCTCAGCATACAGGTAGACTCTTGCACACAGGGCTGAGCATACAGGTAGACTTGCACACAGAGCTCAGCATACAAGGAGACTGTTGCACATGGGGCTCATTATACAGGTAGACTTGTAGTGTGGAGCTCAGCATACAGGTAAACTCTTATATGCAGAGCTCAGTGTACAGGTAGACTGTTGTAGTATGGAGTTGTGTACAGGTAGATTGTTGCACACAGAACTTAGCATACAGGTAGACTTGCATGCTGAGTTCTATACAGGTAGACTTACACGCAGGGTTCAGCATACAGGTAGACTCTTGCACATGGAGCTCAGTGTATAGGTAGACTGTTACACACACAGAGCTCAGCATACAAGTAAACGGTTGTAGTGTGGCACTCAACATGGAGGTAGGCTGTTGCCTGTGGAGCTCAGCATACAGGTAGACTGTTGGATGCTGAGCTCAGTGTACAGGCAGGCTATTACACACAAGGCTCAATGTACAGGCAGACTGTTGCTCACGGAGCTCAGCATACAGGTAGACTGTTGTAGTGTGGAGCTCAGTGTACAAGTAGCCTGTCATAGTGTGGAGTTGTGTACAGGTTGACTGTTGCATTTGGAGATCAGTGGACACCTGCAGGTTTGTGTTTACTCAGTCTTATTTGGCTTTTCTCGGCTCAGTTATTTGAAATTACGCATCTGTTTTCCCTCAGATTAATGTGCTGTGACTTCTGCTTCAGGTTTACCTGTCTGGCTGGGTTTCTGGCTCAGTTCTTTTTTTTTTAGTTGGCTTTTAGCCATGTGGATGGAGTTACATAGCAGCTGAGGCTGGGTCTGGAGCAGGGTCACACTGCGCTCCGAGCACCCTCCACACCCTGCTTTTGGAGACATGCAGCACTGAAGGTGTGAGGGAAACAAACAAACCAGCAAACCCCTCCCCCCCAGCCTGGGTAGAAATAGGCTATATATATATAATAGCCGGGCACTGGTGGCTCACGCCTGTAATCCTAGCTACTCAGGAGGTGAGATCTGAGGATCACAGTTTGAAGCCAGCCTGGGCAGGAGAGACCGTGAGACTCCTATCTCCAATAAACCACCAGAAAACCGGAAGTGGTGCTGTAGCTCAAGTGGTAGAGTGCTCACCTTGAGCTGAAGAGCTGAAGGACAGCGCCCAGGCCCAGAGTTCAAGCCCCACGACCGACCAAAAAAAAATAAAAAAAGAAAGAAATAGGCTATATTCAAAGCAGTTTGAAAATCACTTTGGTCTTTATTTCACTTTGGATGAGATGAGCATGTACATTATTTCTTACCCAGATGCATGCTTTCTTTGTTACACTTAGGCATCAGTGTCTTTCTGGCGGGATTTCTCACTCATCAACTATGGAGATGGAACACGAAAAGATGAGCGTGAGCAAGGAGTTGAGTCCGGACTCGGCCTTCTGCTGCGCGGCGTGCCATGGGGGTGAGACCTGGAGCCCCAGCCACCCACTCCGGGGCCGGGCCAAGTCTCGGAGCCTGTCTGCCTCGCCCGCCCCGGGCAGCACCAAGGAGTTCAGGTGGGCGGGCCCTCCCCCCGTGCTGGCGGTGACTAGTTCGGGCTGGCACCAAGAGTTCTTCGGGCAGCCTATGGCAGTGCGTGCCAGCTGTGCTTAGTGAGAGCCTGGCGCAGAGGATGGGCTGGGTCCTGGGGCCAGGCTGGCTTGGGGACACGTGCCAGACGCGGCACAGCACCCCCCTTGTGCTCTGTGAGGTTTTCCTGGGACGAGCAGCTGAATTGACCCCAGGGCCCTGACCACACCTGTGACATGCAAGGAAGACTGCTGGCTAGAAGCAGTCTGGCTGGGACGGTGGCTCGGTGGCGGAGTGCTCGCCTAGCACGCATGAAGCCCTGGGTTCCATTCCTCATGTGCCACATACACAGAACGAGTCGGAAGTGGCACTGTGGCTCATGTGGTAGAGCTAGACTTGAGCAAAAGAAGCTCAGGGACAGTGCCCAGGCCCTGAGTTCAAGCCTCAGGACTGGCAAATAAAAAAAGCATGCTATGTCTTCCATGAGGTAAGACAACCTGCAGAGCCCCACAGGAATGAGCTCTGCTCATTCCTAGAGACGGCCCTGGGGCTTTGGACCTGCTTGGACCCTGGTGGCCAGCACCGTGGCCCTGATGGGCAGGCTCGTCACAGATCGCTTCTCCTGCGTGTGCTTCTGGACAGAACTGCCTTGGGGCCCACCAAAAAGTGCAGGGAACTCTGAACCTTCTAAGAGCGGGACTAAGCCAGGCGCCGGTGGCTCACACCCGTTATCCTAGCCACTCAGGAGACTGAGATCCAAGGGTCATAGTTGGAAGCCAGCCCAGGCAGGCAGGAAAGTCCGTGAGACTCTTAGCTCCAGTTAGCCAACAGAAAACTAGAAGTGGTGCTGTGGCTCAAGTGGTAGAGCACTAGCCTTGAGCAAAAGAGCTCAGGGACAGTGCCCAGGCCTCGAGCCCCACAGCCAACAAAAAAACAAAAACGTGGGCCTGAGCCAAGGGCATGGTGAGCACGGAGCGGCAGCTGCCCCTACAGGGGAGAGCTTGCTCTTGTTGCCCATGCCAGAGGACACAGATGGAGACTGTTCGCCTAGAGATGCATTCTGTTCTGCAGGCTCCAAACCGCCTTTCTGCCAAGCCTCTCGTTGCTGTTGTTGTTGTTGGTGGTGGTGGTGGTCATGGTGGTCATGGGGCTTGAAATCTGGGCCTGGGCGCTGTCCCTCAGCTCTTCAGCTCAAGGCGAGTACTCTACCATTTGAGCCACAGCACTACTTCCGGTTTTCTGGTGGTTTATTGGAGATAAGAGTCTCATAGACTTTCAGATCCCCAGATCTCAGCCTCCTGAGTAGCTTCCTCCTGACTTTTGGAGGTAAGCTTGCCGCCGCTTGTTTGCTGACTCATGGAGAACACTGGGCTCAGATGGACTGTGTGGCCCTGGGGAGGGCAGCGTGGGGGGGAGGGTAAAGTGGGGGGAAAAGGCAGCTGTGTGGTTGCCTTGGCTCTTGCGGGCGCCCTGGACCCCCATGAAAGAAGCTATGGTCACTTTCCACTTAATGGAAAGATTGGTTCAGAGTGAGCCCTGCATTCTTTGGTAATGTAGTAGCACACACATTAGTTTCTCAGTTGTTAAAATACATATTATTTAAGCACATCTTTTAAGATTTTGCTCATCTTTTTGTGTATGGGGTACCAGGGCCTCATGCAGGTAGATGACCACTCCGCCACTGAGCCTCATTTCCAGACCTGAAGTCTGTATCTTATTAACATCTTCCTTATGGATATGTGGGATTTCCAGTGAACATTTCTGGTAGAATTTTAATCTGCATTATTTTGAGACCTGTCCAAGGTCCTAATTCCTGATTAAAGGCCCAGAGCCCAGTGGAAGGCGACGCAAGCCCGCATGCTGCTGGTTCTGAGCCGTTGTCCACCGTGTGCACGGCTGCCCCTGCCTCTCCTAGCTACCAGCTGGGCTCAGTGGAGCCCTGGCCAGGCAGGTTCTCCAGCTGTGCCACGGGCGTGCCGTGATGGAGCTGGTGGCCCTGTGTCTTTGGGGTCTGGTGACCTGGATGTGCCTCTCGCCGTGCTGACTGTAGCCCCCTTCCGCAGGCGGACGCGCTCTCTGCACGGGCCCAGCCCGGTGACCACGTTTGGACCAAAGGCCTGTGTGCTGCAGAACCCTCAAACCATCATGTGAGTTCCACCCCTGGGGCTCGGGCCAGGGGCAGGGTGGTGCGTGGGCCCTGGGTCCGTCCTGGGACAGGGTGTGGGGGCTGATGCGCGGTGCAAAGCGCTTCTGGGTCCTTCTGAAGGAAGCCTTGAGAGAAGCCTTGAACTGTCCCTAGCGGATACCATGCGGTCCACGTGGCTCAGAAGCAGGGGCACACCCCTGTAGTGCTGGTGCTCAGGAGGCGGAGGCAGGGGAGTCCGTGTGGGTAACGTGGAGGCCAGCCTCAGCTACACAGTGAGACACTGCAGACACGCACGCACGCACCCACAACACAGGGAGCGCGGAACACAGCCAGCGGTGGTGGCCGCAGGGCGTGAGGGCACTGGCAGGGACACGCGGCTGCACCCCGCCCCATGCTGCACCCATCCAGCCCCGCGTGGCTGCAACCCGCCCCACGCTGCGCCCGTCCAGCCCTGCGCTGCGGCTGTCCAGGCAGCACGGTTGCACCCCACCCTGCGCTGCGCCCATTCAGCCCCGTGCTGCGGCTGTCCAGGGCAGCACGGCTGCACCCCGCCCCGTGCTGCACCCGTCCAGCCCTGCACTGCGCCTGTCCAGGGCAGCGCGGCTGCACCCCGCCCCACGCTGTGCCCGTCCAGCCCCACGCTGCGGCCGTCCAGGGCAGCACGGTTGCACCCCCCCATGCGCTGCGCCTATCCAGCCCCTGCTGCGGCCGTCCAGGGCAGCACGGTTGCACCCCGCCCTGCGCTGCGCCCATTCAGCCCCGTGTTGCGGCCATCCAGGGCAGCACGGCTGCACCCCGCCCCGTGCTGCACCCGTCCAGCCCTGCATTGTGCCTGTCCAGGGCAGCGCGGCTGCACCCTGCCCCGCGCTGCGCCTGTCCAGCCCCGCGTGGCTGCAACCTGCCCCGCGCTGCACCCGTCCAGGGCAGTGCGGCTGCACCCCGCCCCGCGCTGCAGCTGCGGCCTTCCAGGGCAGCACGGCTGCACCCCGCCCCGCGCTGCAGCTGCGGCCTTCCAGGGCAGCACGGCTGCACCCCGCGCTGCAGCTGCGGCCTTCCAGGGCAGCACGGCTGCACCCCGCCCCGCGCTGCGCTCGTCCAGGGCAGCACGGCTGCACCCCGCCCCGCGCTGCAGCTGCGGCCTTCCAGGGCAGCACGGCTGCACCCCGCGCTGCAGCTGCGGCCTTCCAGGGCAGCACGGCTGCACCCCGCCCCGCGCTGCAGCTGCGGCCTTCCAGGGCAGCACGGCTGCACCCCGCCCCGCGCTGCGCTCGTCCAGGGCAGCACGGCTGCACCCCGCCCCGCGCTGCAGCTGCGGCCTTCCCAGCACTTCCGCCTTCTGAGAGTTTGGCTTGTCCAGGCTTCGCTGCTTAACCGTTAATAGCACAGACACAGTGATGGGCTTTCTTCTCAACCTGATTTTAACTGCTTGAAAGAGCTCCTTCTTGTTGGTTGTGTGTGATGTGTGTGTTGGATATATGTGGTATGCGTAATATGTGTGTGCCGTGTTTTGTATATGTGTGGTGTGTGGTATGTTGTGTGTGTATGTATCTACGTGAATATATTGTATGTGGTGTATATATAGAGAGTGAGTATGCGTGTGGTATGTGTGTATTATTTATATTGTGTGTGGGATGTGCCTCCTGTGGTGTGTGTGAGTGTGAGTGTGGAGGTGGAGTCCAGGCCTCACACGTGCCAGGCAGACCTGCTCTGTCTGGCAGCACCGGCCAGCACGCCTTGCAGTCCGCCACGCACCAGACGGCCCAGGGAGAATGCAGTGGATCATTTGACCACAGTCTTGCTCACCAGTCACTTCCCATCATCAACTTCTTTTTAGAATTTGTTGGCTCCAGAAATGCACGTGTTCTCTTAGTGTGTTCTGCATGGTAGTCTAGTTTTTTTTTTTCCCTCTGAGAGGGAATCATTTCAGGATGCTGATATTCGTGCTTTGTTATTTGTGTGTGTGGTTTGTTTGTTTGTTTGCCCGTCCTGGGGCTTGAACTCAGGGCCTGGGCACTGTCCCTGAGCTTCTTTTGCTCAAGGCTAGCACTCTATCACTTGAGCTACAGCACCACTTCAGTTTTCTGGTGGTTCATTAGAGATGGGAGTCTCACGGTCTTTCCTGCCCGGGCTGGCTTTGAACCTCGATCCTCAGATCTCAGCCTCCTGAGTAGCTATGATTACAGGCATGAGCCACCAGCACCCGGCTTCACTTCCAGCTTTTTCTGTGTATGTGGTGCTGAGGAACAGAACCCAGGGCTTCATGCATGCTGGGCAAGCACTCGACCACTGAGCCACCTATCCAGACCCCAGTCACCTGTCCAGACTCTGAATTAAATATACTAGACTTCACTTTGTCACATTTTACACCTTGAACTGTTAGTTGTGCTGCTTCCCCAGAGAGAGCTTCGCTGTTGGTTCTCTGGCGGTTGGACACCCTAGTATCCCACCCTCTCCTGCAAGGGTCAGTCACGTGAAGGAGCCACGTGTCCAGGGTGGCCATGTGTGCGCTTCCCTGAGAGGGAAGCCCCTCTCCCAGGCAGGCCCTGCTTGTTGTGAGGGCCAAGGTTCCTAGCCAGGCTGGCCTCCCGGGGTGGAGACCCAGCCCCAGGCCGTGACCCTGTGCGTCACAGGAGGGCGGGCCGAGGACAGCAGCATGACCACTATGAGACCTGGCCTGTGTTCAGGCCCTCAGAGCGGTGTCCGCCCCACCATTAGGTCTGGAGGACCTCAGCTGAGCCAAAGAAAACATAGGGTGCCCGTGGGGATGAGGAGCTGAGCGGTGGCCTGACCTGTGTATTGCTGCTGCCAGATGTGGGTTGGGGGAGGGGGTCCTGACCATTTGCCCCAGAAGGTTCAACTTCACTTTCCTGTCTGGGCAGCCTTGAGTGTCAGCTCCTTGTGCCAGGCCAGGGCTGCTTGCAGGTGTTGGTGTTGCCTTGTGCACCAGTGCCCAGGGCCCTCCTCTGCCCAGAGCGCAGGGCAGCTTGGCACTGGTCCTGAGGTCAGGCAGCCCCCAGGAGGGCCCAGCCGGCTACGGTCCGTGTCCAGCTCGGGACAGCCATGTCAGCGGCTCGTCTGCGCCCGGCCGTGTCCAGCTCGGGACAGCATGTCAGCGGCTCGTCTGCGCCCGGCCGTGTCCAGCTCGGGACAGCCATGTCAGCGGCTCGTCTGCGCCCGGCCGTGTCCAGCTCGGGACAGCCATGTCAGCGGCTCGTCTGCGCCCGGCCGTGTCTGGGTGGTTGGAGCCCAGCAGCCCCCTGTTGCTCAGGAGCTCCTTCTCGGGCTCCATAGGAGGAGCTGCACTTCCTCCTCGGGCTGAGATGTGGCCATGAGCCTGTGCATTTGTTGTTACAATGTCTAAAGCTACTGGCCGCGTCAGTGGCTAGATGTCCCTGAGCAGCACGGCAGGTCCGTTGGAGCTGGCCCTGCCCACTCAGCCCTGCACCTGCAGCCTGAGGGCTGGAAGGGCCAGACCCCTCCTCCATGGTGGCCCAAGAGGAAGTTGAGGAACTGGTTTGTGGTCACAGGAGAGGCTGGCACCTAGGCCTTGTGGAAGATAAGTGGCGGTGGCTCTGCTTAGCTGCGTCTGCAGGCCGCGCCTTGAACTGGGCCGGCCTAGAGCAGCCTTGATGTGTGGCGGGCAGGCGGCCGGACGTGCTGTGTGCAGAGCTGGAGCGGTGGGGTCTGCCTGGGCACCGGGCTGTGGACACCCACGCTCATGGGTTCAGGCTGGGACTGCCTTTCACCTGCCGCCCTTTCACCTATGGGTGGCTTGGGAGCTCTGCCCAGTGGGCGGGCCGGGCCTGGCATGGTTCAGCTCCGACGGCACAGCCAGGGCTCTGGGCTGCCCAGGCCCGGGCTGCATTGCTGGGGAGCCTAGGGCGCGGCAGAGCAGGGCGGTGGCGCTGGGCTTTGGCTGCTGAGGTCAGCCTGGTATTTTCAAGTAAGCAGTCAGGCAGAAGAGGGTCATGTGTGGCTGCAGGAAATCTTATTTTCACGTCCTTAAGTCTGGGAAGCTCTTTTGACTTAGTTGTTTCTGAAAGACTTGTAAGTCTTCTAAGAAATGTTCCGCTTTCAATTTTGCGGGTGCGAAGCTAGTCGTGTAATGCGGGATTGGGAGCATGTCAGCGGGCAGAGCTGCGTGCATGCCTGCTAGCGACGTGGGCGGGGATGCTGTCTCCTAGAAGTGGAGGCCTCGGAGCCGTGGGCCTGGCACAGCGGGCTCAGAAGGGGTGCCATGAGCGGGCCCTCACTTCCCACAAGGGCATGGAACCGGTGAGTGGTGTCTGGGGCCACCTGGGGCGAAGGTGACACTCGGTTGCCATTATTTGTGGCTACCCCTCGGTTTTGAAAGGTGCTTCTCTGCTGGGGGTGCATGCTGAACAGGGAAGTCTTTCTGCAGCTGGGGCTGAGGAGGTCAGTGTGGAGCGCTGACCCACTGGCTGGCCAGCCACAGCCACCTTCCAGCAGCTGCCAAGGGCAGGAGGTGGTCCTGGCATGCGTGCAGACGCCCTTTTTGTGGGTGTCTGGGTGTTCTGGCCTGGTGTGCCCCAGGAATCTCAGCTGTGATGGAGACGCAGCTGGGTAGAGTCTACTTTTGGAGACCAAGTGTGGACAGTGGTCTGAGGTTTGAGCTGGTCTGTCACAGGCACCGGAAACCCAAGCCTTGTGCGCTCAGGAGGATTCACGCTGCCTTTACCCAGACTTTCACTTGATTTCTCTTATTTCTTTGTGCTGGTACTGGGGCGTGAACTCTGGGCCTGGGCGCTGTCCCTTAGCTTTCTTTGCTCAAGCTTGATACTCTTGAGCCACAGCTCTACTTCCAGCTTTTTACTGGTTAGTTGGAGATAAGAGTCTCTTGGATTTATCTGTCCAAGCTGCCTTTGCATGAAGATCGACCTGGGTGCTGGTGGCTCACACCATGAAGGCCATGGTTTGAAGGCAGCCCAGGCAGGAGCGTCCATGAGATTGTCTTCTCTCCAGTTAACCACGAGGCAACCGGAAGCAGAGGTGTGGATTGGTGCAGGGGTGTGTGTGCATGAACACACACGCATGCAGGAAGAGTCCACACAGGCGTGCGCACACACACGCACACGTACATGCGCAGTCCATAGGGGTTTGGAGTGGTGAGCTGTGCTCAGGGAGGTGTGTACAGTGTAGCCAGTGTCCTGAAGAATTATGGGACCAGACACCCTCTGGTCAAGGTGTCGGCCTGGACTTCTCCTCTTGGCTCTGTATGTGGTCTCTGTTCCCATGGCTATCATTAAGTAGCTGAGCGTGGCCTCAGTGGTTCATCCATCGCGGTGAGTAGCAGGTGTGGGTAGCAGAATGCACAAGGAGATACGGTCGGAGTCCTGCAAATGTCACTGGCCAGACAGGGCTGCCTCCTCCAGGCCTCCGGCAGCTGAGGGTGCTGCCCCCTGCTTGTTCTTCTGCGGGGCTTCTCTACCGTCTGTGAGTAGCCATCCAGGGGGCACCGCCGGGTGTCCGTGTCTGTGAGTGGGCACCCCGGGCACCGCCGGGTGTCCGTGTGTGTGAGTGGGCACCCCGGGCACCGCCGGGTGTCTGTGTCTGTGAGTGGGCACCGCCGGGTGTCCGTGTGTGTGAGTGGGCACCGCCGGGTGTCCGTGTGTGTGAGTGGGCATCGCCGGGTGTCCGTGTCTGTGAGTGGGCACCGGGGCATCGCCGGGTGTCTGTGTCTGTGAGTGGGCACCCCGGGCATCGCCGGGTGTCTGTGTCTGTGAGTGGGCACCCCGGGCACCGCCGGGTGTCTGTGTGTGTGAGTGGGCACCGCCGGGTGTCCGTGTGTGTGAGTGGGCACCCCGGGCACCGCCGGGTGTCTGTGTCTGTGAGTGGGCACCGCCGGGTGTCCGTGTGTGTGAGTGGGCACCCCGGGCATCGCCGGGTGTCCGTGTGTGTGAGTGGGCACCCCGGGTGTCTGTGTCTGTGAGTGGGCACCCCGGGGACCGCCGGGTGTCTGTGTCTGTGAGTGGGCACCGGGGCATCGCCGGGTGTCCGTGTGTGTGAGTGGGCACCCCGGGCACCGCCGGGTGTCTGTGTCTGTGAGTGGGCACCGCCGGGTGTCCGTGTGTGTGAGTGGGCACCCCGGGCATCGCCGGGTGTCCGTGTGTGTGAGTGGGCACCCCGGGTGTCTGTGTCTGTGAGTGGGCACCCCGGGGACCGCCGGGTGTCTGTGTCTGTGAGTGGGCACCGGGGCATCGCCGGGTGTCCGTGTGTGTGAGTGGGCACCCCGGGCATCGCCGGGTGTCTGTGTCTGTGAGTGGGCACCCCGGGCACCGCCGGGTGTCTGTGTCTGTGAGTGGGCACCGGGGCACTGCCGGCTGTCCGTGTGTGTAAGTGGGCACCCCGGGCATCGCCGGCTGTCCATGTGTGTGAGTGGGCACCCCGGGCATCGCCGGCTGTCCGTGTGTGTGAGTGAGCACCAGGGCACTGCCGGCTGTTCGTGTCTGTGAGTGGGCACCCCGGGCATCGCCGGGTGTCCGTGTCTGTGAGTGGGCACCCCGGGCATCGCCGGGTGTCCGTGTGTGTGAGTGGGCACCCCGGGCATCGCCGGGTGTCCGTGTCTGTGAGTGGGCACCCCGGGCATCGCCGGGTGTCCGTGTGTGTGAGTGGGCACCCCGGGCATCGCCGGGTGTCTGTGTCTGTGAGTGGGCACCTCGGGCACCGCTGGCTGTCCGTGTGTGTGAGTGGGCACCGGGCCACCCAGGGGCAGCGCTGGCTGTCCGAGCCCCTCTCACCGAGGGAGGAGGACTGCGGTTGTAGGCTGCCCTCTCCTCCCCAAAGGCATATCCAGGACCCTGGGAGCCAGCGGTTGACGTGGAACAAGTCCCCCAAGAGCGTGCTTGTCATCAAGAAGATTCGGGACGCCAGCTTGCTGCAGCCCTTTAAGGAGCTCTGCGTGTACCTCATGGAGGCAAGTCGGGCCTGCAGCCGCCGCGTGCAAAGGGTGAAGGGCTGCCTGTGGGGAGCCTGGCCCCAGAATGTGACCTCCCACCTCAGAGCCTCCTGGGTTGCCCCAGGTCTCTCAGGAGCCCTTTGCGGCAGTCCTTGCTAACAGCCCAGCTCCACAGGCTGGGTAAGGTTCATTTTGGCTCCCAGTTCTGGAAGTTCAAGGTCAAGGGGCCATATCTGGTGATGGCCATCTTGCTGGCAGTCCTAAGCACCACCTGGCGAGACACAGGACCTGGGTAGGCACCTGGGGCTCACGGCTGTAACCCTAGACACTCAGGAGGCTGAGCTCTGAGAGTCTTGGTTCAAAGCCAGCTAGGGCAAGAAAGTCCTGAGACTCTTATCTCCAATTAACCACCAAAAGGCTGAAAGTGGAGGTCTGGTTCAAATGGTAGAGCACTACCAGCCTTGAGCCAAAAAAGCTTAGGAACAGTGTCCAGACCCTGAGTTCAAGCCCAGGACTGACACATTAGAAAAGGAGGAGAGGGCTGGGAAGGTGGCTCGGTGGTAGAGCACTTGCCTGGCATGCATGAGGCCCTGGGTTCGATTCCTCAGTACCGCATAAGCAGAAAAAGTTGGAAGTGGTGCTGTGGCTCAAGTGCTCTTCAGCTGACGCTCTTGAGCTGAAGAGCTGAGGGACTGCGCTCAGGCCCACAGTTCAGGCCCCATGACTGACCCCCAGAAAAGGCGAGACAGGCTCTCTGTGTATGTGAGCACATGCAGGGTTTCTTTCCATAAAGCCTCCGTGATTGGAGTGTGGGGCTTCACCCAAGGCCTTGCCTCCCAGGCCCCACTCTGAACAGGTGGTCAGAGTGCATTCCCACCCTCTCACCGCACGGTGGGGTCACAGGCAAGCAGTCCGATCACAGCCAGCAGGTTACAAATCTGTCTTGAGGTCCAGAGGCCTGGAAGGCCAGAACCTCCTGCCGCACAGCAGTGAGGGGGAGGCTGGAAGGGAGACCAGGGCCCCAGAGAAAGCCACTGTTCTTCCAGGCTGCCCCTGCAGAGGCCTGGAAGGAGTTCTTTGCAAGGCCCCTGGCCCAGCCGGGCTTGTGGGGGCCACGTGGAGCTCAGTGAGCCATGCTTGCAGGAGAACAACATGATCGTGTATGTGGAGAAGAAAGTGCTGGAAGATCCCGCCATCGCGAGTGATGAGAACTTTGGACCAGTGAAGAAGAAGTTCTGCACTTTCCGAGAAGGTGCGTCTTCAGCTGTGGCTGGAGCAGCTGCCGGTGCTCTGCCCGTGCCATTGGCGTGCGGCCCGGGAGTGACGGTGCTCTTCTGCCTCCTGACTGCTTTCTAGATTATGACGACATTTCCAACCAGATAGACCTCATCATCTGCCTGGGGGGCGACGGGACCCTGCTCTACGCCTCCTCACTCTTCCAGGTGAGGCAGCGGGGCAGCCGCTCACCAGCGCTGCCCAGCTCTTCTGGACTTGAGTTTGGGGGTTGCGTTTGTTTGTCAGTCACAGGGCTTGAGCCCGGAACCTGGGCGCTGTCTCTGAGCTCTTTTGCTCAAGGCTCGCGCTCTATTATTTTGAGCTACAGTGCTACTTCCAATTTTCTGGTGGTTAATTGGAGATAAGAGTATCTCAAGAACCGGGCGCCAGTGGCTCATGCCTGTAATCCTAGCTACTCAGGAGGCTGAGATCTGAGGATCACAGTTCAAAGCCAGTGGGGCAGGAAAGTCCGTGAGACTCTTATCTCCAATAAACCACTAGAAAGCCGGAAGTGGCACTGAGGCTCAAGCGGTAGAGTGCTCGCCTTGAGCTGAAGAGCTGATGGACAGCGCTCAGGCCCAGAGTTCAAGCCCCACGACCGACAACACCAACAACAAAAATGTATCACAAGGACTTTCCTGTCCAGGCAGATCTCAGCCTTCTGAGTAGCTTAGGATTCCAGGCGTGAGCCACCTGTGCCCGGCAGGTGCGGTTTGTCTTTGTGCAGTTCAAGTGCTGGCTGAAGAGCGTGTGTGAATGATGCAGTGAAGAGCATGTGTGCGCTTCCTGTGCTGGGGGGGAGGAGCAGCCCTGCAGGGCACTGCTGGCTTCCTCGCCTGTGATCCCACCCTGTGGCCTGGCCCAGCCCGCAGAAGGGAGCGTGGGCAAGGGCTGGGCTGGGAGGGGAGCTGGAGGGAGCGGGCACGGGGAGTTTTTGGCTACCTCCTCCACCCATTGGGGCCTGGCCTTGGGCACAGGAGCGCACTGGGCCAGTGACCAGTGCATGCCAGGGTGAGTCCCTCAGGGAGGAGGGCCAGTGTTGGAGCAGGTTCTGGCAGAGGCTGCTGGAGACAGCAGGTGTCTTTCTGCAGGCTACAGGTAGCCTGTGAGAGGGCCCTGGCTCCTCGCCCAGCCCCGTGGTGCAGGTGCTGCCCATGCTGCACCGCAGCACCCCCCCCCCCGTGTCACCGAGTCCCCCACCCGGTAGCCTGTTGGTCGTGGGCTCCATCAGAGCCTGTGCACAGGCTGTGACGGCTGCATCCCTCCAGCCCCTCCTCCCTGGGAGGCAGCCTCTTCACTGAGGCCCTCCTGGCCTGGCCCCAGGGGACGCTGGCCAGCGCCCTGCGCTGAGGCGCTCCCACTCGAAAGCCGCTGGCAGCTCCGGGCTTGTGGGTGGACGGCGAGCACTGCCCGCCTTCCCCTCCTCACAGGGCAGCGTGCCTCCAGCGATGGCTTCCACCCTCCCCTCCTCACAGGGCAGTGTGCCTCCAGCCATGGCTTCCACCCTCCCCTCCTCACAGGGCAGTGTGCCTCCAGCCATGGCTTCCACCCTCCCCTCCTCACAGGGCAGTGTGCCTCCAGCCATGGCTTCCACCCTCCCCTCCTCACAGGGCAGTGTGCCTCCAGCGATGGCTTCCACCCTCCTCACAGGGCAGTGTGCCTCCAGTGATGGCTTCCACCCTCCTCACAGGGCAGTGTGCCTCCAGTGATGGCTTCCACCCTCCCCTCTCCACAGGGCAGTGTGCCTCCAGTGATGGCTTTCCACCTGGGCTCGCTCGGCTTCCTCACCCCATTCAACTTCGAGAACTTCCAGTCCCAAGTCACTCAGGTGATAGAGGGTGAGTTGGAATGTTCGGGAAACATGGAGTTGCATTCCCACTTGGTTGTATTTTCTATTTATTTATTTTTACTTAATGGTGAATGAAGTAGCACTTAAAAGTTTGAGGATTTGGCTGGGTGCCCATGGCTCAGGCCTGTCATCCTAGCTACTCAGGAGGCTGAGATCTGAGGATCACGGTTGAAAGTTCAAAGCCAGCCCGGGCAGAAAAGTCTGTGAGACTATTATCTTGAATAAATCACCAGAAAACTGGAAGTGGCTCTGTGGCTCAAGTGGCAGAGCGATCGCCTTGAGCTGAAGAGCTGAGGGACAGCGCCCAGACTGAGGGGACAAAAGTCAAGATTGAAGGATTTTTAAGTTTTGGGTCTTTTAGATAGTGGTACGCACAGTTCGCAGTCTCACGAGTCAGGTGTGAGCACTTGTGTTTTGATCACTGTCACCCCTTCCGTTGTTCTCCCTTAATGCTAGGGGTCAGCAGCCTGGGCTGGAGCCGCGCTGTGTGCCCTCGGAAGGGAGGGGCCCGTGGGGCGGGGCGGGCGGGCCCTGCTGACCTCTGGTACCCCAGGGAACGCGGCTGTTGTTCTTCGGAGCCGGCTCAAGGTGAGAGTGGTCAAGGAGCTCCCAGGCAAGAAGGCGGCCTTGCACAACGGGCTCAGCGAGAACGGGCTGCCTGGCACGGGCGCGGAGGCCGGGAAGCAGGCCATGCAGTTCCAGGTCTGTCCTGTGGCCCTGGCGGGGACGTGGGGCTGGATGCCAGGGTAGCGCCACAGGTGCCTGTGTGCCCGGTGCTGCTGGCTGACCCCTCTGACCACAGAGGCCCCCTGCTCCCCAGGTCTTGAATGAGGTGGTCATCGACAGAGGCCCTTCCTCGTACCTGTCCAACGTGGACGTCTACCTGGATGGGCACCTCATCACCACGGTGCAGGGTGATGGTAAGGCTGGGGACGGCTGGGCCCCGAGAGCCCTGTGCAGGACCCAGCGTGACGCCCGCACCCTGTCCCCGCCAGGTGTGATCGTGTCCACCCCAACGGGCAGCACAGCGTACGCAGCGGCAGCCGGGGCCTCCATGGTTCACCCCAACGTGCCCGCCATCATGGTCACACCCATCTGTCCCCACTCACTGTCATTCCGACCCATCGTGGTCCCTGCAGGGGTGGAGCTGAAGGTCAGAGCCAGTGCCCCTCTGCCTCCTCTGCGCGTGAGCCTCGGGGGGGACAGTGACAGTGGGAAGCAGCTACTGGAGTCCCAGCGTGCCGCTGCCTCAGGCATGTGAGCCCCTGGCCTGGGCTCAGGAGCCTGCCCACCTGTCAGGGAGAGCCGGCCAGCCCTCGCAGGGCCAGGGCAGGTGGCCCTCGGTGAGGAAGGGTCGGCCGGCTTGCTGGCGCCAGCCCCAGCGTCCTCCCCACACTCGGCGGCTCTGGCCCCCCGGACCAGGCCTGATCGCAGGTGTGCCGTGTGTAGGAAGCTGCTGGCGTGCTAGAGCAAGGCCAGAGCTGCCAGGCCTGGGCCCCGCTCAGCCCAGCCCCCCTTCCCCTCTTGACCCCTCAGATTATGCTGTCACCGGAAGCCAGGAACACGGCCTGGGTGTCCTTTGACGGCCGGAAGAGGCAGGAGATTCACCACGGAGACAGGTGTGGGGCTGCAGGGCAGGCGTGTCGGCCTCCCCTGTGCCAGGCAAGGCCTCAGGACTGTGGCTGGCCTGGCTGGCTGGGGCTGCAGGGGGCACAGGTCAGAGGGACCCCTGGGTCTGTCACCCCGCTGGACCTGAGTGGGCGTCCTCTGGCATGGCTGTGGCCTGGCCCACCATCCGCTCCACGCAGAGCCTGCCGGCCATGCCCCCAAGCCTCTTAGCCTGGCAGGGCCTCCCGGAGGCCTGGGGTGGATGCGGGGACAGGTGACCCCCACACAGGCCTACCAAGTCCCGCCTGGCCCACTATCTCTAAAAGAGATAGGCCCCTCAGGGCTGAGGGTGCTGGGGCCAGCCTGGGAGGAGCGGGCGCCCTGGTGGCTCTGTGCTCACAGGCCTGCCCCCCCCCCCCAGCATTAGCATCACCACCTCCTGCTACCCACTCCCCTCCATCTGTGTCCGCGACCCGGTGAGCGACTGGTTCGAGAGCCTCGCACAGTGTCTGCACTGGAACGTGCGGAAGAAGCAGGCGCACTTCACCGAGGAAGAGGACGGGGACGGGGGCGTGCGTGAGGACGGCTAGGCCGCCTGGACCAGCCGCGGTCTGCCCCCGCCTCCAGGGAAGAGCCTGGGCTGCTTCTGTGTGTTTACGTCTGAGTTGCTCTTCGTTCTGGGCTGGGTGCCAGCCTGCACTGCTCTGGCCGGGCCCTGCAAGTGCAGGTCAGGAAGCTCCCACCAATCAGTCTATTGAAATTCTGAGGGGTCAGAATGAATTGATCTCCCTTTTGATAATTGAAATAAATGTCTCAGCCAAACTCTTCCTTTAACTGCCATGCTTTTCCCCTGGGCTCTGCATCTTCTCCCCTAAAACTCTGGAGGTGGCCTGCCGAGTTCGCTGCGGGTCGACCGCAGGGTGCACTTGCTTGGCCTGCAGTTTCTGGGGACGGGTGCGGGCTGCAGGGCGGCGTGGAGCCCGCCCGGGGCCTCAGCCCCTCGCCAGCCAGCGAAGCGACCGTCCCAACCACATTCCTCACGCAGCGGGTTCTGGGAAGATGTGTAAGTCCTGTTCTGTACTTCTTAGAGACTCTCTTAAATTTCCTGAAGTGCTTATGTACATATTTTATTGTACGCTTGGGAAGATGTAGAAGGAAGGACGGTCCGTGTTTACATCATGTCTACCGGGCAGAGGGTCCAGGAGCAGTTTGGTGCTTCCAGGGCCGGGCGGAGACAGCCAGGCCACAGCCCTGTGCCTCTGCCTTCCTGAGCTGTGTGTGCCTCGGCGCCCCGAGTCTGTGACCCACAGCCGCCTGGCGTGGTCCAACGCAAGGCAGCGCCCTGGCCAGGGGACACGGTGGACATCTGCTTTGAGTTGGTATCTCAACGTTTTGTTTTCACCTGATAAGTTACTCTCATGCCTAGATGGGCCTCCTGAAGGCACGCAGGTGCGGCACTGTGCCCAGCCACCAAGGGCCTCCCTGCGGATGGCTGTGCGGCCCAGGCCAGAGCCCAAGCCCTCTTCATATGAGGTGCATGGCACCGTCTTCCCCTGGCACCTGTGGGCCCTAAACAGCGAATGGGCCATCGAGGGGTGCAGGGTGCTGTCGGGCCTGGGGAGCAAAGGTGCAGAATTGGACCTCGTCCAAGGAAGTGGGTGCCGGTGCTGCGCGCTGCTGGACGGTCTAGAGCACTTGGGGCTTTGAAGCAAATTCTTAATGTTTCATATTGTTAATATCTTGAAAATTTGTTAATTATTGATGAAAGCCTTATTACTATTTTCAGACCCTTTCAATAAACTTGTTTAAAAAAAAAAAGACTGGGTTGAGTCATTTCGTTCCAGCTCTCTCTGACCAATGTGAGGACTGAAGGGCACTGGGCCCCCCAGCGGGCTCTGGGCTGGCCAGGCCAGGCCAGGCACCTCCCAAGGGACCGGGCTGGAGCGCAGCCGCCTCCGCGGGCAGGGGCCGGTAGTCCTGGCCCAGACCCGGCAGGGCACCCAGAAAGGGCACTGCCACCAGAGAGGCACAGAGCCTCAGTGCCAGGCCCGCCAGATGGCCTGGGGAGCCCAGGGCTGGCCCGGACCCTCAAGCCTTGCCCACCAGGGACCCAGCCCTAGGCCCAGACCTGATTAGGTCACAGTAGCTGGAAACTGGCAAGTCCTAGCTGGCCCCCGGTGGCTAGGCCCTCGGTGCCGTGGACACAGGCACCAGCCCACCCCGGGTCGAAGCCCATTGTGCAGCTGCCTCTTGGATCAGGCTCCCCAGATCCCCAGTTGCCATGCAGAATCACAGACTGCTGAGATCCACTCATGAAACACATTTTGGAGCCAGGTGCTGGTGGCTCATGTCTGTAATCCCAGCTACTTAGGAGGGTGGGGTCTGAGGACTGCAGTTTGAAGCCAGTCCAAGCAGGAAAGGCTGTGCGTCTCTGGTGTCCACTAGACTATAAAAGTAGCTTGAACACAAATGCTTCGGGACAGTGCCCAGGCCCAGAGTTCAAGTCCCAGGACCAGCAAAAGAGAAAAAATATTTTGGGGGCTGGGAAAGTGGCTCAGTGGTAGAGTGCTTGCCTTGCATACATGAGATCCTGGGTTCGATTCCTCAGCACTCCATAAGCAGAAAAAGCCAGAAGTGGCACTGTGGCTTAAGTGGTAGAGCGCTTGCCTTGAGCTGAAGAGCTGAGGGACAGCGCCCAGGCCCAGAGTTCAGACCCCACAACCGGCAAAAATAAAAATAAAATTGTGGGAACCCACAAACATGCACGTGGGGCCGTGGAATTCTAGCCCAAAGATGGCCTTTGCCAGATGTGAACCTGTGACTTGGGCCAGAACTATGAACCCAAACTGGATGACCTCTGTAACTTACCCTGACTGTGTCACTGAGTCCCGAGGGGCCAGGCCGGGCAGACCATACCCCCTCCACGGGCTCTTTGCTCAAGTCCTCTGGGAGTCTGCATACCAAGTCCTTCAGCTCCCAGGCTCTGAGGCCTGGAGCCCTGTCCTCCCTTGCTGCCCCAGGCACAGACGCCTCCTAGCCTGAGGATGCCCGTGCTCACAGGAGCTCCACTCATTAGGGGTGGCAGGCACCAGAGATCACAGGACTGATAGGACTTAATAACTGGGAGGGGAGGGGGAAGATAGAGAGCTGGAGCCCAGAGACTAGTGGCTCAGCCTGTCATTCCAGCTATTTGAGAAGACAGGTGAGGAGGGCCAGGGTTTGAAGTCAGCCAGGACATCTCAACAAACAATCCAGCCATGGCGGTGTGCGCCATGGGCGGTGTCATCCAAGAGACTTCAGAGGCATTGGTAGGAGGATGGCAGACGCAGGCAAAATGTGTGAGACCTTACCAAAAGCAAATAATAAAGTAAAAGGGCTGGAGACAGGGCTGGAAGAACAGAGTACCTGTTTAGCAAGCCAGTCCAGCCAAAGGGCAAGGGCTCCAGGGCTCACAACTGCAATCCTAGCTACTCAGGAGGCTGAGACCTGAGGATGGAGGTTCAAAGCCAGCCGGGGCAGAAAAGTCCCTGTGAAACTCTTAGCTTCAATAAACAACTCGAAAACCAGACGTGGTGCTGTGGCTAAGGTGGTAAGAACACAGGATGGCACCCAGCCCAGAAGTCAAGCCCCAAAACTGACAAAAAAAAAAGCCAGGGGCTGGGAAGGTGGCTCAGTGGTAGAGTGCTTGCCTTGCATGCTTGAGGCCCTGGGTTCAATTCCTCAGCACCACATAAACAGAAAAGGCCGGAAGTGGTGCTGTGGGCTCAAGCAGTCGAGCGCTTGCCTTGAGCTGAAGAGCTGAGGGACAGCGCCCAGGACCAGAGTTCAGGTCCACAACAAGCCAAAAAAAAAAAAGAAAAGAAAAAACCAGAAGTAGCTCTGTGGTTCATGTAGTAGAGCACTAGCCTTGAGCAAAAGAAGCTCAGGGACAGCGCCCAGGCCCAGGACTGACAAAAACAGAAAGAAAAAAAAAAAAGCTGGGCACCAGTGGCTCATGCCTATAATCCTAGCGATGGAGGAGGCTGAGATCTGAGGATGACAGTTTGAAGCCCCCAGGCAGACAAATTCAGGATGTGGCTCAAAGGGTAGAGTGCCAGCCTGAGTGAAAAGCTGAGGGAAAGGAAGAGGCACTGAGTTCAAGCTCTAGTACTATTGCACTCTTGTGTGTGCACACACACACAGGCACACAGGTACACACAAGACCATCTGGGTGAGTCTCCCAGGCTGGCCACTCCCTCTGGGGATGTTGGCGGTGGACAAGAAGAACGGGGCAGGCCCATCTCCCCCCACCACGAGGACAGCACGCGATTCCAATCCAGCACACTAGCCTCTGTCTTCTGGGCTCTCTGGAGCCCGGGCTGCGATTGAGCCTGTGGCAGGATGGGACCAGCAGCCTACGACTCTGGGAGATGATCAGCCCCTGTGTGAATTTCTCTTGGCCTTTGGTTTAATCTGGGAAGGGGTCAGAGCCTCCACTCCCCCCGGAGCCTGACCTGAGGGCCGCAGACTGCAGGAGTGTCTTGCACAAGCACTGTACTGGTTGAGCCTCCCCAGGACCTTTGGTTTGCATTTAGCTTTTGGGATAGGGTGTCCCTGAGTTCACCCAGCTGGCCTGGGACTCAAGGTGGCACACCACCACGCCTTTACAAAGAAAGGGGGCGGTATGTGGGGAGAAGCCCAGTGCGGGGCAGGGGACTCATCTGGGGGCCAGGGGGCTGCGTCCTAGGGGGAGGGCAGCCCCCTCCCCTGGAGAGGCACCCGCTTTGTTTTGTGTATTTGTTGGTGGTGGTTTGGTGGTGGTGGTGGGGCCTGAACTCGGGGCCCGGGGCGCTGTCCCAGCTCCCCAGCTCAAGGCGAGCGCTCCACCGGCCGCACCAATCGAGAAACTCCCTTGTTTCCTTGGCTCGGACTAGTGACTGACTCTGAACTGACGGACTGATTGCTGGATTGATCTATGGCCCCGTCCCCCGGCTCCACCCCCAGGCTCCGCCTCCAGCCCCACCCCCGCTCCGCCGCCCCCCGCTCCGCGCCCTCAGCTCCGCCCCCAGCTCCGCGTCCCCCGACTCCACCCCCAGGCTCCGGCGTGGCCTGGCACCTGTGGGCCCTAAACAGCGAATGGGCC
>NW_012267222.1:244505-248145 GCF_000151885.1 Dipodomys ordii | reverse complement strand
CCCCCCGTTCCCGCCACCCGGGCTCGGGGCTCTGTGAGTTCTATAGCCAGAGAATAAAACAAACGGGGGCCGGGCCGGGGTGGGAGGCCGGGCCTGGGCCTGGGTGGGAGGCCGGGGGGGGGTAGTGATGGGGGAGGCCGGGGCGGGAGTCCGGGCAGGGGGGGCGGGAGGGGGGGGAGAGGCCGGGGTGGTCTCCAGGCCCATCTCCAGTATGACAGCTGGCCAGCGATGTGACGCGGTAGAGGTGAGGTGCATGGTGGAGGGTCTTCTGGCTGAGTGTGCAGACCCTGTGTGTGCACAGCCTGCCTGTGCAGACCTGGGAGTGCAGACCTGTGTGTGCACAGCCTGCCTGTACAGACCTGGGAGTGCAGATCTGCGTGTGCAGACCTGCGCATACAGATCGTGTGTGTGCACAGCCTGCCTGTACAGACCTGCGTGTGCAGACCTGCGCATACAGACCCTGTGTGTGCACAGCCTGCCTGTGCAGACCTGGGAGTGCAAACCTGCGTGTGCAGACCTGCGCATACAGATCCTGTGTGTGCACAGCCTGCCTGTACAGACCTGGGAGTGCAGACCTGCGTGTGCAGACCTGCGCATACAGACCCTGTGTGTGCACAGCCTGCCTGTACAGACCTGGGAGTGCAGATCTGCGTGTGCAGACCTGTGTGCAGAGCCTGTCTGTGCAGACCTGAGTGTACAGCCTGTGTGTGCAGACCTGCGCATACAGACCCTGTGTGTGCACAGCCTGCCGGTGCAGACCTGCGCGTACAGACCCTGTGTGTGCACAGCCTGCCTGTGCAGACCTGCGTGTGCAGTGCCTGCGTGTGCAGAATCTGCACATGCAGACATGCATGTGCAGACCTGTGTGTGCGGAGCTTGCATGTGCAGACCTGTGTGCAGAGCCTGCGCGTGCAGACATGCGTGTGCAGACCTGTGTGTGCAGATCCTGCGCATGCAGACATGCTTGTGCAGCGCTTGCATGTGCAGAGCTTGCGTGTGCAGGCCTGAGAGTGCAGAGGCAGACTTGCTCTGCTGCTTGTGAAGTGACTTTGCACACGATGCCAAGTCCTTCTGGAGACAGTCTAAGGAGAAGGGAGCCATTGAAGGGGGGGAAGGAACATTAAGGGAGGAAGCAGGCTTGTGAGTAGGAATAGGGGGAACTCCACAAGAGCAAGGGAGGGCAAGACACTGTCTGAGAAGAAATGTATTCTTGTTGGTTATTGTCCTGGGGCTTGAACTCAGGGCCTGGGCGCTGTCCCTGAGCTTCTCTTGCTCAAGGCTAGCGCTCTACCACTTGAGCCACAGCAACACTTCTGGCTTTTTCTGTGTATGTGGTGCTGAGGAATTGAACCCAGGGCTTCATGCATGCTAGGCAAGCACTCTACCACTGAGACACCTTCCCAGCCCCACAGGACCTGTTGTTAATGTCGATAAACTAAAAAATGCTGGAAGGGGAGGCAGGGAT
The DNA here is from genome assembly GCF_000151885.1 of Dipodomys ordii. NCBI lineage: Eukaryota > Metazoa > Chordata > Mammalia > Rodentia > Heteromyidae > Dipodomys > Dipodomys ordii. The sequence goes on along the minus strand of NW_012267222.1, from coordinate 246,680 downwards.
GAGAGTCCACTTCCTGAGCTGACTGTGGCTGGTAATGTGCTGTTTGCTGACACTTCAGGCCCCGCAAAATCAGAGCTGGCTCCATAGGTGGTCATGAAAGTTTGCCCTTTCCATCTGTGACAGACTTCTGTCAGGATCAATGCATGTGCCTACCCTGAGCTTCTTAGCCTGGGCACATGGACTTCCAGCTTCTCTGTTTAAAGCAGACCTGGGTGAGGCCGGGGCATTCTCCAGGTGGCTCTGGGGGTAAAACAGAGGTGGAACCTCTGGATTCCACTGTGTAGGATTTGAGCTTCCGTATATTTTTGTCTAAAATGCCCTGCTGACAGTTTGAACCATGCCAATTCTGGGGCTTGAACTTAGGGCCTGGGCATTTCTCCCCAACCTTTTTTACTCAAAGCTGGTGCTCAACCACCTGAGCCACAGTTCCATTTCCAGCTTTTCTGGTGGCTAAATGGAGATAAGAGTCTCATAAACTTTCCTGCCTGGGCTGGCTTCAAACCGACCCTCTGATCTCAGCCTCCTGGTTAGGATGGCAGTGTCAGCTACCAGTGTGCCAGGCTGCTCCAGAGCCTGTTAACCTAGAATTAAGGAAACTGAAAGTCCAATGGGTTTTACAAAAATGACAGTTTGCCGGTACTCTGGCTGACAGTTGGAGGGAGCAGCGTCCAGGTGGCTCTGGGGCCCGGTGTCTTCCCTGTGCTTCTGAGCCCTGCACGTGACGCTGGGTGCGCACTGCTCAAGAGAGGAGGCTTCTCCTGACCCAGGGTCAGAAGGGCACCCAGGCAGTGAAGCTTTTATCTGTGCTGGATGTACTTTAACATCTGCGAGGTTGGCGATGACTCAGACCTTTATGGCCAGTGAGCCACACCCCCAAGTTCAAGTTCAGCTGCTCAGTCTGTTTCCAGGCCCACGCAGGTGCACGCAGCCACCGGTTCTTCAGAGCACTTGATGTCTGTTCCCCGATCAATGCCGACCCTTGGTCTTTTGCAGGATAAGAATTGCTTTTCTCTGAGAGCAACTGAGAAAGAACAGACTGGAAAGCCGGGAACCAGGACTGGGTGAGTGGCTCTCTGGATCAGCGAAACACAGATTCACCCTTCAGCCCCCAGGGTTCTCTGCCTGCTCAGTGTCTGCCGAGGACACAGCGGGGGCTGGGCGTGGGCAGTGACGCCAGCCTCAGCCGTTTCTCAAGCATGAGCAGCCCCAGGGTTCACTTGGCCGGGCCGGGGAGAACCGGTATGCCACTAGAGGATGTGCTGTGGTGGGAAGCCTGTGAGATGCCCTGTGCCCCCAGTGCCCCTCTGCCCGGTGGTTCCACCCGGGCCTTGCTGTAGCAGGAATGAGGCTTGTCTCAGGTGAGGTGATAAAGAGTCTGATGAGCGGCGCTACCAGTTTTGAGGTTGCTGGTGGAGGAGCTGGGGAGCCTCCCCCCCCTGCACCCCCCAGAGCAGCAGCCTGCCTCTGCGTAGTCCGTCTGAGTAACTCCCAGACCAGCCAACAGCCGAGCCACAGCTTCCTGGGAGATTTCAGCCAGAGGTTCTGCAAGTGTACCCCAGTTCCTGCCCCTGAGACACAGGCTGTGATCCGGTGAGAGAGAAGGCCTGTGTTCACACCCCAGTACCAAAGTAACACAAAAAAAGTTCTGAGTTTAGCCACTATGGTTTTTTTTAGTCCAGAATGAGTCATTACACTAGGGCTTTAGTTGAAGTTCGCTTTTCCTACCTCAGGTCAGGAAGACATTTTTCTTCATTTTTTCCTTAAAGTATCAAAACTTAAAAGTTTTAAAGGGCTGGGAAGGTGGCTCAGTGGTAGAGCGCTTGCCTTTCATGCCTGAGGCCCTGGGTTCGATTCCTCAGCACCACATAAGCAGAATTTTAAAAAAGCCGGAAGTGGTGCTGTGGCTCAAGTGGTAGAGTGCTAGCCTTGAGCTGAAGAGTTGAGGGACAGCGCCCAGGCCCAGAGTTCAGGCCCCACAACCAGACCAAAAAAAAAAAAAGTTTTAAAATTTAGCTGGGTGCCAGTGGCTTACGCCTGTCATCCAAGCTACCCAGGAGGCTGAGCTCAGGATCACGGTTCAAAGCCAGGCTGGGCAGGAAACTCAGTGAGACTCTTATCTCCAATAAACTACTCAGAAAACTGGAAGTGGTGCTGTGGCTCAAATGGTAGAGCGCT
>NW_012267222.1:226125-237630 GCF_000151885.1 Dipodomys ordii | reverse complement strand
GGGGGGGGGGGGAGCCAGGCCCTGCACCTCTAGCAGTGCAGTCACCTTCACGTTGTGCAGCCACCCTTGGAGCTGAAGGCCAGGCCTCCACACATGGAGGGAGGGCCAAGGTGGTGGAATACCAACCAGAGGGCCCACAGGCTGGAGCTAACTCTTGGGGCCTCTCTCCTGTGTGCTGTGTGTGTGCCTGTGCACACACCAGTACTGGAGCTTGAACTCAGGGCCTCACACTCTTGCTTAGCTTTTTTACTCAAGGCTGGCACTCTACCATTTGGGTCACACTTCCACTTAATTGGAGATGAATGTCTTGGACCTCTGCCCGGGCCGGCTCTGAAGCACGAGCCTCACTCAGGTCTCACCTCCTGATAGCTAGGATCGCCGTGAGAGCCAGAACTGCCCTGTGTGGACAGGCTCGTCCTCACGCTGCTTTTGCTTTGAGGTTTGCGACCGTGGTGTTGGGGCTGGTGAGCCTGAAGAACGTGGCGGTTTCCTTCGCTGAGACAGTGAAGAGCTCCGCGCCCATCTTCACAGTGATCCTGTCTCGAATGATCCTGGGGGAGTACACAGGTGCGGACCTCCTGCGCCCCCTCCCGCCTGGACCACCAGCTCCGCAGGCCTGGCCGGCTGCCCTGGGCCCCGTCCGCTCCTCCTGGGGCAGCCCCAGGGGGAAGCTCAGACCTTGTCCGGAAAACAAGCTTTAGAAGCACCAGGTTGTGGGCCAGTCTGTGGATGGAGCTGCAGGTCTGTCCTGTCCTGCAGGGGTAGAGATGGGGACAGTCCCACTCCTGGGGAGGGCTGCAGCAGCACCCGCGTGTTTTGCCTTTCCCAGGGCTGCTGGTCAACCTGTCCCTTGTCCCTGTGATGGGGGGGCTGGCGCTGTGCACCGCCACTGAGCTGAGCTTCAACGTCCTAGGGTTTTCGGCTGCGTTGTCCACCAATGTCATGGACTGGTGAGTCATGGGAGGGGCACAGGCTTTCCTGCTCCTGCGCTGGGCCCAGGAGCACTTGGTGCAGACAAGTCAGCCATGCCTGTGATGGGCCAGGCCCCCCTGCCGTGGCCCGAACTTGGTGCACAGTCCTGAGACCTTGAATGCTGACAGCACAGTGTAAGCGCAGCCTTACTAAGTACACGTGTATGTCCAACACACACAGAACCAGCATGGCAAGTGGAGCACTGGTGGCTCACACCTGTAGTCCTAGCTACTCGGGAAGCTACCTGTTCCAGGCTAGCTTGGGCAGAAGCCCTTTGAGACCCCTTCTCAACCAAGACCTCAGCCTGGTGGTGCATACCTGCCATCCCGCTACACAAGAGACCAAGATTAGGAGGCCCGTGGTTCCAGAACAGCCTCGCAAAAACATTGATTAGACTGTCTCAGTGGAAGAGGGGTAGGTGGCTCCTACAGAAAGCACAAAAGACATTCAGTCATATGGCCAGACAAAAGGCACATCCCTAGCTAAAAAATAACCAGTGCAAGCTGGGTACCGGTGGCACACCGGTGGCTCATGCCTGTAATCCTAGCTACTCAGGAGGTTGAGGTCTGAGAATTTCAGTTCAAATCCAGGCTAGACAGCCAAGTCTGTATCACTCTTACCTCCAGTTAACTAGCAAATAAGCAAGAGTTGTGGCTCCTATGGTAGAGCACCAGCCTTGAGAAGAGAAAGCTCTAAGGGGCAGTGCTCAGGCTCTGAGTTCAAGCCCCAGTACTTACACCAAAACAGTGCCAAGAAGAGCTGGAGGCATGGCTCAGGTAGAGGCAGCCAGGCATGGGCCTCACCCTCGCCCAATGCTGGACACACCTAGCCCAGGACCGCAGGCCGGCCGGCATGTCCACACTCCTGCATGACCTCTTCTCTGTTCTAGCTTGCAGAATGTCTTCTCAAAAAAGCTCCTGAGTGGGGACAAGTACAAGTTCTCGTGAGTGTCTTCGGGGAGGCTCGTGGGTGGGTGTCCACCCCGTGAAGGCTCCGGGTGCCCAGTATAAACACCTGCCTCTTACTTGGCGTAGGGAGCAGCCTGGGCTGGCACCACCAGCTGCTCTGTGCTGACCCTTCCCTTCCTTGTCCTGGGGCGTGGGCCCGGGGCATTCCTGGTGCCGGCGGGCGGGCAGGCGGGTGCGCGCTGGGGCATTCTGGTAGAGTGACGCCCCCACAGGGCCCCGGAGCTGCAGTTCTACACCAGCGCAGCCGCCACGGCCATGCTCATCCCTGCCTGGATCTTCTTCATGGTGGGTTTGACCACTGTTCCTCTGGCTCTCGGGGTGCACAGCTGGTTGCGGGGAGGAGAGCACAGCTGGGAGGCTCTTAGGCAACTGTGGCCCTGCTGGTCTGTGGTGGTTTGCTGAGATTTATGTACAAGGGTTTTTTTAGGTTTGCTTACCTTATTGTTGGGCTTGAAGTCTGTGCTTGGGCACTGTCCCTGCGCTTGTATGCCCAAAGCTAGCGCTTCACCACTGAGCCACAGCTCCACTTTGGGCTTGATGGTTATTTGGCAATAAGAGTCTCACGGACTTTTCCTGTCTGTGCTGGCTTTAAATTGCAGTCCTCAGATCTCAGCCTCCCAAGTAGCTGGGATTACAGGCATGAGCCACTGGAGCCTGGCTGTTTAGGTTTTGAGGAGCTGTTGTACTCCCTGCAGGTGGCCACACCTTTTCACCCCACCGGGGCCAAGGGGTCACCATTTCCCCAGGTCCTCATTAATGCTTGTTTTCTGCCTTTTTTTTTTTTTTCTTTTTATGTATCCATCCTAGTGGTTTGAACTCAGGGCCCAGGTGTTATCCCTGATTTTTTTTTTTTGGGTCCGGTCGTGGGGCCTGAACTCTGGGCCTGGGCACTGTCCCTCAGCTCTTCAGCTCAAGGCTAGTGCTCTACCACTTGAGCTACAGCACCACTTCTGGCTTTTTTCTTATGTGGTGCTGAGGAATCGAACCCAGGGCCTCAGGCATGCAAGGTAAGCGCTCTACCACTGAACCAACTTCCCAGCCCCATCCTTGATCTTTTTTGTTCAAGGCTGGCTCTCTACCACTTGAGCCCCAGTTCCACTTTTGGCTTTCTGATGGTTTAAATGGAGATAAGACTTTCGTGGACTCTCCTGCCTGGCCTGGCTTTTAAACTGTGATCCTCAGATCTCAGCCTCCTGAGTAACTGGGATTATAGGCAGGAGCCACCAGTTCCTGGCTGCTTGTTTGTTTGCATTTTGTTTGGTCTTCTAGAGGACAAAGTTTTGGTATGCGATCCAGGTTGGCCTTGAACTCACAGTCCTGCCTCAGCCTCCCAGGGTGCATGCAGTACCTGGTTTGTTTTCCACAGCAACTGTCCTAAAAGTATGCAGTGGGTTTGTTTGGTTTAGGTTTTTGTCAGTCGTGGGTCTTGAACTCTGGGCCTGGGTGCTGTCTCTGAGCTCTTCAGCTCAAGGCTAGTGCTCTACTGCTTGAGCCACAGCGCCACTTCTGGTTTTCTGGTGGTTTATTGGTGATTAGAGTCTCAGGGACTCTCCTGCCTGGGCTGGCTTTGAACCGTGATCCTCAGATCTCAGCCTCCTGAGTAGCTAGGATGACAGGCGTGAGCCACCGGTGCCCGGCATCAGTGCAGTTTTTATTATACTCCTGGCCAAGCACGTTGAGAGTCCTGGTAAGGCCCATTGGGCTGTCAGCCTAACGGTCGCCTGCAGTGCTCTCCTCAACGTCACTGGCTTCACCTGACTGCTGGGTGTTGGTGACGTGACCCCTCCCCGGCGGGGTGTACCAGTGGGCACAGGCCAGCACCGCATCCTTGTATTCTGGCTTTAGGATGTGCCTGTGATTGGGAGGAGTGGGAAGAGCTTCAGCTACAGCCAGGACATTGTGCTGCTGCTGCTGACAGACGGCGCCCTGTTCCACCTCCAGAGCGTCACCGCCTACGCCCTCATGGGGAAGATCTCCCCTGTGACCTTCAGGTGGGCACGGGGCATCCCTGGGGTCTGCAGGGAAGGCCAACGTGGGCGGTTTCATGAAAGCTATCCAGGGTTCTTCCATAGTGCTAACTGGCCATCCAGCACAGGTGCAGTGGGTCTTCAGAGGAGCCCTATGAGGAGTCAGCATGGGACAAGTTCCTGGTCCTCGAGTACCACTCTGTGAAGTGCTGTCCACTACTACCTCTGCTGATGCTGCCCATGCCGCAGCCGCTGGCCACATTGGCCAGAGAGTAATTTGTTCAGTTACTCTTGGTTTCTAGCGCTGGAGATTGAACTCAGGGCTTTGCACTCTCCAGGCAGACACTCTGCCACTCAAGCCACATCTCCAGCCCCTCATTTCATTGGTTATTCTCAAGGCAGGATCTCACGGGAGGCGTGGCCAGACTCAGCTGTGGGCCTTCTGCCTCTGCTGCCCTGGCTGGCTGGCAGTGAGGCCCGGGCCACCGTGCCCAGCCATTGTGCTTCTGTTGTATCTGGGGACACCAGAGTGTCTGTTTGCCCAACTAATCAGTTGAGATGGAGCTTCTGCAACTGTATTCCTGGGCTGGCCTCAAACCAAGATGTCTGGATCTCCACTTCCCCAGCAGCTAGGCCCACAGGCTGGAGCCACCAGTCCTGAAAGATAGATCTTTTATTGTCTTTCATCAATTTACATGTGAGTGATGAGAGTGTCCAGTGCTGGCCTCTGGAAGCCGGTCTGCCTGTGCCGCTCTTGTGCTGGGACAGGTCCCATCCCACAGGTATGCGTCTTCCAGCAGCACTTGGATGGAGGTGCTCTTGTCGTGAGGGCTGATCCCTGGCTCTGTCCTGCTGTGTTGGTGGACCTGATTTTTTTTAAACTTCAAACTGTCATGGGGAGGTGGGCAGGACAATGGGGAGGTAGATGAGGACTTCTGGAATGTGCAGACAGTGTATGTGATGGCCAGGCTGCTGCCCGGCCAGCAGTGGACACTCAGGGCTGCCTCCCCCCAATCCCTGAACTCCCATCTAGCTGGGTCACACGGTGCCTGAAGCCACCTCAGGAGATGTCAGGGAGGAGACCCCTCTCCCCAACAGGCTCACGATTCTAAAACGTGGATCTTCAGTATTGGTGATCATTCCTAAACAATGTAACAGCTATCTACGTAGCATTTATGTTTTATTAGCATTTTATATTGTTTAGGCAAGCACTCTACCACTGAGCCATCTTCCCAACCCCTTTTATATTGTTTAGGGATTGATGACAGGAAATAGATCTGTATACACTTCAGGTGGCTGGAACAGCGGGATTTTGAGTTTGAGGCTCAGACTGAGCTATGTAGGGAGACCCTATCTCAAAAAAGAGAGAAGGGCTGGGAATGTGGCTCACTGGTGGAACATTTGCCTTGCATGCATGAAGCCCTGGGTTCGATTCCTCAGTCCTACATGAATGGAAAAAGCCAGAAGTGGTGCTGTGACTCAAGTGGTAGAGTGCTAGCCTTGAACAAAAGAAGCTCAGGGAGGGGGTTGGGAAGGTGGCTCAGTGGTAGAGCGCTTGCCTCACATGCATGAGGCCCTGGGTTCAATTCCTCAGCACCACATAAACAAACAGAAAAAAGCCGGAAGTGGCGCTGTGGCTCAAGTGGTAGAGCGCTAGCCTTGAGCTGAAGAGCTGAGGGACAGCGCCCAGGCCCACAATTCAGGCCCCACGACCAGACCCAAAAAATAAATAAGTAGAATCACAGGTGTGCACCACTGTGCCTGGCCACTCCCACTTGAGGCAGACCCACACTTTGCGCCTCTGACGTTTTTTGTAACAAAAAGTGCTCAACTCCAGAGAAAAAGAAGGAATGCAGTAGCCAGTAAAAGGCTTTCCGTCTGTGTCCCCACAAGGCCCAGGCCCCCGGGGCTCCCGCGTGGGCGCGCAGAGGTGTGCATCTGGGGTGGGCTTACCAGGGTGGGCACGGGCCTCACCTGCCTTCTGCCCCGCTGCCGCAGTGTCGCCAGCACCGTGAAGCATGCGCTGTCCATCTGGCTCAGCATCATCGTTTTTGGCAACAAAATCACCAGCCTGTCCGCCATTGGCACCATCCTTGTGACAGTGGGAGTGCTGCTGTACACCAAGGCCCGGCAGCGCCAGCAGGAGGCCGTGCAGAGCCTGGCCGCAGCGAGCACAGAGGCCCCGGGCCCCCAGGAGCCCCGACAGCACCACTGAGCACAGGCTGCCCAACTGCCGCGTGCGCTGCACCGTCCCCCACCGCGGGCCGGGCTGGAGGGGGGTGTGAGGCTCTTCTCCCTGGGACTCATGTTTAATGGTGAGTGCTGAGCACTGCAGGAAGGAGGGGGCAGGCGGCCACAGCTCATGGCCTGGCACACTTAAGGCTGCCCTGTGGTGACCACAGCTCCTGGGTCAACCTGAATGAGGGTGCCCCGCCTGGTGGTAGCTGGGAAGTTATCACCAAGCCAGCGAATCACAGGGACCCATGGCTCCAGGCAGCCAGACCCAGAAACAAGGGCGGGGGTGCGGGGACTTGCTTCCCTCCCTGACTGTGCTTGCGCTGTCCTGAGGTCACCTGGGGACGCCATTAAATCGCCCAGGAAGGGCAGGGCCCCTTCTTGGCCTGGGCTGCCCTGAGTCCCCACCTCCTGCTGATGCTGCCTGTCCTGTTCTGAGTCCCACGTGGGCAGCGCCTGGGTCCCTGATGCTGGGGTCAGCAGCTCTGCCATATGTCTGTGCAGAGGCACATAGGACAGGGCAGAGCCCTCGTGCTTATTCAGTGACACTCTGTCTTAGCAAAGCAAGTGCCAAAGGTTTCGGGAGTCCCTGTGCAGGAGGTGATGGCATCCTGCGGGACCGCGGCCAGGTGTGTGAACCCCCTCCTCGCCAGCTCAGGAGGGCAAAGGGGACCGTGCCCTGAGCCCTGGAGGCTGAGGTTTCATTTCACTCTTCATCTCTGGGGCTCTGAGGGGGGCTTCGTTCTTCACCAGCCAGTCTTGGAGACCTTCTGCATCAGCCTGAGCCCTGGGGCTCTTGGGCTGAAGCTGCTGGCACCGTCTAACTTCCCTTCCCCGCTCCTCAGGCCTTCGGTGCCCATGACAGACAGTCACTCGTTTCCACTTGGCTTCCAGCCTGGAGAGTACAAAAGCAGCCCCTGCAGGAGGTTAACATCTCAGAAATAAAGAGCAATAATTACGCCTCAGTAACATCTTCCTACTTGAAAGTCTGCCATGATGAATAGAAATGAGGCCTTTTTAACCTGCAAGCCACCTTTTAAAACACTGCCCTCCTGTCTCTGGGACCAGCCAGCTGTGCAGTCTGCACTGAGGTCACCTCTGCTGTGAAGATGATTTCACGACTTTAAAGATGATCTTGCCCAGGTTTCTCCTTCTTTTCCTCCAAAGAAAATACAGTGGAGGTGGCCTGGGGATGGATGCGGGCTTCATCTGCACAGCAGGTTCGTCTACTCAAGAGCAAAGCTCCCAAGCTTCTGCTACAAGGAGGAAGATGCAACTCTGTAGGCGTTAGTTGGAAGAGCCCCAGCCCTCCTGCAGACCACGCCTAAGGGTTCAGTGGCTTCCGAGTATTGTTGGGAATGCCTGGCCTGAGTGCCACAGTGGCTAGGTAGTGGCCCAAGAAACGATTCCTCCTCTACCTTTTCCTCACCCCTTTCCCCCCCTCTCCCCCCCTTTTCCCCCAACCCCCGTAAACAAAACATTTTCTAAAGTTGTGAGCAAGTGAGGCAATTTCCTGTGACACTCCTGAGATGCCTCCTCCCCCCAGGCTCTGGCCCCACATTCCTGCCCCATCTCCTCACCACACCTTGCTTCCCATGTGTTGCTTCCCACAGTTGTCCCAGGACAGTTCGAAGCGCAGCCTGACCACTTATGATTGTACAGACATTTTTTTAAATTAATGTTGTGTAGTACTTTTATGTAGAATAGTATGTTCTCGTGTGCAGAAGCACTTACACTGGGTGTTGTTACTTGGGTTAATTCCTCCTTTATCCAGGTCATTGTCTGTGCCTTTGTAAGCTGGACAGAACTTCCTTCACTTGTTTGCCACATATTTGGAGGCATACAAGTTTTGGAGTATGGTTTAGTGCTACAGCACTCTCCCGGGAGGTGTGAGCCTGGTAGCTCTGCCGCTCAGACCCTCTGCCAGCCCTTTCGCTCTGAGTTGTTTTCAGGGAGGGTACCGCCTTTTGTCTGCGGTCCTTGACCAGGATGCTGTCTAGGGCTCCCCCGTGGCTGTGTACCACCTGGCTTATTTGTTGAAATGAGCTGTTGCTAACTTTTTGCCCTGGTTGGCCTGAAACCTCCTATCCCCACCTTCCAAGTGACTGAGGCTATAGCCATGCACACAGCGCTGACCTAAAAATACTTTTATTTTCTGTTAATCATAAATTCCTCTATATCAACATTATATATCTGCTTATGAAGTTGAGAATACTCTTGTACAATCCAAAATGTGTCTTTAATTTGAGAAAAATAAACATGGTGAATCAGAGGCCCCTAAGGGGGGGGGGGGCGGATTACAAGGAATATCAGTCAGCCAGGCGCCAGTGGCTCAGGCTTGTAATCCTAGCTACTTGGGAGGCTAACATCTGAGGACTGAGGATCAAAGCCAGCATGGACAGACAAATCCAAAAGACTTACACCCAGTTAACCATTAAAAAGCCAGAACCAGGGGCTGGGAAGGTGGCTCAGTGGTGGCTTGCCTCCCATGCATGAGGCCCTGGGTTTGATTGCTCAGCACCACATAAGCAGAAAAAGCCAGAAGTGGCATTGTGGTTCAAGTGGTAGAGCACTGGCCTTGAGCTGAAGAGCTGAGGGACAGTGCCCAGGCCCAGAGTTCAGTCCCCACAACTGGCAAAAAAAAAAAGCCAGAACCAAACATGGTTCAAGTGATAGAGCGCTAGCTTGAGAAGCCAAGAGAATGGAAGCCCTAAATTTAAGCCCCAGTACCAACACGCACACATGCGAATGTGTGCGTACACATGTATACACACACACAACTGTCAGCCAAATAGAGCTCTGCTCTGCTCAGTAGTGCCTTTAAAACCTTTACCACAAAACCAGTACGCTTTAGCTTCCTGGTTTAGCTCAGTAGAGATTGTGGAGGTACAGCGCATTTTCACATCGACCAGACGAGGTGCTTCCCAGGGCTTCAGAATGTTTACATTGGAAGTGGTGGTGTGGCTCCAAGTGATAAGAGTACCAGCATTGAGTGAAATGCCCAGGAAAGGAGGCCTTGAGTTCAAGTCCCAGCACAGATACACAAATATTTACACTGTTTCCTTGATTTGGAAACTAAACCAAGGAAGTTATTAAAGATAGAAATCTTTTATTGTGGGGGGTGCTTTTAAGCCTAGGGTCCTTGAGCTAGAGATCATTCAGCCTCGGTGTCAAAAGTGCTGGGGTTACAAGGATGGTCACAATGCCTGATTTCCGATTAAGTTTTTAATTTTATTTTGCCTTTGACCAATATTCTATTATGGACTTTTTTTCTTTTTCAAAATATAGCCTGGTTGTAACTTCTTCATCTCTCCTTTTTGGGGATTTGAACTCAACAACCTCACTAAGTTGGCACTGTACAACTTCAGCTACCCTTCCATTTCTGCTTTTTGCTAGTTATTTGGGAGGTGGGAGTTTCAAACTTGTCTGACCAGACTGGCCTTGAACCATCATTCCCCAGATCTCAGCCTCCTGAGAGGCTAGAGTTACAGGTGTGAGCTACTAGTATTGTTTCCCCCTCCTCTTCCTCCCCCCCCCCCAAGTGCTAGGGATTGAACCTAGGGCTGTGCACCTGCTAGGCAAACTGAACCACTAAGCCACACACCCAGCACATTTTCTCAGTTTGTAAATAAGAATGTTTAGCTTGGGAAGGGGAAACAAAGGAGGAGGCAATAATGCTTGGTAAAAAATGTACTCATTACCTTACCCATGTAATTGTATCCCCTCTACAGTATTTTCACAATTAAAAAAAAAAGTCTGGGGAAAAAAAATGTTTAGCTCTCCTGGACAGGGACCAGGAGTAGATCCTCAAGATTATGCTGACCATGGACAAGCTGTACCCACTCTAGCTCAGAGCAAAGGACATACCAGCTTTGGGGTCTCTGAAATACTTACCGTTTTCTTTGGGGCTCAGATTGTTTGCAGTTATTCCAATTGGAAAAAGTCTTGTTTGTATTTTAAGTTTTCATTTTTGGAAAGTGTATTTGTTCAAGTGTGATTTAGAGGCTCTCTGCAGGTGAGGGCGTCTGCACAAGTGGTGGTGTAGAGTCCTCTTGATGAGGGCCTCATGACATTCCCACCTTGAGAAAATTTGAGGTCAGACATGGGGTACATGCGTGTGACCTCAGCCATTCCCAGAGGCAGGAGGATGGAGCACTGGAGGCCAGGCAGGGCACAGCTGCTGAGACCTACCTCAGAGGGAGGTGTGGTAAGCCGGAGGCATGGATCTAGTAGAGCCGTTGCCTCCCATCTGAGATGGAATTCAGTTCCAGTATTGCCAAAAAAGAAAAACTTGAGAACTATCCTTGCCTACTTCAGTGCGGTCTTATTTGTTTTATACCAAGCAAAACTGAATTAAAGTACAGGATACAAAACTTACGTGTACAGTGTTTTGAATTCACCTGTTGCAGTATTCATGTTGGTAGCCTAGTGCCGCCAACAACACGGTCTGAAAATACGTGAGTGAGCCTTGGTTCTGCTGTGCGATGAGCCGACCCTGTGCATTGTCCTGGGGCTGCGGCCTGCGCAGGTCAGTCTACAGGAGAAAGGCATGGAAGCAACCGTCAAAGGCCTTCTGAAAGAGGAAAACAAAGGTCAAGTATTTTTTTTTAATTTTTTTCCTTTGGGTCTGGTCGTGGGGCCTGAACTCCGGGCCTGGGCGCTGTCCCTCAGCTCTTCAGCTCAAGGCGAGCGCTCTACCACTTGAGCCACAGCGCCACTTCCGGCTTTTTGCTTGTGTGGAATCGAACCCAGGGCCTCAGGCATGCAAGGCAAGTGTTCTACCACTGAGCCCCCTTCCCAGCCCAAAGGTCAAGCATTCTTCGTGGGACTCCTCGGTCCGGAAGTCCCGTCGGTCTGTCCACTCCCCGCCATTTCACAGCACGGACGCGGGAGGGGCGCTTCCCGGCTTCAGAGCTCGGGGATTCAAGTCACCGGGGACGAGGGGAGTCGACCCCCGGTTAGCAGAGCCGCCCTGGCCCCGGGTTCAGAGGTCGGCGCAGGCCGAGCCCCGCTTCCCCCAGCTGGCCGGGCGGACGGCGGGGGGCCAACGGGGCCGCCGCGGGCACCGGCGGCCTCTGGGCGCGGCTCCGGGGACCGCGCCGGCACCGGTTCCCTAGGGCGCAAGTGCGTCATCGGCGCGCGACGGCCAAGAAGTGACGTCAGGCGCGGTTTCCCGCCCCCGGCCCGCCTGATGTCATCATTCCGCGTCCGCGCCGGAGGTGACGACGCCGGCGCGTTCTCCAGGCGCAGTTTCTCCTCAAGTTCGGGTACCGGCGGCGGCGGCGGCGGCGCAGGGGTGAGTGAATGGGGGCAGCTCGGGCTCGGGAGCGCGGGGAGCCGGCGCGCCGGCGGCTGGGGCTCGG
>NW_012267222.1:210042-225890 GCF_000151885.1 Dipodomys ordii | reverse complement strand
CGCCCCTCCCGGAGGGCCCGGCCGCCCGGACCCAAAGGCCCGTCTGATCCGGTCTTCTAACGTCAGAGGCGGAGCTGGTTGAGCGCCGGCCCTGGGCTCTCGGCTTCTCCTCGAATGGTGCTCTTTGGTCCTCGAGCAAAACTATTAGGTAGGCGTCCTCGCCCAGTGGCGGAAACAGGGAACTTGAGGTAACGCCGGAGATTAGATGTGCGCCCTTCCCTCTGCCGCGACTTACCCGAAAGGCTGCGGGGAGCGGAAACCGCGTCCGCCTGGGGCTCGCCTGTCCCGAGGGTGCTTGAATTGTCTTTCTTTTCACAGTGTTTTAATTCAAATGGGTGATGAAAAGGACTCTTGGAAAGTGAAAACTTTAGATGAAATTCTCCAAGAAAAGAAACGAAGGAAAGAACAAGAGGAGAAAGCAGAGATAAAACGCTTAAAAAATGTAAGCTATGTTTTTTAAGTAAGTGGGTTTCTTAAAGGAGATTTAATTTCTTTGCCCTCATTTTTCCATTAGAACAACGCTTCTTCGGTGAAGTTCTTTTGTACTTCTAAATGTCACAGGTGAGCCCAAAATCTATTCTAAAACTTAACAAAAACATTCATATAATCAGTGTACATTGAAAGCAGATTGATAATACACAGAAGATGTGTCTAAATGAGAATGTCTACATGGTGAACAAAATGTTTGAACCTACAGTCATTAGCACACCTGGACTAATTTTTCTCATTTCATTATTAGCATATTCATAACACCATTTCCAAGTATTCTTAATATAGTGGAGTGTGCCTTGATGTTAATATGTTTTATGTCTTTCTTGATTTGAGTATCATGCTCAGAAAGGCTTTAAGTACATCTACATACTATGAGAACTATCAGAAAATATTTGGTATTTAAATCTACATTAAGCCTCAGTGTTGGTTTGTGGGCAACTAACATACTTGGCGCGTAGATTCTCTTGTCCCTTGTCACGTGTGCTAGATTTTTTTGCTTGTTTTGGCACTTGCTGGGCTTGAGAGCGCAGCCCTGGGCACTGTCTCTGAGCCTCTTTGTGCTCAAGGCTAGCTCTTTTATCATTTGAGCCACAGAGGCACTTCCATAAATGCTGGTTTTAAGTTTCCCATCTCTCAGGTTTTGGATTACAGACAGTAATATGGGATTTGAAGAATTGCCTTCTTTCAATTTTGTAACATTGATTCAACCAAGGTATATAGAAAAAGCTTGGTTTGAGATACTGGTGAAGTGTTTATCAGTAAAATATACTTAGCCAGGTGCCAGTGGTTCACACATGTGATTCTTAACTACTTAGGAGATTGAGATCTGAGGATTTCGGTTTGAATCCAGCCTAGTCAGGAGACTCTCTTATCCCCACTAAACTAAAAAAGAAAAAAGAAGCCAAAAGTGGAACTGTGGGTCAACATTGTGGCTCAAGTGGTAGAATGCTAGCCTTGAGCACAAAAGTTCAAAGATAGCACCCAGGCCTAGAGTTTAAGCCCCAGGCCCAGCATAAATTAATTAATTAATTAAAAAAACCCACTTAGCCCCCAGGCATTGGTGGCTTTCTCCTATAATCCTAGGTAATCAGGAAACTAAGACATGAGTATCACAGTTCAAAGCCAGTCTGGGCAGGAAAGTCCGTAAGACTCTTATTGCTAATTAACCGCCAAAAAGTCAGAAGTGAAGCTGTGGTACAAGTAATAGGAACACTGTCCTTGAGTGAAAAAACTTAGGGATAGCATCCAGGCCCTGAGTTCAAGCCTTAGTACAGGCACACACATGTATTTAAATAAATGTAAAAAAAAAAAATCCCAAAACATTTAGCTGGGTATGTTAGCACACACCTGTAATGTCAGCATTTGGTATCCTAAAGCAGGAAGATCTCAAGTTCAAAGCGAGCCTAATGTCTCAAAAGTTTATGTAAAAATGACTTAGTCTCTCTTGACTTTTTAGTCTGATGACAGGGATTCCAAGCGAGACTCCCTGGAGGAAGGGGAGCTGAGAGACCACCGAATGGAGATCACAATCAGGAACTCACCCTACAGAAGAGAGGACTCGATGGAAGACAGGTAAGACGCTGCACAGCAAGAGAAGACGGGGACACACCCTACAAAGCCGAAGTTTATATTTGTGACATTAGATTTACCTCAGATGAGGTTGGTGAAGGAGTCTGGGGAGGGCAATCGGTTTTCACATCATTCCTCATGTAGACAGAATGAGCATGGCTTCTTTTCTTTTGTGGTGGTTTTTCAGTCAAGCCAGCACTATTTAGATGAGAAAGTTAAATGTTGGCTCTGTGTAAGATTTTGTATCATGGGCTGGGAAGGTGGCTCAGTGGTGCCTCGCATGCATGAGGCCCTGGGTTCAATTCCTCGGCACCACATAAGCAGAAAAAGCTGGAAGTGACTCAAGTGGTAGAGCACTAGCCTTGAGCTGAAGAGCTGAGGGGCAGTACCCAGGCCCAGAGTTCAAGCCCCACAACCAACAACAACAAAAAAAAAAAGATTTTGTATCAGTAGCTCAGCAACTGTGGCTCACACCTATAATCCTAGCTACTCAGGAGCCTGAGATCTGATGGTCATGGTTCAGAGCCAGCCTAGGCAGAAAAATAGACTCTTCTCTCCAGTTAACTAGCAAAAAGCCAGAAGTGGAGGTGTACCTCAAGTGGTAGAGGCCAGAGCTCAAAGCCGTGAGTTTAAGCCTCAGGACCATCAAAAAACAAATGTTTTACACCAGTAATTGAAATTAGAAGGCAGAGGGGCCACTGTCAGAAATATTTATGTTCTGGGCACCCATGGCTTACACCATAATCCTACCTACTCATGAGGCTGAGATCTGAGGATTGCTGTTAGAAGCCAGCCCAGGCAGGAAAGGCTGTGAGACTCTTATCTCCAAGTAAATACCAAAAAGCTGGAAGTAGCACTTGCGCTCAAGTGGTAGAGCACTAGCCTTGAGCTAAAGGGCTCAAGAACAGTGCCCAGGCCCTGAGTTCAAGCCCTACAACCAAGCAAAAAAAAAAAAAAGAAGGAAAGAAAGATTGATTCATGCCAACACATATATAGTTCTTTGTGTTCAGTGGTGTCTTGTCATTTTTTTCTTCCTCATCATTTGTGAGTTAAAGCAAATAGAACCAGAAGTTAAGGTAAAGTGATTCTGAGGAGCTCTGGGTGTAAATTCTTCCAGGATCTTGGTAGTGTAGACTCGGTTAAAGATCATGTGACAGGAACTGCACGTGTGCACACACATGTTAGTACTAGGGCTCGACCTTGGTTCCAGAGTGCTCTTTCATGCCAGGCTAGTGCCCTCTAGTTCAAGGCACACCTCTACTTGCATCTTTCTGCCAGTTAATTAGAGATAGGAATCTCACAGACCTTCAGGTCTGTTTTCAAATCCCAAGCCTCAGATCGTAGCCTCGGAGTAGCTAAGAATACAGGTATGAGACCCTAGTGTTTTGCTAAAAGATTTTTTTTCTAAACATGTATTTTTTATTGTAATGATATTGTACAGAGGGGTTATAGTTACATGAGCAAGGTAATGAGTCCATTTTCTATCGAGCATTGGTATTTCCTCCTTTGTTTTTCCCCTACCATCCCTTTCCATCCTACCTTCTGAACTCCTCCTCCCCTCCCTGCCTTACAAAGTTGTAAAGTTTGTTTTCAACATAGTGTCTTGGCTAAAAGGTACTGAACTCTGGGCCTGGGCCCTGTCCCTCAGCTCTTTAGCTCAAGGCTAGTGCTCTACCACTTGAGCCACAGCGCCACTTCCAGCTTTTTCTGCTTATGTGTTGCTGAGGAATGGAACCCAGGGCCTTATGCATGCAAGGCAAGCACTCTACCACTGAGCCACCTTCCCAGACCCTAAAATAATTTTGTGTGTGTATGTGTGTGTGTCAGGCATGGGACTTGAACTCGGCCTGGGCACTGTCCTTGCGCGAGTATATTTCTTATCAAGCATTGTTGCCTTCTCCTTTGTTTCCCCTTCCTATCCCTTCCCTTCTCCCCCCCCCCCAAAGTTGTAAAGTTTGTTTTTCAACATAACAACTTGTACTTCTCTTTGTTGCAATGGGTCCACCTGTATCCCTATCTAAACAATTTGTTTTTTCCCTTCCTCTCCACAAATTATATCAACGTCAAGTACAATGAAAGCAGGGGTTATATCGTGGGGGAGGGAGCATGCTTTTTAGATGATGTTTCAGTTCAACTTTATTTCCTTGTGACTCTTGTTTTTTGGGGGGGAGGGTGCCCTGGTTCTCTGCAAACTTCCAGCATGTTATGGTCTGTATTTCAGGGGAGAGGAAGATGATTCTCTGGCCATCAAGCCACCCCAGCAAATGTCTCGGAAAGAAAAGGCCCATCACAGAAAAGATGAGAAGAGGAAAGAGAAGCGTAGACATCGCAGCCACTCAGCGGAAGGGGGTATTGAGTCTTGCTTTCTTTGATGTTCACATACATTTGTTTTCTTCATGAACTCATCCTGCAGAGCAGAGCTAAAAGGATGAATAAAGTTTAGCTAAAAACATAAGAATAATGCTCATTTTCCTTCTGGTGTTTTTTTTTTTTTTTTTTTTTTTTTTGGGGTCCGGTCGTGGGGCCTGAACTCTGGGCCTGGGCGCTGTCCCTCAGCTCTTCAGCTCAAGGCTAGCGCTCTACCACTTGAGCCACAGCGCCACTTCCGGCTTTTTTCTTTTTGCTTATGTGGTGCTGAGGAATCAAACCTCATGCATGGGAGACAAGCGCTCTACCACTAAGCGACCTCCCTAGCCCCTTGGTGACAGTTTTGATCTCATGCCATCTGTTAGAGGCTAGTCCTCTGTTAGAGATTGTCCTAGTACTGGGACTTGAACTCAGGTCCTTGCCATCTTGCTTGGCTTTTCTATTCATAATTGTCATTCTGCCTCTTGAGCCAGTAGCTTTTTCCTGCTTAATTGGAGATGAGTCTATAGGAGACAGCACCTATGGCTCATGCCTGTAATCCTAGCTACCCAGTAGGCTGAGATCTGAGGATCACGGTTCAAAGCCAGCCAGGGCAGGAACGTCCATGAGACTCTTTACCTCCAATAAACCACTAGAAAACCAGAAGTGGTGCTACGGCTCAAGAGGTAGCCATAGCACTAGCCTTGAGCTGAAGAGCACAGAGGCAACGCCCAAGGCCAGAGTTCAAGTCCCACTACCGACCAAAAACAAAGAATCTATACAATTGTCTGCCTAGGCTTGCCTTGAACCAGGAATCTCAGATCTTAACTCTTGAATAGCTAGGATTAGAAATATGAGCCACTAGCACCTGGCTTACAGTTCTTTTTTTGCCTTTTTTCAAAAAGCTTTTTTTTTTTTTGGTTGGTCATGGAACTTGAACTCAGAGCCTGGGTGCTGTCCCTGAGCTCTTTTGCTCAAGGCTAGCACTCTACCATTTGAGCCACAGCTCCACTTCTAGCTTTTTCTGTATTTATGGTACTGAGGAATAGAATCTAACACTTCATGCATGCTAGGCAAGTACTCTACCACTAATCCATGTTCCCAACCCCCAACTTAGTTTTTATAACATAGAAAGCTATTGAAAGGAACAAAGCTTTGTTCAGCATTGTTCACGAGCAATAATTTTTTTAAGGTATAAAACTAACCTAGGGGCTGGGAAGGTGGCTCAGTGGTAGAGTGCTTGCCTTGCATGCATGAGGCCCTGGGTTCGATTCCTCAGCACCACATAAGCAGAAAAAGCTGGAACTGGCGCTGTGGCTCAAAGTGGTAGAACGCTAGCCTTGAGCTGAAGGGCTGAGGGACAGCGCCCAGGCCCAGAGTTCAGGCCTCAAAATCGGAACAAAAACAAAAACCTAGTTTCTTTGCAATAGAAAATTGAAAGGCATTCTCTTTAGCAACAGTCACATTTTGTGTGTGTGCGTGCGTGCACGCATATGCTGGTATTGGGGCTTGAACTTGGCCTCCACACTGTCCCTCAGCTTTTTTGCTCAAGGCTGACTGTCACCCTTCTTAGCACTTGTGTCACAGTTTTGCTTCCAGCTTTCTGGTGGTTTATTGGAGATAAGAGTCTCATTGGACTTTCCTGCCTGAGCTGGCTTTGAACCTTGATCCTCAGACCTCAGCCTCCCGGGTAGCTAGGATTACAGGCGTGAGCCACTGGCACCTGGTCATATTTGGTACTTTTTTTTTCAACTCAATATGAAATTGCTTTTTGAAGTCATTTAAATATTTTTGTATTTAATAAGCTAAATTTTTGGAAATTGAGTCTAAGTGAAAATTGCTTTATCTTATCAGGGAAGCATGCTCGAGTAAAAGAAAAAGAGAGAGAACATGAGCGTCGGAAGCGACATCGAGAAGAGCAGGACAAAGCCCGCCGGGAATGGGAAAGACAGAAAAGGAGGGAGCTGGCAAGAGAACATTCCAGGAGAGAGAGGTACGGCTGTGGTTTCCAGTGAGCCTCCGTGTCCTTTTAGGGCTGGGGAGGGATGGGAACTTGGTGGGAGAGAGCAGATTCACCTTGTCCAGGTGAGTTAGGCACATGGCACAGGAGATGAGTTTTCCTGGTGGGTGGGAGCTGCACTGGGTCTAAACTGACAGAAGATAAAGTGCCCAGGAAAGGCCATCAGAGGCTCCGGAGCAGTCATGTGCAGGGTTAGGCCAGACATGACGCTGTGGAGACAGCAGGGGGCAGTGTGGAGTGAGGATCGTGAGTCTATGCCATCGGCTCACTCGGAGGAACATGCATCCGTGCAGGTTGTTTTTACTGTGTGTTAAGGAGATGTGTCTTTCCAGGCCCACGTCCACAGAGCCCACGAGGGAATCCTGGCGGTACTCAGGAGAAGGTGGCATGATGGCCACGCTGTGCCGTGCTCTCCCGGCATGCGATGCCGAAGGACATAGGCTGCTTAAGAAAGTGCTCTAGTCTGGGGTGGCTAGGCAGTCCCTTCCTTAGGGTTCTCCATCTCCTCAGCAATTGACGGGTTCTTCTAGTGATGAAGCAGTAAGAGAACTCCAGTTAGGAGCCTGTGGCTCTGGTCTGTAATACTAGCTATGAAAGACACTGAGAGCTGAGGATTGAGGTTCAAAGCTAGTCTGGACAGGAAAGTCCATGAGATTCTTTTTTTTTTGTCGGTCATGGGGCTTGAACTCTGGGCCTGGGCGCTGTCCCTCAGCTCTTCAGCTCAAGGCAAGCGCTCTACCACTTGAGCCACAGTGCCACTTCTGGTTTTCAAGTGGTTTATTGGAAGTAAGAGTCTCACGGACTTTCCTGCCCGGGCTGGCTTTGAACCTTGATCCTCAGATCTCAGCCTCCTGAGTAGCTAGGATGACAGGCGTGAGACGCCGGCATCCAGCTTCCGTGAGATTCTTATCTCCAGTTAGCTACTAGAAAGCAAGAAATGGAGTTGTAGCCCAAGTGGTAAAGCCTTGCTTAGAATAGCTCAAGGACAGCACCCAGGCCCTGGGTTCAAGCCCTAGGACCTGCATGGAGGAAAGGAAGGAGACCTCCCAGACTTGATGCAGTTTGGTAGCTGGACTCCCTCCTTCCTGGGGCCTTTGTGTCAGCACAGACACAGGAGATATCTATCAGGGCCTGGAAGGTGGCTCAGTGGTAGAGTGCTTGCCTTGCATGCATGAGGCCCTGGGTTTGATTCCTCAGCACCACATAAGCAGAAAAAGCCAGAAGTGAGTGGCACTGTGGCTGAAGTGGTAGAGTGCTAGCCTTGAGCTGAAGAGCTCAGGGACAGTGCCCAGGCCCTGAGTTCAGGCCCCACACTGACAAAAAACAAAATGTGTCTAGCTACAGGTCAGTTCTCAAGCCCAGGACAGGTTGGTTGTAAGGGTAGCTTGAAACTGGTAGCCTCTTTGGAGAGCTGCCAGCAGGCTGTGATGCACACACAGCTGAAAGGGTCCAGGGAGGCCTGCCTGTGACGAGCCGGAGGACAGGCCGCGTGAGCACGCTCCCAGGGCGTTTGTGCTGGCCGCACCGTGCTGGGCCGCGTGGCTCAGCCAGTGAGGGGAGGGCGGCGGGCAGCCCTTGTAGATACCCCAGAGGGTAAATCTGGAGAGAAGAGCCGAAGGCATGTGTTAGGCAAGGACCAAGATCTGGTGCTCTTGGAGAAAGCAGTGTCAAACACTAGCTGTAGTTGAGACAGCTTGCCAACGTGTGCTAAGAGTCTTACAGACGTTTTAGGCCTAGCTGGCTTTGAACCATGATCCTCAAATCTCAGCCCCTGAGTAGCTAGGATTACAGATATGAGCCACCAGCATCAGACTTGTGTTTGTTTTGTATTAATATTGGGGGTTGCACTCAAGGTCTTGGCACTGTCCCATAGGTTTTTTCTGTTTGACACTAGTGTTTTGCCACTTGAGTCACAGCTCCACTTCTGGCTTGTGGGTAATCAGGGTAAGAGCCTCGTGGACTTTTCCTGACCATTCTAGCCTCAAATGGTGATCCTCACATGTCAGCCTCCTGAGTAGGATTGCAGGCTTAAGCCACCACCACATGGCTTTTGCTGGGTTTGTGCAGACTCTTACCCTGGCCTAGGCTGGCCTTGGACTGGGTACTCCTGCCTCTTGGTTTAAATGCTAAGATGGCACTGTGCACAGCCATGCCGGGCAGGAAAGCAAGCTTTGTGTTGTGCAGAGGAATGAGGGCCGTGCCTGCTTCCAGGGACCGACTGGAGCAGTTAGAAAGGAAGCGGGAGCGGGAGCGCAAGATGAGGGAGCAGCAGAAGGAGCAGCGGGAGCAGAAGGAGCAGCGGGAGCAGAAAGAGCGGGAGCGACGGGCAGAGGAGCGGCGCAAGGAGCGAGAGGCGCGCAGAGAAGGTGTCGGCCTGGAAGGGCCCAGGCGGGGAGGGCTGGCGCGGGGCGCGGTGCCCACCTCTGTACGGTAGCCCCCTCCGCACCAGCAGTGCCCTGGAGACCACGGGGGGCCTGCACACACAGCTGTGTAGAGCACATCTTCTCCACCATCTGAACCGGCTCTGGGCAAGACACCGGGGCGACGCAGTGCCCTGGGCTAGGAGGGCTGTGCAGCTGGCCTGCTGTCAGCTGGTGTTCTAGGCTCATGTCAGTGGCCCTGTGCTCCTATGACACACGCAACACGTGCCTCTTGGTGCCTGTGCTTGCTTTGCCCCCACCCCTTGCCCTTTCTGACAGAATTTAGAAGTAACAAAATACATAGGCTATAAATGGGTCGCCTTCGTCAGCTTTCACTGTGTACCCAGTGCCCATCCCCAGGTTTCTCGCCTCACGTCCTCCAGCCCTTGACAGCCTCTGCCTCAGTGTGCTAGGAATTGGAAGGCGTGTTTCTCACACGTGTAATCATGTACTCTTCTTTCTTTTTTTTTGGGGGGGGGAGGGGTCTGGTTGTGGGGCCTGAACTCTGGGCCTGGGCTCTGTCCTTCAGCTCAAGGATAGCACTCTACCACTTGAGCCACAGCGCCACTTCCAGCTTTTTTCTTTTTGCTTATGTGGTGCTGAGGCATCGAACCCAGGGCCTCAAGTATGCAAGGCAAGCGCTCTACCGCTGAGCCACCTTCCCAGCCCCCTGTCTTTATTTCTTACTGGCCTGTTTCACTCACATGAAGTCCTCAGGCCTGTCATGGTATAGCTTATGTAAGAATCTCTTTCCTGCGGCTGGGAAAGTGGCTTAGTGGTGGAGTGTTTGCCTCGCATGCATGAAACCCTTGGTTCAATTCCTCAGAACCACATACACAGGAAAAGCTGCAAGTGGCACTGTGGCTCAAGTGGTAGAGCACCCTTAAACAAAAGAAGCTCAGGGACAGTGCCCAGGCCCTGAGTTCAAGCCCCAGGATTGGGAAAGGAAAAAAAAATTATTTGAGGGTTGGCCAATAGAGGTTTAGTTTTGTTTTGCTGGTTGTTTTCTGCATGCTTTAATTGCCTTTTAGCTCCCCCTCCCCTTGTACTTAGCGTATATATTTGGGGGAAGTGTTTGTGATTCTTTGTCCTTTTCTACTTGTATTTGATATATTTTGGGAACTTAGGGTGATGCCAATTTGAATTTTTGAATTGATACCAGCTATGCTTTAGTGATGTTTAAAATGGCTTTTTTTCTTTCCTTTTCATGCTGGCTCAGAGCCTGATCTTTTTTGCTCAAGGCCAGTGCTTAAACCACTTAAACTTAAACCACTTAAACCACAGCTCCGTTGTTGGGCTGGCTTCAAACCGTGATCCTCAGATCTTAGCCTCCGGAATAGCTAGAATTTTTAGTCATTCATGAGCCACAGGTGCTCGGCTGAAAACTCTGCTTCCTGACACCTCTGTCCCAGCCTAGTTTGTGGTGGGTGTTAGGAAATTAGGAGGGTTTTGTTTTCTGTTTCTCTTGAGACTCCTGGAAGCAATTTGGGGCCTGGGCACTGTCCTTGAGCTTTTTTTTTTTTTTTTTTTCAAATTTTTTATTGTGACTAAGTGG
This sequence comes from Dipodomys ordii, assembly GCF_000151885.1. Taxonomy (NCBI): domain Eukaryota; kingdom Metazoa; phylum Chordata; class Mammalia; order Rodentia; family Heteromyidae; genus Dipodomys; species Dipodomys ordii. Next base: position 215,488 of record NW_012267222.1, on the reverse strand, counting down.
TTACATAATTCCCCAAATTTCACAGTATTGTGGGATAGTGATGCTTAGGTAAAGTCACAAACACATTCTAACTTTCATGGAGCAAGTTGTCTATCATGGTCTATAACATTTATGAGTTCTATGAGCTTTGCGATAGTTATTTCTTCCCATTGGGTGTTGTGTACATTTCCTTTGCTTTGCATAGTGTCAGCTGTTCCAGCTTTCCCACTCGTTCCCTCCCTCCCATCACTGCCATTCAGTTGCTTAGTTCACTTTGGTCAATATCCAGTGCAGCTGATGGGTCCCTGTCCTTGAGCTTTTTTTATTCAAGGCTAACACTCTGCTACTTGAGCTACAATTCTACTTCCAGTTTTTGCTGGTTAATTGAAAATAGGAATCTCAGGGACTTTCCTGCCTGGACTGACTTTGAACCGCTGGCTTTGAATCCTCAGATTCATAAATTCCAAAGCACTTCTTCCCTGGGAATGTCTGGATTCCCCCTCACTTCCTAGGATCGGTCAGCCAGATGCAGCGCTTTTGCTGACAGTTTTTCTTTCAGATCCCATCCGCCTGCTACCCTCTGGCCTGGGCCTCTGCTGACGTCCAGGGGCTTGGGGACCAGTCCCTGCTCCTGATGATGTCCGGGGGGCCGTGGGGGCCAGTCCCCACTTCCTGCTTTCAGGGCTCTCTCCCGCTATGGTTTTCTGCATCTATGGTGCGTGGAGTGGCTGGTTGTAGCTCTGGTTCCAGGTTTGCAGTCGCCTCGTGCTTTCACTGTTCTTGTTCACAGCTGGCTTCATTAACGGCTACTGCTCCACCACCTGAGCTACGCCCCCAATCTCGCATTTTGATGACTAGAGATGGGGGTCTCACAGGCCTTTCTTAGGCTGGCGTCAAACTGTGAGCCTCCAGGTCTCAGCCTCCTGAGTAGCTAGGATTACAGTGTAATCCTAACCACCAGCGCCTGGCTCCAGCTGGCTTTATTGTTGAGACTGAGTCTTGGTAACTTTTGCCTAGACTGGCTTTAAACTGACAGTACTCCTCATCTCTGCCTCCTGAGCAGTTTCTTCCTAAAATCCTTTCTCATTCCCAGTGAAGGTCAGCCTGGAAGGCCTTGGTCCTCAGGGACAGCCCATGGCCTCCAGCTTAGGGCTTTCTTCCTGAACCCGTGGCCAGTGGCCCCGTTACTGTCAGTTCCCTTCATGCAGTGGGGCCGGTGTGGGCGCCTGGGGCGCCGTGCGGGGCAGTCCTGGCGGAGGGCCTCCATGGGAAGGTGTTGTGCCAGCATCAGCTCCCTTTTCTCCCCTGTGCAATAGTCTCTGCACATCACCGCGCAGTGAGGGAAGACTACAGTGACAAGGGCAAGACAGCACGCTGGAGCCGCAGCCCCGCACGGCCGCCCAGGGAGCGCTTTGACCTGGGGGACAGCCGGAAGCCAGGTAAGGAGGCCCATTGCCCTTGGGGGAGGGGGGTGAGCCTGGCACTGGGCTTCATAAGTCTCTGACACCAGGAAGTGCTCAGCGAAGTTGTGGGGGGGGGGTTCTGCACTAAAATGATGTGTGTCCCCAGGGACTGTTGACATTTGCATGACTTAAGATCCTGAACCGGTCCTGAGGGCTGAGGGCGGAACTGGATGAGCACTTCCAGCTGATGTGGCAGTGCCATTCTCCACATAGACTGCAATTAACACGTGCATGTAACTTGTGAATTTAAAATTATTCCCCAAATTCACCTGTGATGGTTTATTTCACAAGTAAAAGAAGAGAAAATGGAGGAAAGAGACCTGCTGTCTGACCTACAGGACATCAGTGACAGTGAGAGGAAAACCAGCTCTGCCGAGTCCTCCTCAGGTACAAGTACCATCTGCCGAGGCCTTGCTGGCCCCAGAGTCTGGCCGAGGCAGCGCTGACCCCAGAGTCTGGCCGAGGCAGCGCTGACCCCAGAGTCTGGCTGAGGCCGTGCCCGGCTGCCAGCAAGGCCAAGGCTGACCCCAGCTTTGCTTTCTTGGACAGTGGAATCAGGCTCAGGCTCGGAGGAGGAAGAAGAGGAGGAAGAAGAAGAAGAAGAAGGGAGCACCAGTGAGGAATCCGAGGAAGAGGAGGAGGAAGAAGAGGAGGAGGAGGAGGAGGAAGAGGAGACTGGGAGTAACTCAGAGGAGGCGTCAGAGCAGTCTGCAGGTCCCGTGGTCTTCATGTGTTTGTGTTCACCACAGGCAGTCTAGGACCTGCAGAAAAATCACTTTGAAGTTGAAGTTAATTTCAAATTGAAATTGTATTCCTCTGTGGAAATTTTTTTTTGGGGGGGTGAGGGTGGGGGTCCGGTCGTGGGGCCTGAACTCTGGGCCTGGGCGCTGTCCCTCAGCTCTTCACTTGATCTACAGCGCTCTACCACTTGATCCACAACACCACTTCTGGTTTTCTGGTGGTTCATTGGAGATAAGAGGTTTACAGACTTTCGTGCCCAGGCTGGCACTGAACTGTCATCCACAGATCTCAACCTCCTGACTAGCTAGGATAGTAGGCGTGAGCCACCGGCACCCAGCTCCTCTGTGGAACTTTTTTTTTTTTTTTTGTCGGTCATGGGGCTTGAACTCTGGGCCTGGGCTCTGTCCCTCAGCTCTTCAGCTCAAGGCGAGCGCTCTACCGCTTGAGCTACAGCGCCACTTCCGGTTTTCTGGTGGTTTATTGGAGATTGGAGTCTCACGGTCTCTCCTGCCCGGGATGGCTTTGAACCGCGATCCTCAGATCTCAGCCTCCTGAGTAGCTAGGATTACAGGCGTGAGCCACCAGCGCCCGGCTCTCTGTGGAACTTTTATGAGACTCAAAAAATAGGCTGTTAGAGAGTATTTGTGGCAAGCATCTACTCCTGGCTCTCAGAAGATCACAATTTGAAGCCAGCCCTAGGGCAAAGTTAGCAAGATTCTCATGCCAAGCAGTAAGCTGGGTGTGATGGTTCTTGTTCATAATTCCAGCTACGAGGGAGGATTTGATGAAAGGTTTGGGTCCATTGCAGCCCAGGGATGGTTGGAAGAAAGCATGAGAATTTAGAAGTTAAAAGTGAAACTTTGGGCGCAGTAGTTGATGTTACTCAGGAGGCTGAGATTCTGAGGATCACAGTTCAAAGACAGCCTGAGCAGAAAAGTCTGTGATTCTTTTATCTCCATTAACTACCAAAAAGCCAGAAGAGTCACTGTGACTCAAGTAGTAGACCGCTAGCTCAGGGACACTTTTTCCTAACAGAAGAAGTGAGCGATGAAGAAATGAGTGAGGATGAAGAGCGGGAAGATGAGAATCACATCGTGGTTGGTAAGGACCCTGGACCCCTGCCATGGAGTCCCTGTCCTCAGCTGAGACTGAGCATGGCCTCATCCAGGCCCACAGTCCAGCCATGGCGGACCAGGCGCCTTCCAGGCCATTCTTCCTGCAGGCTGCCGCTGCTCTGGGAATGGCCCTGGGGTCCCGGACATGCCCTGAACACTTACCTGGTGTGCCTGGGGCCGCTGTTCCTCATCGGGAAACTTTCCCTGGAAGGCTTTCTTCTAGGCGGGGCTGAGACCAGGTGCTGAGGAGTCTGGGAAATGCTCCCTGAGGCCCAGTCCTGGGGGGAAGGAGACTGCTGGACAGCAGCTTAGTCTGAGGCTCTCCTGTGGTGCTGGTGGCCTGAGGGACCCGCCCCTCTTCTGGCACGTGCCCTCGTCCCGGAACCCAGCGCCGGGCACAGGGCTCTGCCATGCCTGCCTGGAGGCCGTGGTGCCTCTGGCACCTTCCTGTGGAGGCCACGCCGACCCCGCCCAGCACCCACCCAAGGCAGAAGAGGTGCTGGTTCTTGCTTCTTCCTGGTTCCCTAATTAGGTTTAACTTTTAAAGTTCCAGAGTCACGATTTGACCGAGACTCCGGGGACAGTGAAGACGGGGAGGAAGAAGTGGGGGAGGGCACCCCCCAGAGCAGCGCCCCCACTGAAGGGGACTACGTTCCTGACTCTCCCGCCCTGTCGCCTATTGAGCTCAAGCAGGAGCTGCCCAAGTACCTGCCGGCCCTGCAGGTCAGGCACCCCCACCCCCTGCTCCGCCTGGTGAATCCGTGTCCTGGTGTACCACCTGTGTGGTGGTCTTCCCGGCTAAGAGCCGTGGAGCCAGCCACCCTAGACCCCAGGGCCTCGTCACGGCCGCTCCTCTGCCTGGCAGCAGGAGCCTCAAGCTTTGGCCTCCGCTGTCCTGACTGCTGGCCAGGTGCACTGGGGCCACATGGGTGCGCACGGGGTGTGAGCTGCGTGGTGAGCTGGCGGTTGAGGGAGAGCTGTAAGGAGAGGACAGGGCTAGCAGGGACCTGGAATGTGGCGGAAGCACCGACTTGGGGCAGACATGACACACCCCTCCCCCGCCCACGTGTCACCGACACCTCCGGCCTCGCAGGCCGCCGCATGTGAGGACCATGGGCCGGCCGCCTTCCCATTGGCCCCCCAGACAGTGCCCGGCAACAGCAGAGGCTCCCGGTAGGGCTCTGCGGCTCCCCCCACACACACACACACACACTTCACTTCCTACTGAAAACACTAGGTGTGATCAGATAAAGCACGGTGCTCCTGCTCACGCACACTGCCTCTCGGGACCACCTTTGAGCCCTTGTGCAAGGTGGGGTGTGGGCATAGACGAGACACCCCTCCCGCTGCTGCTCAGCCTCCTTGCCCTGTCCCTCCCCAGGGCTGCCGGAGTGTGGAGGAGTTCCAGTGCCTGAACAGGATTGAGGAAGGCACCTACGGGGTTGTCTACAGGGCCAAGGACAAGAAGACAGGTGGGTGGGCTCCCAGATGACCCGCTGTGGAGAAGTCAGGCTGGGCAGTGGTGCCCAGCCCTACGGTTCCAGCCTCTCAGGAAGCCGAGATCTGAAGATGAGGGTTCAAAGCCAGCCTGGCAGGGAAATTGGTGAGACTTATCTCTAACCACCAAAAAACAAGAAGCAGAGCTGCAGTTTAAGGAGAAGATCAGCCCTGAGCAAAAAATATCAGGGGCAATACCTAGGCCCTGAGTTCAAACCCCAGAACCAGTTACCCGCACCACCCCTACCCCCAGAAAAACCCAAAGACTTCAGCAGGTACCAGGTAGCAAGAGAACTTGGCTTGGGCATCAGGCAGGGAACTTCCCTGGAGAAGCATTACTCTGCTGGTGGTGGTGGGCTTGAACTCTGGGCCTGGCCACTGTCCCTGAGTTCTTCTGCTCAAGATGAGCACTATCACTTGAGCCACATCACCACTTCCGGTTTTCTGGTGGTTCTTTGGAGATAAAAAGCCTCAAGGACTTTCCTGCCTGGGCTGGCTTTGGACTTGATCCTCAGATCTCAGCCTCCTGAATAGCTAGGGTGACAGGCTGGAGCCACCGGCTGGCTTTGAACCGAGAGCCTCAGATCTCAGTCTTCTGAGTAGCCGGGATGATCACTCTTGCTTGGCACTGTTTTTGTTTTCTTTTTTTTT
>NW_012267222.1:194638-201292 GCF_000151885.1 Dipodomys ordii | reverse complement strand
TGTGTGTGTGTGACACACAGGCCACCAATGCTGTGTGTGTGTGTGACACACAGGCCACCAATGCTGTGTGTGTGTGTGTGTGACACACAGGCCACCAATGCTCTGTGTGTGTGTGTGGCACACAGGCCACCAATGCTCTGTGTGTGTGTGTGTGTGACACACACACAGGCCCACCCACCTGGGCGCAGCTTCTTGCTGATGACCACCTGGCACCGGATGCATTTCTTCATCCTGCGGGCACACTCTGCGGGGAGCAGCTGAGCTGAGCCGAGCAGGCGGGCGAGGCCTTCAGAGCCCCCCCCCAGCCACACACACACCACACGCACACACACTCACCCTCACACACGGTGCGGTGCTGGCATGGAGAGAACAGAACCAGCAGCGCCAGCTCGGAGCACACCAGGCACTCAGCGGCCTCTGGCCCCGCTGGGGTGGCGGCCACGTGCAGGTTCGTCACGGTGTTGGGGGTGGTGAGCACATGCCTAGGGCAGGGGGCAGAGCCCCCTCCGGCCGCCTGCCGCTCCCTGCAGTGGAGGAAGGGGCTTGAACGGGCCCAAGCCGCGGTGCTGCCTCCACCCCGGGGGTGTGGGCTCACCGGAAACGCTGGGCGCAGCCCTGCAGGGCCTTGAGCACGTGGCCCTCGGCAGCCAGGTCCAGCGGGCTCCGACCCCGGTGGTTGGCATAGTTCACGTCGGCGCCCTCCAGTGCCAGGAAGCAAGCCACTGCAGCACCCACCGACAGCTCCGCATTCCCCGGGAGGCCGGAGGCTTGGAGCTGCGCAGCAGGGCAGAAGTGGTGAGTGGGTCTGTGAATGCGCCAGGCGGCAGCCACAACACCAGTGAAAGGTGTGTCCCCAACCTGGAGTGACAGAATCTTCCTGGCCCAGACAGGCCACAAGGACACGTGCCCTTTCTAGGCAGCTGCAACCGTGAGTTGTCGACTCCTTCCATCCAGCCTGCCCCCATCATGTTCCCCCACACCCCCGCCAGGTTGGTCAGGGGTTCATGATCACGGTTCCCTTCCCAGAACACCCAAGGGTCCCCTGGACCACCAGAGGTGGGAAGTAGAGTGGTCCAGGCCCTCTCTGGAGTCTGTCCCTCCCTCCCTCCTTTCCTTCCTCACCCTGGATAACAGCTGCAAGGGCCCTGGGTCCCCCCCTGCCCTGTCAGCCACCAGAGGCAGCAGCTGGTGACGGTGCAGGGCCACGTGCAGGGCCGTGTCTCCCTCCTCATCCTCCGTGTTGACAGAGCAGCCGGCGTCCACCAGCGCTGGCACCAGCCCCACGTGGGCCTGCTGGACAGCCAGGTGCAGCGGGGACTGGAGCTTCCGGTTTTGCACGTTGACGTCACAGCGCCCCTGGGGAGAGGGCGTGCGGGTTCAGCCCAGAGACCCCACTGGCCCCCGTCCCGGCTCCGGGGCAGGCCTGCGCCCACCTCTCGGATGAGAACCTGGGCCACCTCCCGGTGGTTGTTTAGAGCAGCCAGGTGCAGTGCAGTAAAACCGTCTTCCTTCTTGGCGTCCACCAGCTGCCGTGCCCGAGCCAGGATCTTCCTAACCGCTCTGTTGGGAGCAGGGAGGTCTATCCTCAGGGTGGCAGGGAGCAGAGCGAGCGTGGGTGCCGGCAGCGCCCACCCCCACACTCACAGCACGTGGCCTTTGAGGGCAGCGTGGTGCAGCAGCGTGAAGCCCTGGCTGTTGGTGGCAGTGACGTCAATCCCCGGCGCCTCGGTGAGAACCTCGACAATGCCACTGGCGGCGGTGCCTGCGGAGATGGCGGAGTGCAGGGGCGTGTCGGCATGGGTATCCTGTCGGTGTGGGGGGAGGCAGTTGGTCACATGGCAGTGACTTCGAGGACAGGCCTGGCGGAGGTCGGGGGCACCCAGGCCCGGCACTCACCGGCAGGTTGACGTCACAGCCACGCTCACACAGGGTCTTCACCACCTCCAGGAAGCCTCTCTGCACAGCCACGTGCAGGGCTGTGCTCCGGGAGCCGCTGAGGACGTCGGCCCCACACCCTGCACTCAGGAGCATGCGGGCAGCCTCCGGCTGGTTCCTGAAGGGAAAAGCGGCAGGGTCAGGGAGGGGCACTCAGCCTTCCAGCTGGACCCCAGCGCAGGCCTGGGCCTCACCCCAGGGCTGCATAGTGCAGCGCGGTGTTGCCGTCCTCATCGGCAAGGTCTGTGCCCGCTCTCGCTTGCAGCAGCAGCCGCACCAGCTCCACCTGGCCCAAGTAGGCAGCCACCTGCAGGGCAGTCCTGCCTTGGTTCTTGGTGTCCACCTGCCAGAAGAGCCAGCAAGTGAGCTCTGGGACCCCCTGGCCCCGCTGCTGGGTACTGGGAGGGGCCGGCAGAGCTTGCCTGCTCAGGGTGCCTCCGAAGCAGGTCCAGAGCCCGTGCCACATTGCCCAGAGCTGCCTCCACCACCAGCTTCCCTGGGTGCTCCGGGTCGTTCTTCTGGGCCCGCAGCTTGTCCAGGGCCATGCTCAGTGAGCCTGGGAACAGGGCTGAGGTCAATGACGGCCAGGGGACACCCCCCCCAGCCCCCCACCACAGGGGCTGGGGTCACACTTTTGTTCTCCCTGGCACGCTCAGCCACATCCAGGTTGGCATCCTCCTCAGGCCGGTAGGCCACTAGGCAGGACGGGCTGAAGGTCCACCGCTGGCCACCAACTGCCACACGCAGGTTCCCGTCTCCAAACACCTTGACCACCTTCCCCACGCGGCCCAGGGCCTGAGGGAGGTAGGAGTTACCGCAGGTCTGGGGGTCAAGGCAGAGAGCAGTAGGGCAGGGAAGATACGTACAGGGGCCATGTCGTCCGTCCATTCACCATGTCCAGCCTGCAGTCTCTTCACCATGTCCAGGTCGTCGATCACCCGAACCACGTCACCCACCCAGAAGGAGTTGTGCTGAGTGACAGAGAAGCAGGTAAGGGGTCCCCCAACCATGCCTGGCTTCCCAGGCTGGTGGGAGAGGACACCCCACTGAGCCCCAAGGGCTGGCAGACCTCAACTTGACCCCAGTTCCTGCCCCAATTACAACCAGAGGGTCTTGGCTTCATGGGGGCCACAGGGGGGTCCACTTGGCTGCTTGAAGGCCCAGCCCGAGTCACAAGGGTGATGGCTGGTGAGGCAGCATCTAGGCCTCCCCAGAGCCAACTTGGGCAAGGCCCAGGCCTCCGGTTCCACAGGGGCCACTGCCAGTATGCCCAGCACAGCGGGGGCAGCCCAGGGCGGAAGCAGGGCCCAGAGGGAGCAGGCCTGGGACAGAAGTCAGAGCAAGAGTGGGGTACCAGCCCCACATGGGGTGGGTTCCGGATGGAGAAGGGAGATGGGAATATGCCTCCGGAGCTATGCACGTCCCAGACCCTGGCGCGCAGTGAACTCACGGTATGCCTGTCCCACTGCCCATCCCTGCTCCCCGGAACCACCTTCCCTGGACTCTAGGTTCACAGGGAGCCCTGGTTCCTTCCTTAGTCCCAGCTGCTGGCCACCTAGCCCCTCCTGGACGGCCCAGCTTGGCTCCCCTACCCTTCCAACACCCCTCTAACACTTTCACCGAGGCTCCCACACTTGCGTCGACCTCCCTCCTCCATAGCCCCACCCAGGTGTCCCGTGCCGCTCAGCAGCCCCACGGGCTGTCTCCCTGTGCTGTCTGCCTCCTGCCTTCAGAGCTGTGGTCCTGTCTGCTGCAGCCTCCGCCTCCCCTTCCCCCTCCCCCTCCCAGGCACCCCACTCCACCCACTGGGCTCTTCCCCTTCCTTCAGGTCAGGAACTCAGTCCTCTCCTGACCACGCCCAGGGCCAAGCAGGCGCGCAGAGGGGATTAGAAAAGCAAATGGAGGAGGCTCAGCCCTGTTCCCCTAGGCACCTTTGTGAGAGCCCCAGGATGGAAGGTCCAGCGGGTCTCATGGTTGAACTGCACACGCACGTCCCCACGGTCCGTGATGCGGTGCACGGTGCCCGTCTGTCCGATAAACTGTGGTGGTCATGGAGACTATGGCTGGGCTGGGTTGGACTCCCGGGCGGGCCAAGGGCAGAGTCCAGAGGGCGTGGGAGGGGGACCGAGGGGCTCGGGAGGCACGGCGGCTCACCTCCGCCATCCTGGGGTTCCAGCCACCGTGGCCTTCCTGCATGTCCCTCAGGACGTCTGTGTCCAACAGACACTTGACCTTGTCTCCTCGCTGGAAAGGCTGGCTGTCTGCACTCACCCTGCGCTGCAGCTCTGCTGGCTTGCCTGGGGAGGATGGCAGGCTAGGCCTCAGGCAGCACTTCCCCCGGGCAGCACCGGCCAGCCCCTGCCCAGCTATGGCCGGAGGGCAATAAGGATCAGTGGGACCAGCCCCATACCAAGCCTGGGAAGGTGCTCCTTGTAGTAGAAGCCGCCAGCCGCCTCGCCCACACACTTGAGGTCCACCTTGCCCTTGTGGCCCACTCGGTACACGTTGGTGGTCCCGTCTGCCCACGTCACGCTGGCCACACTCCGGCCTGTCTCCACATCCCAGCCACGGATGTCCACCACGCGGCCTGGCTTCCCTTCCCCTCCTGTGGACACAGGGTCCCACCAGCAAACTAAGCCTGGGTGCCAAGGCCAGCTCTGCCTCCCGGCCCCCTCTGGCCCCCACTCACCATCCTGGGAGCCCCACTCCCAGTCAGGGCCACGCACCACCTTGGCTCCCTGAAAGATGCCCCTTAGCGGGATCCTAGAGAGGCCTTGGCGGGGACTCAGCGTGACACTGCAAGAGAACAAGTCCTGAGCCTTATTAAGGCCACTGCAAGATGGCAGCCCTGCCCCACACAGCAGGGCTCACAGCAGCGGTGTACAGGACAAGCATGCTGGCTCCCATGGCTTCCTGGCAGGATGGAAGAGAGCCAGCCCGGGCTCCTAGGCTCAGTGGTTTTTGCCAAAGGTGGGGGGGGGGCTGAGACAAGGGGACTGGGAAGACACTCAGTGAGCAGCCTGTGTGTGATCTGGCCCCGTCTGCTGTCTCACAGCGAAGAGGGGCAGAGGAACAAAGGACAACACAGGCCTGGCTGGACAGCAGCACACAGGTGCCCCTGCCACACGGTGGCTGAGACAGACGGACATAAGACAACATGTCTTTCCATATGTGGAGAGGGTCAAGGAGACAGATGGCAGTGCAGGGGACACAGGGAGGCTACTCTCTACATGCAGCTGTACTAAGCACCACACTCAGCTCTAGGAGTGAAGAACCATCCATGGCGGGGTAAGTTGCTTCTCCCAGGGTGGTCTAGTGCCAGTGCTCAGGGCCCTGGGGTAGCAAGAGCCTGGCCATCCTGGAAGGCCCTGCCTGACCTGTCCCTGCGGGCAGGCTGCGGGCAGGCTGCGGGCCGGGGGAGGGGACTCACGGGCGGGAGTGGGCCGTCTCATAGCGCTCGAAGGCGTGGGCCAGGTCGTGCTTGCTGTGCATGTAGCACTGTGTGCAGAGGTCGTAGTCGAAGCAGACGCGGCACTTCCAGCGCATGCCACGCAGCCCGTGCTTCTTGCAGCAGTCGCAGATGATGTTGGGGTGGCGGATGCCTGGAGGGGCAAGGTCAGTGGGGCTGCAGCCCTGCCGCTGGCCCACCCCACCGTGGCCACCCTGTCGCATGCCGCCACATACCAATCTGTGCGTTGTCGTAGAGCAGCAGGTCGTGGGCACCCTGGTAGCCAGCGCGGTAGTTGGTGCGGGTGCCCTGGTCCCACTGTACGACAACTGTGCGGTCGGGCGTTGAGGGGCTGCCGTGGCGGCCCAGCTCCACCACCGTGCCCACGCCGCCCTCACCTCCGTCCTGCTGGCCCCACTTCCAGTCCACGCCGCGCACCACGCGCATGCCCACCTGCACACCCGCCTGGGGGTCCAGGTCCATGGTGGTGGTGGGGCTACTTAGGGACCTGCCAACAGAAAGCACCCTCAGGACACATCAGAAGGCCACACAGCCACCTTGCTGTAGGACACCTATGGTGGGTGTTCTGGGAGAGAGGGCTGGACCAGAGGCAGAGAATCAACTCAAAAGAGCCAAGTAGAAAGAGACAGCAGGTGTGCTCCTGGAGTCACAGGAGCACTGGTCTGTGCTGTAAGAGGGAGACCAAGAGGAGGGAACAGCAATGAGGGTCCACAGTCGGTCCCACTGTGGGAAGCCTGGCGTGGTGTGGACATGTACTACTTACTGTTCAAGGCCAGGACTCAAACTCAGTACTTTTGCTCTCTGGCTGGCATTCTACCAACCGAACAACTCCAACACTGTTTTTCTGCTGGCTATCAGTGTACCATCAGTACATCCATGTGTGAATGCGTACATGTATGTGTGTGTGCACATGCACGAGCATGTGTGCCAGTCTTGAGGTATGAACTCAACAGCTGGACACTGCCATTGAGCTTTTTTGCTCAAGGCTAACACTCCACCACTTGAGCCACTGCTCCACTTCTGGTTTTCTGGTGGTTAATTGGAGGTAAGTCTCCCAGGTTCCTCCCTGGGCTGGCCTTGAGCCACAATCCTGAGACCTCACCCTGAGTAGCTAGGATTACAATTGTGAGCAACCAGCACACAGCTTCATGAGACTTTTTTTTTTTTGGGTCCGGTCGTGGGGCCTGAACTCTGGGCCTGGGTGCTGTCCCTCAGCTCTTCAGCTCAAGGCTAGCACTCTACCACTTGAG
>NW_012267222.1:189809-194588 GCF_000151885.1 Dipodomys ordii | reverse complement strand
GGTTATGGGACCTGAACTCTGGGCCTGGGCGCTGTCCCTCAGCTCTTCAGCTCAAGGCTAGCGCTCTACCACTTGAGCCACAGTGCCACTTTCGGCTTTTTTTCTTTTTTTGCTTATGTGGTGCTGGGGAATCGAACCCAGGGCCTCATGCATGGGAGGCGAGCGCTCTACCACTGAGCCACCTTCCCAGCTGTAGGAAAGAAATAAGCTGGGGTTTTAGATGCTCTTGCCTCAGCCTCCAAATCTTGGGATTGAGGTGTGTACCACCATGCCTAACCTAGTGACGCCATTTTCCTTACAGATGAAATTGTAGCTCTGAAGCGGTTGAAAATGGAGAAGGAGAAAGAAGGGTTTCCGATCACATCCCTGAGAGAAATCAACACCATTCTCAAGGCCCAGCACCCCAACATTGTCACGGTCCGAGTAAGGCCCAAAGAGGAGTATTCCCCTGGGAAGGGAAGAGGTGCCGTGTAGCCCGGGGTGCACCCCAGACGCTCAGCGCAGCAGTCAGCATCAGCCTGAGAGGCCCGTGCTCTTGCTTCCGCTGCTGCCCGTGCCCAGCAACTCGGGGCTCCCAGGAGAGCCAGTGGTGGCAAGGGGATTGGAGGTGCGCTGGGCGCCCACGATCCCATGGCCTCTCTGCTAGGAGATCGTGGTGGGCAGCAACATGGACAAGATCTACATAGTAATGAACTACGTGGAGCACGACCTCAAGAGCCTCATGGAGACCATGAAGCAGCCCTTTCTCCCAGGTCTGTCCCTGCGTGCTCCCGACCTCGGGGAGGGCCTGAGTTGGGGCAGGGCTGGAAGCCTTCGGCCCTAGTGATAGGCGGGACCATGTCTCCCCGTCTGCACCACACCTGGGCTCTAGGCTTAGAGCCCTCCCCGGCGGGGGCTGCTGGCTTGCCCCAGGCCCTGGCTGGCGTCCAGGGCTCACTAGTGGGCATGCCTGTGACCCCAGCCCTCCCCCAGGGGAAGTGAAGACGCTGATGATTCAGCTGCTGAGGGGGGTGAAGCACCTGCATGACAACTGGATTCTGCACCGGGACCTGAAGACGTCCAACCTGCTGCTGAGCCACGCTGGCATCCTCAAGGTGAGCGCAGGGCCTGGCCCCGCACCCCACACCCAGGCCCCGCACCCCACACCCAGGCCCCTCACAGCCTCCCTGTGTCAATGCAGGTTGGTGACTTTGGGCTGGCTCGAGAGTATGGGTCGCCCCTGAAGGCCTACACCCCCGTCGTTGTGACCCTCTGGTACCGAGCCCCTGAACTGTTGCTTGGCGCCAAGGTGAGTCTGAGACCCCTGAGCCTCAGCCCCTCGGCCCCCAAGCCCCAGCCTCTCAGCCCCTGAGCCATGTCCCCTCGGCCCCAGGAGTACTCCACGGCGGTGGACATGTGGTCAGTGGGCTGCATCTTCGGAGAGTTGCTGACACAGAAGCCCCTGTTCCCTGGGAAGTCGGAGATTGATCAGATCAACAAGGTTTTTAAGGTGGGTGTGGAGGTGCCAGGCCGGCGAGGCTGCCTGAGCCCAGGGCATGACAGCCCCCAGTCTGCACCTCAGTGCGGCGCTGTGGCAGGGCCGCCCAGGCCACACCTGCAGCTGCGCTGCGCTGCGCTGTCTTCCAGGACCTGGGAACCCCCAGTGAGAAGATCTGGCCTGGCTACAATGAGCTCCCAGCCGTCAAGAAGATGACCTTCAGTGAGCACCCCTACAACAACCTCCGCAAGCGCTTCGGGGCCCTGCTCTCGGACCAGGGCTTTGATCTCATGAACAAGTGAGTCGGGGCTCCCTCCCCGCACAGCTGCCCTGTGTACCCTGTGGGCCTCGCTGCCACGGCAGTGCCCATCCCTTGCATTCTCCCAGGTTTCTGACCTACTTCCCGGGGAGACGGGTTAACGCGGAAGACGGCCTCAAGCATGAGTACTTCTGCGAGACTCCACTCCCCATCGACCCTTCCATGTTCCCCACGTGGCCTGCCAAGAGCGAGCAGCAGCGTGTGAAGCGGGGCACCAGTCCACGCCCCCCCGAGGGGGGTCTAGGCTACAGCCAGCTGGTGAGCGGCCGGCCCGCAGGGGTCTCCATGGGGGGCTCAGACGGGGTTCGGTCCTCACAGTGCCCCACCTCCTCCCACAGGGCGACGACGACCTGAAGGAGACGGGCTTCCACCTCACCACCACCAACCAGGGGGCCTCCGCCGCCGGCCCGGGCTTCAGCCTCAAGTTCTGAAGGCGCTGCCTGGCCACAGAGCCACCCGCGGTCGGCCAGGACCCCGGACTTGGCACTGCCCGCACACCTGCCCACATTTCCTTTTTTTATATTTTGATTTGTACATTTGTAGAATTAAATGACTGTTTCCTGTGGAAGGAAAAGCCGGGTGTTTCCCCCACGCCTGCCTCAGCCTGTGAGGAAGGGTGGTGGGTGTGGTGCGGGCCTGGGCCCCCCACGCACACGCGCATGCCAAGCCCTGGCCTGCGCTGGGGCTGGTCTTGGGGGTTACGTGCTGTCTAGCCTTGTCCACAGATCTCGCCCGCAGTGGGGCAGCCTTCGCCACGTGCGTTGTACACACGGGGGTGCAGATGATCGCGGGGTAGTATTCTTGGAGGACACTGTGGCGTAGCCTTTCCTTGAGCAAGCCACCCCCGAGCTGGACGGCGCAGGCTGTGGAGCGGGTTGCGGCTGCCCTGCGTCCCCGACACTGGAGTCCTCCCTGCCGCTCCAGCCAGGCAGGGATTTGCCCAGGGCCTTCGCTCTGCCTGGCCTTCCATCCCCAGCCTCTTCCTCAGGCCTCCCCTGTTTCCCACCCAGGCCCAGGTGACGCTCCTAACACTTCTCAAGAGGCCACCAGGGCAGCTTTCTGGTCTTCTGGCTACACTCACCCTCTCCCTGGGGACTATGTGCTACCCCACCAGTGTCCCTGCCAAAACGGACAGACTACATGGTGCCTGGGGCTCCCCCGTCGACTGGAGGCCCAGACCCGCTTCTGCCCTTGCACAAACAGCACAGAGACTTGAGAGAAAAGGTGCTTTATCATGCAGGCCTGGGCCTGGGCTCCAGGCTCCGGGCTCAGCTCCTCACTCGGACCCGCCAGGAGTAGGTGGTGAGCACCCGCTGGTGCTGGCGCACGATGCAGGTGTAGGTGCCTTCGTTGATGGCGTTGGCGATGATGCTCAGCTGTGCCTCGCCCAGGGCCAGGTACCCTGGGTAGGAGAACTCCAGGGGCTCCCGGTCCTTGTACCAGCTGCAGGGAGAAGTGTCCGCCAGGCCTGTGCCAGCCCACCACAGGGGCCACTGGGCAGCCCTTTCCCCCCCCCCCACATGGCTGCCCCATCTCCAAGGGCCACACAGCCTGAGACCCCAGGTCACGGCCCCCAGTGCCCAGCACTCACTAGACTTTGCCTTTCTTGTGGAGGATCTTCTGGCCGCAGCGGAAGGTCACATTCCTGCCCTCAGACACAAGCCTGGTTTTGGTCCTCAGGGGTGGGGGCGTAGGGGCCACAGTGGGGAAGGGGAACTCTGTGCACGCGAAGAAAATGCTGATGCTTCCCAGAGGAGATGGGGCCGCGGCTGGGAGCCCCCACCCCCACATGCCATCACTGCCCCCAGCCCCCGCCCCCGCGTCACCATAGCAGAAGTCACAGCTGCTGGGACACAGCCTCTTCATCAGCCGCTGGCGGGCATCACAAAAACCCCTTCGCGCCCAGGAGGGACACACCAACAGCCGGTCCAGGCAGCCTTCAGGGAAGACAGGCTGGCTCAGAGCCTGCCCAGAGCCCTGCCACCCACCTGCTGCCTGTCCTGCCCCAAAACACCCACCATAGAGCCGGTGCAGCCCCCACAGCTCATCCTGGGACAGTGTCTTCCAGCCTCGAAGTGTGGCATTGAGGTGCATGAGTGCCCGGCCCTGCTGCGAGTGCATGAGGCCCAGCGCGTGGCCGATCTCATGCGCGGCCACGTGCACCAGGTCTGTGAGCCACACGCCTGCGGGTCCCGGGGATGAGCGCCGACTCCAGGCCTCTGTCCCCAGGGGCCCGGCCTGTCTGCTGGAGCTGCTGTGGAGCCTCAACCGCAGCCACAGGAAGATAACGTTCCCAGGCTGGGCTGTGAGCTCTGCACCCAGGAATGCAGCGGGGGAGGGAGTGCACCCCGGACGACGTGGACGGATGGATGGGGACCGGGCTGTGGCCTGCACCCTCCCCCTTCCCTGCTTGACCCCTAGTGGCAGCACCTCCCACAAGAGCTAGGAAAGTCCCTGCGGCCCACCACTGTGGGAGCAGGACCCCAAAGGAGGCGGCCTTCCTTCACCTTTCTTCCAGCTGTAGCGCGTGGGGCCTAGGACCCAGTATTCGCTGTCGTCAAAGTGGATGCCCCCGTGGGGGGGAAAAAAGGCGTGGGCCAGCTCACCCGTGGGGCCGTCGAAGCAGTGGTGCAGGCTGGAGACCAGGCAGTCAGTGTGGTTGACCGGGTAGAAGCCTGGGGGAAGCAGGGCTGAGTCGGGGCCTGGCCAGGCTGAGGCCGGGGACCGGGACACCCCTGCTAGGGCAGGGCCGGGATCGCGCTCACCTATCCGGAGATCGCTGGGCTGCTCGGGGGCCACTTCCCGGAAGCTGAAGGGGGACACGTCGCTCCACATGCGGAAAGCGGCAGCCAGGCCTCGCCGGGTGTCCCGGGGGCTCAGGAGGTTCTGGGGGAAGGAGAGGATCCTGCGGGGCGGCCAAAGGGAGGGTCGGGTCAGGGCCGGGGCGCGGGGCTCCGGCCTGGCATGGTCCCGCAGGGCAGGC
>NW_012267222.1:174623-178045 GCF_000151885.1 Dipodomys ordii | reverse complement strand
AAAAAAAAAAAAAAAAAGAACTTGAACAGTGTGAGGGTTGAGAAACTCCCAGACCACAAGCTTCCTCTCCGCCTCACTTACCCAGCAGAATCTGCAGCTGGGAGGTGAACTGTCCAGCACTGCAGGGGACAGGAGGGCCAACATAAGTCTCACTCCAGAACTTAAACTCAGCTCTCACAGGAGGCCAGAGAGCTGCCTGAGCCTGGCTAAGACACAAGCAAAGACCGGAAAAGAGCTGGGTACCAGTGGCTCACGCCTGTGGATTACTCAGGAAGCTGAGATCTGTGGATCTAGGTTCAAAGCCAGCTTGGGCAGGAAAGTCCATGAGACTCCTATCTCCAACTACCAGAAAACCAGAAGTGGCACTGTGGCTCAAATGGCAGAGCACTTGCCTTGAGCTAAAGAGCTCAGGATCAGTGCCCAAGCCCAGAGTTCAAGCCTCACAACCGACCAAAAACAAAACAAAAAAAAGCTGGAAAAGATGCTGTCAGCCAGGCCAAGGCCCTGCCAGTTCTATCCTGGGGCGTGGCAGCACACTCAGACACACAACAGAGGCCAGCCAAGAGCTAGATGAGTAACAAGGGGAGGGAAGTACACACCACACCTCCACCTGGGTCCCACTCTACATCCCGGCTCCTGTCCTAGCCCAACACCCAATACTGTCTCCAGGGCCTGGTCAGTTCAGAGAACACTGTCTTCTATGAAACTACAGGTGGGCAGCAAAGAGGACCAGCAGCCCCTGCTTACCTTTCATTCACACTCTGGCTCAAGACCCCTGCAGCCAGTCGGGCCAGAGCCTAGCAGGCTGTTCCAGAGCCAGGTGTGGTGAGAAGCCAGGCCCTCAAGGCCTGAACCACTCTGAAGTCTGTCCACACAAGGCACTACCACCCACTGAGCTCTTGATCTACAGCCTGCCTCATTCTCAGGAGCACCTATCTCTTGCCAGCTCAGCCTCATTGTTAGTGTAGGGACAGATACAACCAGGCTCCTGGGTCTCAAAGCAGCCTGGGATTAGCATTCTAAGGTTCTCTTGAAGGACCAGGTAGCTTTTCCCTCCCTCCAGACCCCCATGTGGGTCCACTGTTACTGAACCCAGGACATCACCATTGGCCACAGTCCACCTGCTGTCAGCTTCACGCTTCTTCCCTAACTCAAGTCTCACCAACGGTATACTGGGTAGCAAATGGGGAACACAACAGGATGGGGCAGGAAGCAATGATGAGACTTTGGTGGGTTCGGGGAAAGGACTCTCCAGTCAGGACCTGGATCCCATCTAAGCCTTTCATCTATCTTAGTCCTTCCCATCTGGAGGCCCCCTCTTCAGATGGCAAGGCGATCCTGACCACATGAGGGGTTTGCTAGAGCTTACTAACAAAGGAATCATCCTTTGACCACCTCTGGCCATCACTATTCTCCTTTGGTCAAGAAATAAGCATTTTCATGCCCAGAGCTGGATTGGGAGAGAAGTTTAGGTCCCAAGGGCACTGGGTACAGCCTGAGCATAGCAGACAAGTGCTGTGCCCAGCAGATCCAGGAAGTACCTTCCTGCATGAACACTACTCTGCACCCAGAATGCCACGCTGCAAGGCATCCAATGAGCATGTGACCAGGTGTGACTCAGGAATCCCTCAAGTGTGGTGGGAGTGGGGGGTCTTACTTGGAGATGGACTGCCTAGCTCTGAGGGTAGTGCTCCAAGAGTAGTCCTCTTCCCTGGACTTGCCCTACCCTAGCTCTCAATGATGGCCATACCCCAACCCTTCCTAGGGAGCCAGAGGCCACTGAGCTATCTGCTCCCATCTTCTTTCCCCACCACTACAAAACTTCAGCACAGAGGAAGGTATCTGTGAGCCCTGAGCACCCAGAAAGCTGGCTCTCCACAGCCACTCATGGCCAGTTAAGTTTAGCTATCGAGTGCTATAGAAAATGTTAATGCTGACCTCTCAAAGTCTCCCAGAGATAGCCCATAGCTTTTTCTTTTTTTTTTTGTCAGTCGTGGGGCCTGGGCACTGTCCCTCAGCTCTTCAGCTCAAGGCTAGCATCTAACACTTGAGCCACAGAGCCACTTCTGGCTTCTTCTGCTTATGTGGTGCTGAGGAAAAAACCCAGGACCTCATGCATGCAAGGCAAGCACTCTACCACTGAGCCACCTTCCCAGCCCGAGCCCATAGCTTTTTAAGAGCCTCACTCAATATAGTGAAAGGGCTCTAATGAGCAGCACCTAGTACAATCCAAGAGCTGCACCATTAACACCAAGGTATAAAGGCAGCCATACCTTCAAATCCATAGGAAGAGTTACAAAACCATCGCTTTCCATCCCTCTTGTAAACACACAGCTAATATGTCACACCCAAGGATGTTGAACTCTGCAATATGCTGTACGTGTGTACTATCAGTGGGAAATTTACCTACAGAGTTAGTCAACTTGTTCCTTTATCAGGAGTCCTGGACTCTGCCATCTGCCCCAGAGTTTAAGAGCCATGTCTCTGGCCTGCCCCTGGACACCCTTAGTAGCTGGTAGGCACATCTACAATGGACACTGGGGAAGTCAGAGCTAGGGCCTGACTGGTAAATGTGCGATAGCAAAATCAGAACTCACCTCAGAGTACACAGCAGCCTCAAATCAGCATCCCAAGGTTTCAGCTGCTACTTCCTGGGTCACAAACTTGCTCAGCAACCAAGATTTCCTGTAGGAAAATACAGCCATTGCCAACACAGAAATCAGGTGGTAAGCCAGTCTAGGAGAGGTGGTGGTGGAGGCAGTTTTTGCTAGCAGTTACCACTGTAAACACTGTAGTTATAGAAGCTGCTGTGGCCTGGTGGTATCTCTTTGCAGGAGAAATGGCCATCACTTAGGGGACATATGAATCGGGGGGAGGGTAGCTGCGCACTGTCCCTTATTTGTGAATATTTTTATTAGAAGGGTTTACAAAACCATATAAATCATGTTTAGTGACTGCTTTTATTCAGAACAGTTACATGATAGAGCCCCACTCTGGGCACCTCCAGCTGTGTCTGAGCTGACATTGTGTGGTACAAACTGGCACAAACTGGTTCATCACAGGCTCCTGTCTTGTAGCTCTGGCCAAGATGCAGGTGGACATGCTGGGTGTCACTGGAGACAAGCTGACTGGAAAGGGGTGGAGCTGGCGATGGAGAAGCTGGGGAACGCAGGGAGGTTTGGGCTGCCCTCACTGCTGGGGTGGCCACCTCCCCGGAGGCGCTTGGGCCTTCCAAGCCGGGCTGACCCACCCGTGGCCTAGGCTGACCTTGAGCTGGACAGCGATATGCGGATACTTGTTGCATCCGCAGCAACAGGCGGGAGTGGAGTGTAGAGCCAGACGACCTTCCAGAAAGGTCCAGGGCTGGAGCTGGGGCTCCCGTCCCCCACCCCCTGGGTGCCCACCAGGGGTCCGCGGGCGCT
>NW_012267222.1:172381-173983 GCF_000151885.1 Dipodomys ordii | reverse complement strand
CGGCCGCCCCGCCGCGACCTCCCTCGGCCCGGGCGCCGCGAGGCCTGCCGGGAACTGTAGTTCCTACGAGGGGGTTGGAAGCGGCGGCGACTCCCGCGAGAACCCGCGCGTGACGTCCCAGCGGCAGGCCGGGCACTCAGGCGCTCTGCGTGCCCGCGGGGCGCCCGAAAACGTGCTCACGCTCGGGAGAGCAGGGGGCGAACCGGGGTGCGCCGCGGCCGGCGGCCTGGGCAAGCCCCGTCCTCATGCGCAGGAGGCGTCGGTGGGGCCGGGCCCCACTGCGCAGACCCCCACGGCCCCGCCCTACTGGTGCGTGGTAGTGCGTCAGGGGCGGGGACGGCGCGGCGCCGCCCTCGCGCCTGCGCGGTGCGGGCTCCGAGGACTCATGCCGTTGCTGTGGAGACGCGGTGGCTGGGCGCCAGCAGGCTCCACTTCGTGCGGTGCTGCTCTAGAGTGGCGGTGTCCGTCGTGTGTGTGAGACGGAATCGCGCTTGCACCCGCAGAAGGACCTCGAGATTCCATCTGCAGTTAACCAACAAAAAGCGGGACTGGAGGCAGAGCGCACTTACCACCTCAAGGGAGCGGGCCATCCCTGGAGGCGGGGTTAAAGGTGACCAAAGAAGTTTGTTTACAGGATTGACACTGAAAAGGGGCTGCTACCGTGCCCTGGGTGCGCACCCCGAATCAAGCGCAGCCTCGACCACCAGCCTCCAAGCCTCAATGGGCAGCCCGACCTTTATTAATGGTCTGCAAACCTCCAACCCCGGACCTCCAAAGCTCCTTCCTCCTGGGCAGAAGTCTCCAGTCTCCACAGGCGACCCTGCTCTGCGCTGAAAGGCTCTTCTCCAGGCCTTCCTAGAGGGAGGCCCAAATGGGCCCTGCAGGCCTTGTCCTCCTCAGGCCTGCCCTGCTCGACGCCAGCAGCCTTTCCCCTCCTGCTGCCTCTCTCTCAACTCTGTCTCCCCTCTCCTTAGCTCTACTTCTTTGTTGCTCTCTCCCCCTACACTCCTCAGGACCCCTCAGGACCCCTCAAGATTCCCTTCAGGACCCCTCAGGACCCCTCAAGATTCCCTTCAGGACTCCTCAGGACCCCTCAAGATTCCCTTCAGGACCCCTCAGGTCTCCTCAGGACTCCTCAGGACCCCTCAGGACTCTCCTCAGGACCCCTCAGGTCTCCTCAGGACTCCTCAGGACCCCTCAGGACCCCTCAGGACCCCTCAGGACCCCTCAGGACCCCTCAGGACTCCTCAGGGCCCCTCAGGACTCCCCTCAGGACCCCTCAGGACTCCCCTCAGGACCCCTCAGGACTCCCCAGGACTCCCCTCAGTACCCCTCAGGACCCCTCAGGACCCCTCAGGACTCCTCAGGACTCCTCAGGACCCCTCAGGACCCCTCAGGACTCCTCAGGGCCCCTCAGGACTCCCCTCAGGACTCCTCAGGACCCCTCAGGACTCCTCAGGACCCCTCAGGACTCCCCTCAGGACTCCCCTCAGGACTCCTCAGGACCCCTCAGGACTCCTCAGGACCCCTCAGGACTCCCCTCAGGACCCCTCAGGACTCCTCAGGACCCCTCAGGACCCCTCAGGACCCCTCAGAACTCCT
>NW_012267222.1:155507-168096 GCF_000151885.1 Dipodomys ordii | reverse complement strand
CCCCTCAGGACTCCTCAGGACCCCTCAGGACCCCTCAGGACTCCCCTCGGGACCCCTCGGGACCCCTCAGGACTCCCCTCAGGACCCCTCAGGACTCCCCTCAGGACCCCTCAGGACCCCTCAGGACCCCTCAGGACTCCCCTCGGGACCCCTCAGGACCCCTCAGGACTCCTCAGGACCCCTCAGGACTCCTCAGGACCCCTCAGGACCCCTCAGGACCCCTCAGGACTCCCCTCAGGACCCCTCAGGACCCCTCAGGACTCCTCAGGACCCCTCAGAACTCCTCAGGACCCCTCAGGACCCCTCAGGACTCCCCTCAGGACTCCTCAGGACCCCTCAGGACTCTCCTCAGGACCCCTCAGGACTCCCCAGGACTCCCCTCAGTACCCCTCAGGACCCCTCAGGACTCCTCAGGACCCCTCAGGACTCCTCAGGACTCCTCAGGACCCCTCAGGTCTCCTCAGGACTCCTCAGGACCCCTCAGGACTCCTCAGGACTCCTCAGGACCCCTCAGGTCTCCTCAGGACTCCTCAGGACTCCTCAGGACCCCTCAGGACTCCTCAGGACCCCTCAGGTCTCCTCAGGTCTCCTCAGGACCCCTCAGGACTCAGAGCAGGCAACCCCTCCCCCTTTTGGCAGTATGCCCCGCCCACCGGCGGCTTGCCCCGCCTCTTCGGCGGCACAGCTTGCCCCGTGGGCGGTGAGGTCACCCTCTTGATGCCCCGCCCCCAGCGGCCGACCAGCTGATTGTTGGCCAGCTGGTTTTGACAGCACCAGCAGGGAGCAAACAGGCTGAGTGAATGGCCTGGGCAACGGAGGAGAAGCAGCCCCACAGGTGGATTTCTGGGGAGCCAAGGATTCCCCCCACCTCCTCTCCGTCTGCAGTAAAGTTAGGGAACCGGCTTTAAAAGTATGGCGGCATGCCGGGCACCGTGGCTCAGGCCTGTCATCCTAGCTACTCAGGAGGCTGAGATCTGAGGATCGCGGTTCAAAGCCAGCCCGGGCAGGAAAGTCCGTGAGACTCCTAACTCCAATAAACCACAAGAAAACCCGAAGTGGCGCTGTAGCTCAAGTGGTAGAGCACTCGCCTTGAGCTGAAGAGATGAGGGACAGCGTCCAGGCCCAGAGCTCAAGACCCACGACCGAGGGCTGGGAAGGTGGCTCAGTGGTAGAGCGCTTGCCTTGCATGCCTGAGGCCCTGGGTTCGATTCCTCAGCACCACATAAGAAAAAAGCTGGAAGTGGCGCTGTGGCTATGGCTCAAGTGGTAGAGCGCTAGCCTTGAGCTGAAGAGCTGAGGGACAGCGCCCAGGCCCAGAGTTCAGGCCCCACGACCGGACCCAAAAAAAAAAAAAGACCCACGACCGACAAAAAAGTATGGCGTCATCCATTGCTGGAGGACAGGGGATTCTGGTAAGAAATTAGAGCAGCTAAATTCCTCCTTACCCCCTACTTGTTTGTTTATCTCTAGGCTCAGTAAAACTAAACAAATTGGGTAATATCCTTAGCATGCCTTGACAGTTTTCCTTTAGGATGCATCTGTAAACACTGGAAATTTTTTTCTTTTGGTCTGTAGTGGGGCTTGAACTCTGGGCCTGGGCGCTGTCCCTCAGCTCTCAGCTCAAGGCCAGCACTCTACCATTTAAGCCACAGCGCCACTTCTGGTTTTCTAGTGGTTTATTGGAGATAAGAGTCTCACCGACTTTCCTGCCCTCCTGCCGGGGCTGGCTTTGAACCACAATCCTAAGATCTCAGCCTCCTGAGTAGTTAGAATTACAGGCGTGAGCCATGGGCACCTAGCTAAACATTGGAATTTTAACAGAGTTAGCAGGACTTTAATCCCAGTTATTTGGGGGTGGAAGTTGGAGGATTGTGGTTCAAAGCTAACCCAGGGGGAAAAATGAGTAAGACCCATATTTCAAATATAAGCCAGGAGTGGATCAAGTCTGTAATCTTAGCTACTCAGGAGGCTAAAGGATGGAAGTTCCATGCCAGCCTGAGCAGAAAATTGCTCTAGACTTCATATTCAAAATGACCAGCAAAAAGCAGAGCTAGCTAGACATAACAATATCTGATAAAACAGACTTTAAAGCCAGGCACTGGTGGCTCAAGCCTGTAATCCTAGCTATTCAGGAGGCTGAGATCTGAGGATCACAGTTAAAAGCCAGCCAGCCTGGACAGCAAAGTCTGTAAGACTCTTATCTCCAATAAACGACCGGGAAACCTGAAGTGGGGCTGTGGCACAAGTGGTAGAGTGCTTGCCTTGAGGTGAAGAGCTTAAGGACAGCACCCAGGCCATTTTAAGTTAAAATTAGTAAGAAGAGGCAAAGAGGTCACTTGATATTAGTAAAGAGAACAATCTATAAAGAACAAATTACAGTGGTCAATATATATACAGCAAATAGTGGCACAACCAACTACATTAAACTTTTAGACTTGCAAGAACTGATAGACTCCAACACAATAATAGTGGAAGACTTTAACATCTCACGCTCACCAAAAGACAAGTCAACTTTAAAGACCAACATGATACTATAACCCAAATGGACTTAATCAACATTTAGAGAATAATTACCAATAATCACATAAAACACATTCTTCCAGTACCCAATACAACCTTTCTCCAAAGTAGATCCTATCCTAGGACATACCTCAAGCCTGAGAAAATATAAAATTTGATATATTCCCTGTATACTAACTATCTGATTACAATCGAATTAAACTAGGACTCAACAGCAAAAGGTATTACAGAAAACACTCAGAAACAGAACTATACACTGTTAAATACCAGCTGGATAACTGAATGAAATAAAGGGAGGAATAAAAATGTTCCTGCAAGCCGGGCGCTGGTGGCTCACGCCTGTAATCCTAGCTACTCAGGAGGCTGAGATCTGAGGGTCGAGGTTCAAAGCCAGCCTGGGCAGGAGAGACTGTGAGACTCCTATCTCCAATAAAACCACCAGAAAACCAGAAGTGGTGCTGTAGCTGAAGTGGTAGAGCGCTTGCCTTGAGCTGAAGAGCTGAGGGACAGCGCCCAGGCCCAGAGTTCAAGCCCCACGACCGACACAAAAAAAAAAAAAAATGTTCCTGCAAGCTGGGCTCCAGTGGCTCACGCCTGTAATCCTAGCTACTCAGGAAGCTGAGATCTGAGGATCACAGTTCAAAGCCAGCCCAGGCAGGAAAGACCATGAGACTCCTATCTCCAATAAACCACTAGAAAACTTGAAGTGGCACTGTTGCTGAAGTGGTAGAGCACTCACCTTGAGCTGAAGAGCTGAGGGACAGCGTCTAGGCCCAGAGTTCAAGCCCCATGACCGACAAAAATTAAAAAAAAAAATGTTCCTGCACCAGTCACTGGTACCTCATGCCTGTAATCCTAGCTACTCAGGAGGCTGAGATCTGAGGATCACAGTTCAAAGCTAGTCCTGGCAGGAAAGTCCATGAGACATATCTCCAATTAACAACCAGAGAACCAGAAGTGGTGCTGTGGTTCAAAGTGGTAGAGTGCTAATCTTCAGCAAAAGAGCACAGGGACAGCACCCAGGCCCCAGGTTCAAGCCCATGACTGACAAAAAAACAAACAGCAGCAACAGCAGCAACAACAACAAAGCACCCTTCAATCTAATGAAAATGAAAGCATGTCCTACTAGAAGGTCTGAGACGCAGCAAAAGCAGTGTTGAGAAGAAAATTCATAGCTCTAAACACCTATATAAAGACAGAAAAAATTATCCGTGATCTTTTTTTTTTTTTTTTTTGGTCGGTTGTGGGGCTTGAACTCTGGGCCTGGGTGTTGTCCCTGTCCCTCAGCTCTTCAGCTCAAGGTGAGTGCTCTACCACTTGAGCTACAGCGCCACTTCTGATTTTCTGGTGGTTTATTGCAGATAGGAGTCTCATGGACTTTCCTGCTCAGGCTGGCTTTGAACCATGATCCTCAGATCTCAGCCTCCTGAGTAGCTAGGATTACAGGCGTGAGCCACCAACACACAGCCTGAGTGATCTTATGATGCAACAAAAGCTTCTAGAAAAACAGGAACAGGGGCTGGGAATTTGGCTCAGTAGTAGAGCGCTTGCCTTGCATGCCTGAGACCCTGGGTTCAATTCCTCAACACCATAAGCTGGAAGTGGCGCTGTAACTCAAGTGGTAGAGTGCTAGCCTTGAGCTGAAGAGCTGAGGGACAGCGCCCAGGCCTGGAGTTCAGGCCCCACGACCGGACCCCCAAAAAAAGAAAGAAAAACAGGAACAAACCAAACCCCAAACTTCTACTAGCTGAAGAGAATAAATATCAGGACAGAAATCAGTGAATTAGAAACTTAAAAAGTAGCTGGGAAGGTGTCTGAGTCTGCGGGCTGGAGGACAGAGCCAGGCACCAGCCAGGACCCAATTCCCTTCCTACAAACCTCCAGGCCAGGCAAGACTGCAGGTGCAGCAGAGGAGCAGCTCAGGAGGGTTGGGGGGCAGCAGAAGAGCTCTGTGAGGTGGGGAATGTTCACGTCACTTCTCGCACATGATGACAAAGATGCACACATTTGTCAAAATACACCTAGCTATGCCTTCAGAATGTACACATTCAATTGTTTTCTCCAGTATTTGGGCTTGACTCAGGGCTTCAAGCTCTCAGCTTTTTTGCTTACAACTGGTGCCAGCTCTACCATCTGAGCCACACTTCCCATCCTATTCTCTCTCCCTTTTCCTCTCCCCCCCACCTCTCCTGTGCTCTCTCATTCTTCCCCTCCCTCCCTTCTTCCCTCCCTCCCTCCCTCCGTTCCTCTCTCCCTCCTCCCTTCCCCCCTATCTCTAACTCTCCTGGTTAATCAGAGATAGAATCTCAACTTTTTTTCAATCATGATCCTCAGATCCCAGCCTCTTGAGTAGCTAGGTTTACAGGTGTGAGATCTCAGCACCCAGATGGATACATTTAATTTTAAACAAATTATATCTTAATAAAATATGTTCTTAGCCGGGCGCTGGTGGCTCAAGCCTGTAATCCCCTAGCTACTCAGGAGGCTGAGATCTGAGGATCGCGGTTCAAAGCCAGCCCGGGCAGGAAAGACTGTGAGACTCCTATCTCCAATAAACCACCAGAAAACCGGAAGTGGCGCTGTAGCTCAAGTGGTAGAGCGCTCACCTTGAGCTGAAGAGCTGAAGGACAGTGCCCAGGCCAAGAGTTCAAGCCCCACGACCAACAAAAAAATAAATAAATAAAATAAAATATGTTCTTACTAAAAGAGCTTAAGTTCATACAAAAGCAAAATCCTAACTGGGTGTCAGTGGCTCACTCCTGTAATTCAGGAAGCTGAGATCTGAGAATGGTGGTTCAAAGCCAGCCCCGGCAGGAAAGTCAGTGAGACCTTTTTTTTTTTGGTCAGTCATGGGCTTGAACTGTGGGCCTGGGTGCTGTCTTTCAGCTCTTCAGCTCATGGCAAGTACTCTACCACTTGAGCCACAGTGCAACTTCCACTTTTCTCTTTTTCTTTTTTTTTTTGTGATAACATTTTTTTTATTGTGAAAATACCATACAGAGGGGTTACAATTACATGGGAAAGCTAATGAGTACATTTCTTTTTTTTTTTTTTGTCAGTCGTGGGGCTTGAACTCTGGGCCTGGGCACTGTCCCTCAGCTCTTCAGCTCAAGGCCAGCGCTCTACCACTTGAGCTACAGCGCCACTTCGGGTTTTCTGGTGGTTTATTGGAGATAGGAGTCTCACAGTCTCTCCTGCCCAGGCTGGCTTTGAACCACGATCCTCAGATCTCAGCCTCCTGAGTAGCTAGGATTACAGGCGTGAGCCACCAGCGCCCAGCTATGAGTACATTTCTTTTCAAGCATTGAGGCCTCCTCCTTTGTTTCCCCTTCCCATCCCTTCCCTTACCCCCCCACTTCCGGTTTTCTGAGGGTTTATTCGAGATAAGTGGCACTGTAGCTCAAGCCATAGAGCACTAGCCTTGAGCTGGAGAGCTAAGGGACAGCGCCCAGGCCCAGAGTTCAAGTCCCACGACCAACAAACAAAAAAAAAGAGTCTCACGGACTTTCCTGCCTGGGCTGGTTTTGAACTGGGATCCTCAGATCTCAGCCTCCTGAGTATCTAGGATTACAGGCGTGAGCCACCAGTGCCCGGCCCTGAGGTCTTTTTCCAAAAGCTAGTGCTCCTTGGAGCCACAGAGCCACTTTCAGTTTTCTGGTGGTTAATTGGAGATAAGAGTTTCAAGGAGGGGCAGGGAAGGTGGCTCAGTGGTAGAGTGCCTGCCTTGCATGCATGAGGCCCAGGGTTCAATTCCTCAGCACCACATAAGCAGAAAAAGCCAGAAGTGGCACTGTGGCTCAAGTGGTCAAGCCCTAGCTTTGAGCTGAAGAGCTGAGGGACAGGGCCCAGGCCCAGAGTTCAGGCCCATGACTGACAAAAAAAAAAAAAAAAAAAAGTCTCAAGGACTTTCCTACCTGGCTGGCTTCAAACCACAAATCTTAGATCTCAGCCTCTTGAGTAGCTAAGATTACAGGTGTGAGCCGCGGCTCATTTTAGGGCAATTTCACAACAGAAGATTGAAATCAAATTTTGGCCATCAACAAGGTGCTGCTTTTAACAGCATGGTATCCACACATCTCTGCATGAGCCATTCAGGAACAGTTGGAGGAGAGAGAGCTTATTAGGCCGTGATTGGGGGAAATGTAAGTATACCATTATTGCCCAGTGGGAGGAGACTCATGTTGCCAGCTGTCTGGTCTAAAACCCAAGTGTTGGGAGAGTAAGGAGAGATGTACTTTCTCAGCATTGTATTTGTAGACCAGGCCTTGCAACTGCAAACGGTGAAATGGTGAAGTATGTCAATGACTAGGGCAGGGAGTCGCCATTTACAACAGCATGGTGGGTGGGTAACTAGAAAGACCTCAATGAAATGTGTGCATCAAAAGTAGAAAGTGTCATCTTAAGCTCATGACTGAGTTGGTACAAATGTAAGGAAGGAGAAAGCACCCTAACCAGCAGAAAAACCTAGACAAGGGTTGGGCCTGGGGCACTGGCAGGGCCTCTGAGAGAAAGGAGGCAGAGGGCCTGGGCAGGTTGGGTTAGACTAAGAAATGGCTGCTGGCCTAACATCAGGGGCAATTCTGTATTGTCTCTTATTTCTGCCTGTTGGTCAGGACCTGCATGGGGGTTCTATGTTGTTCAGCCATCTTAGCTCAATTAATGCATTTCTGGCAAAAGTAGACATTTTGCCAAAGCTTGTCCTAATAGGTATTGGGAAAGCGGAAACAGAGATCCAGGGAGACCCTCCAGGACACCCCCACAGTCTCAGGGCAACAGAAAGCCCTGGCTGGAACCAGGCCCTGCTTCTCAGCCTTATGGCTCCTCAGTTTCCATCTTTGTTCCCAGACAGTGGTCGAGTGACCATTCAGACTCAGCTGCTCTTTATACCACCAGCCTCACTTGTCCAGGGGATGTGCTGTGATTCTGTAACACTAGGCTAGCCTTGCCTGTGACAACAAGCTAGCCTTATCACTGGTACTCAAGGAGCTTGAGACACAGACTTCTCTCAAAAATGGAAAGTGTGGCCAGGCGCCAGTGGCTCATGCCTATGCCTATAATCCTAGCTACTCAGGAGACAGATCTGAGGATCATGGTTCAAAGCCAGCCCAGGCAGGAAAATCGATGAGACTCTTACCTCCAATTAACCACCAGAAAATTGGAAGTGGCTCTGTGGCCCAAGTGGTAGGTCTCTTGCCTTGAGCTGAAGATCTTAGGAACAGCACTCAGGCCCAGAGTTCAAGCCCCACGACCGGCCAAAACAACAACAACTTAAAAAAACAGAAAGTGGCTGTGCACTCAGAAGTCCACCAAAGGCTATGTGCCAATCCATCTCAGTCTGATGGAATCAGAGATCTAGAGACATTACCCAAGTCCTGTGCTCAGAGATGGTGGACTAAGTGTCCTCAAGGATACTGCATTAGCTAGCTTTCTGTCACTGTAACAAAATTCTCCAGATCATCAACTAATCAGGAAGAAAGGCTGAGGTGGGGGTGGATCAAGTTTGCCACATGGCAAACTTCAGGTCTTAAGTTCAAACCTCAGTGCCTAAAAAAAATACTTTTTGTAAAGAAGAAAGGTTCAGCTGGATGCTTGCTCAGAAAACTGAGGAGAAAGGAAGGAAACAGGTCTAACTGGATCCTCCACACCTGAGGACTGTTTATTGAGATAGAGCAGCAGGGTACAGTCTTCCCATGGGCTTGGAGATGGTGCAAAGAGCTAGAAGGAATTGGGATTCTATAAGGTCTGACCAAGGACGCAGAGGTTAATGAAAAAGCCATTAGGTCTAGGGAGGTGGGGGGCTTTTGGTTGGGCCTACAATGAGCTGTGTACAGCCAGGCTTCAGTGGATTGCCCTGCCTGCCTGCGTCAGGCAGTCTGCTCTGAACACATCTTTGGAAGCTCACCTGGTGTCTGTGTGCACCTGGTGGGGGGAAGGCGCACCCCTTCATACCCCATCTTTGGATACCTTGAGAGAATGGTCTATGGAGCTTAGGGTAGAGTGCTTCCCTAGCATGCACGAAGTCTTGGGTTCAATTCTTCAGTACCATATGAACAGAAAAAGCCAGAAGTGGTATTGTGGTAGAGTGCTAGTCTTGAGCAAAAGCAGTTCAGGAAGAGTGCGTAGGCCCTGAGTTCAAGCCCCAGGACTGGCAAAAAAGAAAAAGAAAAAAGCTGGGTGCTTGTGGCTCATGCCTGTCATCCTAGATACTCAGGAGGCTGAGATCTGAGGATCACAGATCAAAGCCAGCCCTGGCAGGAAAGTCCGTGAGACTCTTTTTTTTTTTGGTCATGGGGCTTGAACTCTGGGCTTGGGCGCTGTCCCTGTGCTCTTTAGTTCGAGGCAAGCGCTCTACTGCTTGAGCCACAGTGCCACTTCCAGTTTTGTAGTGGTTTATTGGAGATGAGTCTCACGGACTTTCCTGCCTTGGCTGGCTTTGAACCGTGATCCTCAGATCTCAGCCTCCTGATTAGCTAGGATTACAGGCGTGAGCCACTGGCTCCCGGCTTCGTAAGACTATTATCTCCAATCAACCACCAGAAAACCAGAAGTAGAGCTGGGGTTCAAAGTGGTAGAGCACTAGCCTTGAGGGAAAAAGCTCAGGATCAGTGCCAAAGCCCCCTGAGTTCAAGCCCCATGACTGACAAACAAAAAAACTAAGCTAAACTAAACATAGATCTTCCCTACGACCCAGCCATATCACTCTTGGACATCTACCCAGAACATCACAAATGCTCATCTGTATACATTGTTAAGTTACGGATAGAGCCCAGACTCCCTAGAATAGATGAGTTGATCAAGAAAATGTGGTACACACACAGAGTAGAATTTTACTATTAGGTCATTTGTAGGGAAATGGATGGACTTAGAACAAATCATGCTAAATGAGGTAAGTTAAACTCAAAGAAAAAAATGGTGCATGTTTTCTCTCATTTGTGGAAGCTAGATCAAAAATATAACTGGACATAATAACCTATACAATCTAGCTACAGGAGGATACTCTGAGGGAGGAACCCAAAGGTGTAACTTCTCAGAAAAAAATAATTTTTTTTTGGTCCTGGGGTTTGAACTGTCCCTGAGCTTCTTTTGCTCAAGGCTAGTGTTCTAGCCCTTGAGCCACAGTTCCATTTCCAGCTTTTGCTGAGTAGTTTAGTGGAAATAAGAGTCTCACAAACTTTCCTGCTCAGGCTGCCTTGAACCATAGTCCTCAGATCTTAGCCTCCTGAGTAGCTCAGATTACAAGCATGAGCCACCAGGACCCAACAATATTATAATCTCTTTCTTTCCTTCTTCCTTTCCTTCTTTTTGTTGGTTGTGAGGATTGAACTCAGGACCTGGGTCCTGTCCCTGAGCTTTTGTGCTGAAGGCCAGTGTTCTACCACTAGAACCACAGCTCCACTTCCTTTTCTGAGCATTTTATTTTGTTGCTCATGAGGCTTGAACTCAGAGCCTGGGCACTGTCCCTAAGCTCTTTTTGCTCAAGCCTAGCATAGCACTCCACTACTTTGAGCCACAGCACTACTTCCAATTTTCTGGTAGTTAATTGATTCTAAGAGGTGGCTCAGTGGTTAAAGTGCTTGCCTTGCATGCCTGAGGCCCTGGGTTCGATTCCTCAGCACCACATAAACAAAAACAAAAAAAGCCGGAAGTGGCACTGTGGCTCAAGTGGTAGAGCGCTAGCTTTCAGCTGAAGAGCTGAGGGACAGCGCCCAGGCCCAGAGTTCAAGCCCCAAGACCGGACCCAAAAAAAAAAAAAAAAAAAGAGTCTCCCAGAGTTTCCTTCCCAGGTTGGCTTCAAACCTTGATCCTTACATTTCACCCTCCTGAGTAGTCAGGATTACAGGTGTGAGCCCCCAGTACTTGGTTATATTTGATGGGGTTGAGTAGGTGGCTCAGTGGTAGAGTGCTTGCCTTGCATGCATGAAGCCCTGGGTTCAATTCCTCAGCACCAGATCAGCAGAAAAAGAGGAAGTGGGGCTGTGGCTCAAGTGGTAGAGCGCAGGCCTTGGGCTGAAGAGCTGAGGGACAACACCTAGGCCCATAGTTCAAGCCCCACAACAGACAAAAAATCTATATTTGAAAAGATTATTTTACATTTTTAGTTGGTGGTAGGGTTTGAACTCAGGGCCTGGGCACTGTCCCTATGCTTTTTTTTTTTGGGTCCAGTCTTGGGGCCTGAACTCTGGGCCTGCGCGCTGTCCCTCAGCTCTTCAGCTCAAGGCTAGTGCTCTACCACTTGAGCCACAGCCCCACTTCTGGCTTTTTTCATTTTTTGGGTCCGGTCGTGGAGCCTGAACTTTGGGCCTGGGCGCTGTCCCTCAGCTCTTCAGCTCAAGGCTAGCGCTCTACCACTTGAGCCACAGCGCCACTTCCGGCTTTTTTTTGTTTGCTTATGTGGTGCTGAGGAATCGAACCCAGGGTCTTGAGCATGCAAGGCAAGCGCTCTACCACTGAGCCACCTTCCCAGCCCCCCCCCCATGTTTTTTTTGATCAAGCCTAGAGCTCTACCCAGTCTGGCAGTTAATTGGAGGTAAGAGTCTCATAGACCTATCTGCCCAGGCTGGCTTCAAACTGTGATAATCAGACCTCAGCCTCCTGAGTAGGTATGGTTACAGGAGATGGTGCCTGGCTCACAGTTTATTTTTTTTAACTCTATTGACACAAGATTCACATTCCTCACATGTCTGGCTGGTCACACACAGTACAGAGAACAGTTATAATTGAAGTAAAAAACAAAACAATTACAGGAACTATCAATATTCAAGACAGAGGCAGTTGGATTTGACATAAAGACTGCTTTTCCTCACAGCCCCCAGGGCTTCACCTGTGCCCTGCCTGCTCCCTGGTCTGTGCTCCATGCCTAGGGGCAGAGGGCTTGCAGGTGTCACGGCTTCCACTAGAGACTTGCAGCAGGCTGGACAGAGCCCTGGGTAGTTCCAGGCAAGGACTAGCTTACTAGACTGCTGTCACTTTGTGCCTCCCTGGGTCCTCGAACAAAGCTGGGACAGGAGTGGAGGCCTAGGCTTGCCCTACCAAGGGACAAGCAGGAGTGGAGGGCTGGGGATGGCTTTCCACTAGATCCAGATCTTGCCCGAGGTCCTGAGAAGCCAGGTGCTGGGATCAGAACCCTCCAAGCCCAGTGATGAGGTGTACTGTGTACTGAATCAGCGTGTGTGTGTACGCACGGGCGCGTACGCGTACCCTCTGACCCTTGGCCTCAAGTTCTGTCAGAGTCCCTGAAATCCAGTGCTGACACGGATTTTCCAGAATGACCACGTGCAAGAGCAAGATAGGCACGGGGAGATCCGCCTCCAGGGGTGTCACAGGCCTGCCCAGAGACCCTGCCAGGACTGAAGCTCGGCAGTGATGCTCTCAGCCCGAGCGAGCAGGTCTCTACTGCACATGTCAGCTGGCACCTCCCCGCCTAGCTGGGGTCCTCCCTTATCTCCAGCGAGGGCAGGTAGGCCTGGCCGGTGTCCCCTGGCCCTGGAGGGGCGATCCCTGGGTGCATTGTCCTCTTCCCCTGAGGTGCGGTGTTTCTGGTGGGGCTGAGTACTGAGTCCAGCCTTAACCCCTCTGCACCCCACCGGGCGGGCGTCTGCGCAGCAGGGAGAGGGAAGCAAAGGGGTAGAGGTCTGTCTGACCCTCGCCCAGGGAGGCCATCTCAGGCCGGCACCCCCAAAGACACAGGAGCCCAGAACAAAGCAACATTTCCATTGCTCCTACCCGCACCGGGCCCGGGACAAGGGCGGGAGGGGCCTCCGAGCGCAGGGCGTGGTCAGTGTCCCCTCCCTCTTCCCAGGGCAGGCGTGGCCTCCCAGGGCGGGGAGGTGGGCGTGGCCTTTCCAGGGCAGGGGAGTGGGCGGCTCCTCCCAGCTGGGGAGGTGGGCGTGGCCTCGCAGCGCAGGAGGTAGGCGGGTCCTCCCAGTGAAGGAGGCGGTGAGTATCCCTTCCCCCTCCTTCTCAGGGCGGGCGTGGCCTCCCAGCACAGGAGGTGGGCGGGGCCTCCCAGCGCGGGGAGGTGGGCGTGGCCACCCAGCGCGGGAGGCGGGCCGAGCCGGAGGGAGGGGTC
>NW_012267222.1:147630-154387 GCF_000151885.1 Dipodomys ordii | reverse complement strand
AGCCGACCCGGGGACCGACCCACCGACCGACCGGCGGCCTCACCGCGCGACCCCCTAACCGGCCCCTGCCGGGCTTCTGCCCTCCGCACGACGGTCCCGCCCGCGTCCCACAAAGGCCTTTACGGGGGCTGCTGGGCGCACGGCCGCCCACGCCAGAGCCATCGGCCCCTGGGACGCTACCCGGAGCCTCCATCCCGTGCCAGGTCGGCAAAGCCGGGCCGTCGCCGCAGCTTGGGCACTTGGTGCTCCGCAGGTCGGGGCCGGGCGCTTGGAGCCCGTCTTCCCCCACCCTACCCCAGTGGGCTTAGGTTAGCTTTGTGCCTTAGAACCTCCGGCCCGCTGCAGGAGCCAACCACTCTCCCTCTGCCGTCGAAGGGGGCGGGGCGGGAGGGCCCTGAGGCTGGCTGGCTTGTGCATGCTTCCGGCCAGGGTCCCCCTGGGACCATCCCGTCTTTGAGCTTTGCAGGGTCCCAGGGCAGGGCTTCACAGGCCCTGGGGGGTCTTCCTACGCAGGTGTCTGACGTGCCCAGAGCCACCACGTAGCTGAGTTCCGCATCTGACTGATGCTTGGGAGGGGGCTGGTGGGGCTGCAGGCCCCCCTTCCTTTGTGTGTACTTCCAGGATTAGGGATTTCTGTGGAGAGGGGAGCAGGTGGTTGGGAGGGCAGCACTGGGGTCCTGGGGGCAGGAGAGCTGCCAGTGCTGGACAGCCGGGTCCAGCGCTGGCATGCACCCCGTCGTCTGCCGAGTCACAGTGTGAGTAACTGCACTACCCCCCCCCATTTTCATATTTGGGAGTTAAGAACCCAGGATCTAGTCTGAAGTGCTGCCTGCCCACCCACCATGGACCACAGTCTGGCTTTGCCCACCTCCTGGCAGACCTGAGCCCCTGGTGATGTTGGGCTTCCGTAAAGGTCTGGCACTGCCTGACTGAGCTTCTAGCTCTGACCACTGGACTTGACTCTAGCCCCTCTGGGTCCCTGTGGCTAAACCTTATCCTCATCCCAGCAACCACTGTCCTGGGCTCCAGTTGGGACCCAGCAGCCCCCACACCCTACCTCTCTGTCTTTGCTCTGCCCACCCATGTGGCTCTGATCAGCTGCAAACCTGGCGCCAATATCTAAATGTCCCTCATTCTTAGACTGAAAACAAGCCTTGCGTGTTTATTTGGGTAGTGGGAGGGAAGGTGGACGCTGCTGCCTCAGCACCTCAGTCCAGTGGCTGGCCCTGAACCCTCTTCCCGCATGGGCTGGGGGTCAGCCCCAATCAGGGCGGACTGGTCTACTGAATGGCAGGAGGACAGCCTGTTCACAGCCTGCCTGTCCACCCTCAGACCTCAGGAAAGCTGCTCTTCCTGGGCCAGCTGTGTTGAGCAGAGGTGGAGAGGTGGCGCTTGCTTGGGTTAGAAATAGCCCGGACTCATGGTGACCCACTTTAGCGGTGACAGGCAGCAATTAGGCTGCTCCAGGGCTGTCCTTCCTCAGACTGGGGCCTCCCTGTGCAGTGGTAGAGGTGGGAGTTGGGGGCGGAAGGTAAGCCAAGGAGCCTGAGAGCCTGTATTGAACCCGGACTGTCCTTGGAACGCCCTGGAGCACCTGTGACCCTGGGGAAGGAACAGGAGGGAGGTGGGTGAGTCAGCTACTGCGTGACTCATCTGGGGGGGGGTCAGTGCAGTGTGTGTCTAGACAGCTGGGTCCAGCTACCTCCAACCTTAGCTCCTATGGAGCGTGTTAAGGTATCTTCAGCTGGCAAGAGCAGGAAGCCCCAGGCAACACCCTAGCTTCTAGCCCTTAGATACAGTTGGGCTCCAGGTTTGGGCCACCAGCCCATGTGGGAGCTGAAGTTCCATGTGGTCTCTGGGGCTCATGACCTGGTTGAGTGTAGGCTTCTGCCAGCAGGACCATAGAGCTGTCCTGTCAGCCTCGGCTGATGGGTTTTCTCAGAGGTTACTGTTGGGTTTGAAGAGGAGGAGCATAAGCAGTACAGCCCTCAATGCAACAGCAAGCAAGCCTTGGAAACTTAAAAAAAAAATGTGTTGGTTGTGGGGCTTGAACTCAGGCACTGGGCGCTGTCTCTCAGCTCTTCAGCTCAAGGCTAGCGCTCTGTCACTTGAGCCACAGCGCCACCTCCGGTTTTCTGGTGGTTTATTGGAGATAAGAGTCTCACAGACTTTCCTGCGGGGCTGACTTTGAACCATGATTCTCAGATCTCAGCTTCCTGAGTAGCTAGGATGACAGGCGAGAGCCACTGGCACCCAGCTCCCTACTGTCTTTTAGCTGTACCACTTCAAGTCCTGGGGCTTGAGCTCAGGGCTTGGGCACTGTCCTTGAGCTCTTGCTCAAGGCTAGCACTCTACCACTTCAGCCACAGCACCACTTCTGGTTCTGCTTATGTGGTACTGAAGAATCAAACCCAGGGCTTCATGCATGGTTGGCAAGCACTCTACCACTAAGCCAAATTCCCAGCCCCACTTCTGATTTTTGAGTGGTTAATTGGAGTCTCACGGGGACTTTTCTCTCCAGGCTGGTTTTGAACTGGGAACCACAAATCTCAGCCTCCTGAGTAGCTAGGATTACAGGTGTGAGCCATCAGTGCCAGGCAACAGCCTGCTTTTACATTCAGGATCATTCCCACATACCATTCTTCCGCCAAGTGGCCATCTGAGGTTGGTCCCTCCATCCTCGCAGGGCAATCTGGCTCCTGAACCTGGTCTACCTCAGAGGCTCAGTCCATCCCAGCCCACTACCTCCTACAGGCACTGTTCCTTCTCCATCAAGCTCTGTCTCTGAGAGCCTCTGCTGTTCTTTAGTTGAGTACCGTATTGAATAATGCAGTTCTAGATATTTGCTCCTCTGCTTATTAACTTTGTCATGTATATAGTTGGCATTCCCCCCCCCCCCCGCAGGGGTGAGTCTTAAATTTTAGCCCAGTGCCTGTGGCTCACACCTGCAATCCTACTTTCTCAGGAGGCTGAGATCTGAGGATCAAGGTTCAAAGCCAGCCTGGGCAGAAAAATCCAGAAGACTATCTCCAATAAACTGGAAGTGTGATTCAAGTGGCAGAGCACCAGCCTTGAGTGGAAAGAGCTAAGTGAGAGCATGAGGCCCTGATTTCAAGACCCAGTCCCAGGGGGGAAGATTCCTTGCACATGCAAAGAACAGGAAAATTTTCCCCTATGCTTTCCTTGGTTGGCTTTGCTTTTAAAATTTCATATTTAGGGCTTTTTTTGGACCAGTCATGGGGATTTGCTCAAGGATAGCGCTGTACCACTTTGAACCACAGCACTACTTCTGGCTTTTTTTTCCTTCTGTTTTAATGTACTGAGGAACTGAACTTGGCTTCATGCATGCTCGGCAAGCGTTCTACCACTAAGCCGCATTCCCAACCCATATTTAGGTCTTTTAATCTTTCTAGAAGTCATCTGTGGAATATGGAGTCCCATTTTATATCAAACGGAAAACCGATTTTGCTAATGCATGGCACAAAAACAGCCCATCCATCTTCAGTGCCATGTGCTTTCTCACATGGGCATGGACCTATTTGGGGCTGTTGTGTTGGTCTGTATCCTACAGCATTACTATATTACCTTAGTATTGTAACTTTCATGCTTCTAAGAAGTTGCCTGCCTTTTACTTTTTCAAAAATTGAGACTTCTAGCCAGGTGCCAGTGGCTCACACCTGTCATCCTTACTACTCAGAAGGCTGATATCTGAGCTTCACAGTTCAAAACCAGCCCAGGCAGGAAATTCCATGAGACTCTTATCCCCAATTAACCACCATAAAACCAGAAGTGGTGCCGTGGCTCAAAGTGATAGAGTACTAGCCTTGAGCTGAAGAGCTGAGGCACAGCATCCAGGCCCAGAGCTCAAAACCCATGACTAAAAAAAAAATTGAGACTTCTGGGCTGGGAATGTGGCTCAGTGGTAGAGTGCTTGCCTTGCATGCATGAGGCCCTGGGTTCGATTCCTCAGCACCACATACTGCAGAAAAAGAGGAAGTAGCGCTGTGGTTCAAGTGGTAGAGCACTTGCCTTGAGTTGAAGAGCTGAGGGACAGCGCCCAGGCCCAGAGTTCAAACCCCACAACTGATCAAAAAAAAAAAAAAAAAAGACTTCTGCTTCCAGTCAAATGAAGTAACTTGAAAGAAAACTCCATTTAGTCCGTGAAGGAGGCAAGTACACTGGACAATAACAGAGGGACTGAACCTGAAAGGGCAGGCATGAGTGATGATTCATGTAGAGGTTTCAGAATGTGGGGGGGTCTCCCCCCCCCCCCCGTGGAGGAAACTGAGCTAGGGCTCCAGGGAGTCCTCAGGACAGAACCTGGAGAAGGAATTTTGGAAATCTTCAGCTTCGTGCCAATTGGAGCACAAAGGAGAGGGAATCTCACAAGGTAGAGGAACAAAAAGAAAAAAATCTAAAAGCCAACTCAGGACTTCACGGACATATAAACTCAGCTGCCTGAACTTGTCCCTGACTTACTAACACTTAGTTCATTTTTCATCCTTTTCTAATTTTGTACAGTTGTGTGTGTGCCCACATGTGCGCCCATGCCAGTAGTAATGCTTGAAATTAGGGCCTTGCACTCTTAGCAAACCCACGGTTGGTGCTCTACCACTTGAGCCATATTGCCACTTCAGCTTTTTAGTGGTTAATTGCAGATAAGACAGATTTAGTTGGGTGCTGGTGACTCAGGAGGCTGAAATCTGAGGATGGCAGTTCAAAGCCAGCCTAGGTAGCAATATCTGGGAGACACTTTTCTCTAATAAACTCAGAAAAACCTGGAAGTGGACCTGTGGCTCAAGTGAAGAGTTAGCCGTGAGCACAAAAAGGCTCAAGGACCATGCCCAGGACTTGAATTCAAGTCCCAGGACTGGTAAAAATAAAAAAATAAACTTCACAGATTTGCTGCTCACAGCAGGCTAAACCTCCATGCTCACATCTCAGCTTCCTCAGTAGCTGGGATTACAGACTTGAGCTACCAGTGCAAACTTGTGTTTTGTAGTTTCTTTTTTGTGAGTCAAGGGGCTTGAACTCAGCATCTGGGTGCTGTCCCTGAGCTCTTTGCTCAAGGCTAGTGCTCTACCAACCACTTTGAATCACAGCTCCCCTTCTGGTTCTCTGGTGGTTAACTGCAGGTAAGAATCTCAATGGGACTTTTCTGCCTAGGCAGGCTTTGAATCCCAATCCTCCGATATCAGCCTCCTGGATCAAGATCCTCAGGTCTCAGCCTCCTGAGTAGCTAGCATTACAAGTGTGAGCCACTGGCACCTGGCTAAAGTGTAATTTTCTTTTTTTGGGTCCGGTCGTGGGGCCTGAACTCTGGGCCTGGGTGCTGTCCCTCAGCTCTTCAGCTCAAGGCTAACGCTCTACCACTTGAGCCACAGCACCACCTTTTTTCTTTTTGCTTATGTGGTGCTGAGGAATCGAACCCAGGGCCTCTGGTATGCAAGGCAAGCGCTCTACCACTGAGCCACCTTCCCAGCCCCTAAAGTGTGTAATTTTCATTTCAGACATTGCAGCATGATCCAAAGAGGAATTTAATAAACTTTATTACAAATTTAAAGATTTAGCTGGGTGCCAGTGGCTCAGGCCTGTAATGCTAGCTACTCAAGAGGCTGAGATCTGAGGATTGCGGTTCAAAGCCAGCCCGGACAGAACAGTTGGGGAGACTTTTGCCTTCACTTAACTACCACAAAATCAGAAATGGCGCTGTGGCCTAAGTGGTAGGGTGCCAGTCTTGAGAGAAAAAGCTCTCCAGCCCCAGGAATCTTCATTGACTTTTTGCCGGTCCCGGGGCTTGAACTCGGCCTGGGTGCTGGGCCTCAGCTCTTTGCTCAAGGCGAGCGCTCTACCACTTGAGCCACAGCGCCACTTGTGGCTTTTTCTTTTGCTAGTCACTGGAGACAAGAGGCCCCCAGACGCCCCGGCCCCCAGCCGGGGGAACCGCGGGGGGACAGCGGGGAACCGCGAACCCCAGATCTCAGCCTCCTGAGTAGCTGGGCAGTAGCAGCCTGGGGCAGGCGCCTGGGGGGGGGTCTCCCTAGAGTGGATTTTCGGAGAAAGTAGGAGATAGATTCCGTGGCTTCGGGCAGCGGCGGAAGTGCAGGACCGGGAGGTGTAGCGGGCCTCCCCGGAGGCCGCACGGAGAACCGGGAGCGACCCAGACCCAGAAACGGTCGTGCACAACCAAAACTTCCGACTGCGCAGGCGCGAGGTCCGACGCGTTACCCCAGCAACGGCGGCGGGTCCCCGGAGCCGCGGCACCGCCTCCCGAGTCCTGTTGGTGCCGGCTCAGGTGTTGTGACGTCAGACGCTGGCGGCGGCTGGCGCGCGGCGCGCTGAGGGGCGCTGGTCTCGGCCCCCGGCCTTCGGGAAAGGCTCGGCGTTGGCCCGCCGCCACCCACGCCCCGCGCGGCGCGGCCGCTCCGAGCTCCCCGAGCTCCTTCGCGTCTGAGGGCCGGCCGGGCGGCGTTCCCGCCCGTTGCGTCGTCCCAGCTTCCGCGTCGTCGACTTCCGCTGGCCGCCATCTTGCGGCGGCCGAAGGCTGCGGGTTGGTGGGAGCTCAGGTCGCCGCGGTGCACCTTGCGGCCGCCGTCATGCCGTCGTCGCCGCTGCGGGTGGCGGTGGTGTGCTCGAGTAACCAGAACCGGAGCATGGAGGCTCACAACATCCTCAGGTAGTGGGGGTTCCGCCGCGGCCCTCAGCCTCTCCCGGTTCCCTCCCCCGGCCGGGGCGCCGGGGCGCCGGGGCCGGCGGC
>NW_012267222.1:146555-147068 GCF_000151885.1 Dipodomys ordii | reverse complement strand
ACTGCGGAGCCTCCCCCGGGGCGGGCACCGAGGAAGCCCGAGAGCGGTGTGAGGAGGGGCGGCCCCCGCGTCCGGGCTTTCCGGGGCGCCAGCCGTGCCCCGGGCTGGTCGTCCCTCCACTTTCCCCGCACCGCTCGCACCACGGCGTCTCTTGAAGGAACGCGGGTGAAAATAATGGCAGTGTCATGAATCCCTGTATTCCGTACTGTTGGCTTTTGCGAGAATCTCGTAAATAACCATCTCCCCATCCTGTCCCCGAGGCCTCCGGTCAGTCGTTTCTGCAACACACGTGAATTTGGTTACGTAGTAGTAGTTCGAATTTCGTTACGGTTTTTCCTTTCTTCTTTTTATTTATTGTTGTCTTAGAGGTGATAGTACAGTGGGATTACCTTTATATATGTTCTGGGGCTTGAACTCAGGGCTTGGACTCTGTCTTTAGCTTTTTCTTTTTGCTCCAGGTTAACACTCTACCACTTGAGCCACAGCTCCACTTCCTGTTTTTTTTTTTTTTTT
>NW_012267222.1:141174-146050 GCF_000151885.1 Dipodomys ordii | reverse complement strand
CCTGGGCGCTGTCCCTCAGCTCTTCAGCTCAAGGCTAGTGCTCTACCACTTGAGCCACAGCACCACTTCTGGCTTTTTCTGCTTATGTGGTGCTGAGATATCGAACCCAGGCCTCATGCATGCAAGGCAAGCACTCTTACCACTGAGCCATCTTCCCAGCCCCTCATTTGCAGATTCTGAGCTTAATTCTTCCTAATGAAGCCAGTTGCTCTTGGATCAAACCTGTAATCATACATACTCAGGAGGCTGGGATCTGAGAATTCCATTTCAAAGCCAGCGTGGGCAGACAATATAAGAGACTCCAATTAACTAGCAAAATGTGGAAGTAGAGGTGGCTCAGTGCCAGAGCACCTATCTTAAGCAAAAAAAGCCATGTGAGACCATGACTTCAAACCCCAGTACTGGCATGTACATACAATCTTCCTAATGTTTTTCACACTGTAATCATTTAGTGTTTCATTTTGTTTTGCAGATCATGGTATGATTTGAACATAACAAATCAATGTTCAAATATGAAGATTGTTTTTAATGTGCTAGAATTACGTCGTTTTTGGGTCTGCATTTTTATAAACTTCATTTGTGCTGGGTGCTAGTGGCTCATGCCTGTTATTCCTAGCTTCTCAGGAGGCTGAGATATGAGGAACCTGGTTTGAAGCCAGCCTGGGCAGGAAAGTCTGTGAAACTCTTACCTCCGATTAACCACCAAAATTCTGGAAGTGGCGCTGTGGCTCAATAGATTGCTGTCTTTGAAGGAGGGAAAAAACAAGCTTGGTACAGCCTGTAGACCTTGGATTCAAGCCCCAGAATAAGTACCAAAAATGCATTAATAAATAAATAAATACACTATATTTGTGTGCTAAACATACCACTTCTAAAACAAAAGAATGCAAGGTTTTTGCCCTTGGAAAATTGACCAAGGAAAACAAATGTACTATCTTTTATTGGTTGGAACACCTCTTAACTGCTGTGGACTCTGTTTTAAATATATCTTTTTTAATGTTATTATTTTATTTTGTTGTTGTTGTTGTTGGTCCTGGGGCCTGAACTCTGGGTCTGGGCACTGTCCCTGAGGTCTTTAGCTCAAGACTAGCAGTCTACTACTTGAGCCACAGAACCAACTTCTGGCTTATGTTGTGCTGAGGAATCAAAACTAGGGCCTTATGCATGCAAGGCAAGCACTCTACCACTTTCCTTGCCCGGGCTGGTTTTGAACCGCGATCCTCAGATCTCAGCCTCCTCAGTAGCTAGAATTATAGGCGTGAGCCACCAGCACCTGGCTGTACCTCAGCTCTTCAGCTCAAGGAGAGTGCCTTACATTTGAGCTACAGCGCCACTTCAGGATTTCTGGTGGTTTATGGGAGATATGAGTTTCACGGCCTTTCCTGCCTTGGCTTTGAACGGTGATTCTCAGATCTCAATCTCCTGAGTGGATGGGATTACAGGCAGCACCAGCGCCCGGCTTCAAATTTCTTCAATTTATTAGTGAAATATATTTAGTCACCTTATTCAAATCATGCTAACCTAGGGGCTGGGAAGGTGGCTCAGTGGTAGAGCGCTTGCCTTGCATACATGAGGCCCTGGGTTCGATTCGTCAGCACCACATAAGCAAAAAGAAAAAAGCCGGAAGTGGCGCTGTGACACAAGTGGTAGAGCGCTAGCCTTGAGCTGAAGAGCTGAGGGACAGCGCCCAGGCCCAGAGTTCAAGCCCCACGACTGGACCCAAAAAAAAAAAACCACCTCATGCTAATCTAGTACTTAACTGAGAAAATTATGGAAGATAAGTTATTACTGCTGGCAACTGGAAAAGCTCCTCTGGAAAGGTATAGTGATGGTACAGAAAATTCTCTGAGTAATTACCATGTGGAAATAAATTTTTTTTTGGGGGGGGTCAGTGGTGGGGGCTGAACTCTGGGCCTGGGCACTGTCCCTCAGCTCTTCAGCTCAAGGCTAGTACTCTACCGCTTGAGCCACAGCGCCACTTCCGGCTTTTCTCTGCTTATGTGGTGCTGAGGAATCGAACCCTGAGCCTCATGCATGCAAGGCAAGCACTCTACCACTGAGCCACCTTCCCAGCCCCGGAAATAAATTCTTGTATGTGTGTCTGCCTGTTTTGCTATCTTTCATGTCTCACAAGAAGATGCCTCCAGGCACCAGTGGCTCACACCTCTAATCCTAGCTACTCAGAAGGCTGAGATCTGAGGATTGCAGTTCAAAGCCAGGCTGGGCAGGAAAGTCCGTGAGACTCTTATCTCCAAGAAACCACTTGAAAACGAAGTGGCGCTGTGGTTCAAGTGGTAGAGCACTTGGCTTGAGCTGAAGAGCTCAGGGACAGTGCCCAGGCCCAGAGTTTAAGCCCCATGACTGACCAAAGAACAAAAAAGAAGTAGATGCAGAGTAGAGTCAAAGGAATTAATATGTAACATGGGTTTATTTGATATCAGTATTTTTTTCCTCTTGAGATTAAACCCAGAGTTTTAGTATCTCTACTAAAACACACGTTTAACCCCAGGACAAGGCTCCTTAATTTCTTTTTTCTTTTCCTTTTTTTTTTGTTGGTTGCAGGACTTGAACTCGGGGCCTGAGCGCTGTCCCTCAGCTCTTCAGCTCAAGGCTTAGCGCTCTGCCACTTGAGCCATAGCACCACTTCCGGGTTTCTGACTGGTTAATTGGAGATGAGAGTCTCACGGGACTGGCTTTCCTGCCTGGACTGGCTTTGAATCATGATCCTCAGATCTCAGCCTCCTGAGTAGCTAAGCTTACAGGCGTGAGCCACTGGTGCCTGGTTAAGGTTCCTCAATTTCTAAATTGCACACACACACACACACACACAATTTCTAAATTGCATACACACACAACACACACACACACACTCGTTGGTCGTGGCACACACACACACACACACACACTCACTCACACACACTCGTTGTTGGTCGTGGGGCCTGGACGCTGTACCTCAGCTCTTCTGCTCAAGGTGCTCTACCGCTTGAGCCACAGGGCCACTTCCAGTTTTCTGGTGGTTTATTGGAGATAAGAATCTCATGGCGGGGCTGGGAAGATGGCTCAGTGGTAGAGTGCTTGCCTTGCATGCCTGAGGCCCTGGGTTCGATTCCCTAGCACCACATAAGCAAAAAGAAAAAAAGCCGGAAGTGGCGCTGTGGCTCAAGTGGTAGAGCACTAGCCTTGAACTGAAGAGCTGAGGGACAGTGCCCAGGCCCAG
Source organism: Dipodomys ordii (assembly GCF_000151885.1). Classification (NCBI taxonomy): domain Eukaryota; kingdom Metazoa; phylum Chordata; class Mammalia; order Rodentia; family Heteromyidae; genus Dipodomys; species Dipodomys ordii. The sequence continues at coordinate 142,833 of NW_012267222.1, read as the reverse complement.
AGTTCAGGCCCCACTACCGGACCCAAGAAAAAAAAAAAGAGTCTCACGGACTTTCCTGCTGGGACTGGCTTTAAACCGAGATCCTCAAATCTCAGCCTCCTGAGTAGCTAGGATTACAGGCGTGAGCCACCGGTACCCAGCTAAATTGCTTATATTTGGAGAGCTTTTGCTTATATTTGGAGGATGTGTTCCTTGTTAAACTAAGTTAATGTTAATGGCAATATTTTCTGGCCTAGAGATGTGGTTCAGGTGTTAGAGCACTTCTAGCCTAGCCAGCCTGCAAGCCTGAACCTCTTGAGTTTGAACTCCAGTACGTCACCTACCACTCAAGAAAGATGTGGCTGGGCACTGGTGGCTCACGCCTGCAATCCTAGCTACACAGGTGGCTGAGATCTGAGGATCACGGTTCAAAGCCAGCTCCAAAGCCAGCCTGGGCAGGAAAGTCGGTGAGACTCTTAAACCAGAAGTGGTGCTACGGCTCAAGTGGTAGAGTGCTTGCTTTGAGCTAAAGAGCACAGAGACAGTGCCCAAGCCCTGAGTTCAAGCCCCACGATTGACCAGAAAAAAAAAAAAAAGATGTGCTGGATGCTAGTGGCACAAGGCTATAATCTTAGTCACTTTGGAAGCTGAGATCTGAAGATGGAGATAAAGGTTTGAAGCCAGCCCTGGAAGACAAATCCAACACCTTAATCTCCAATTAACTAGCAAAAACTGGAAGTAAGACAGCATTGGTAGCTCATGCCTGTAATTCTCGCTACTCAGGAGGCTGAGATCTGAGGATCTTGGTTCAAAGACAGCCTGGGCAGGCAAGTCCGTGAGACTCATCTCCAGTTAGCCACCAGAAAAACTGGAAGTGGCGCTGTGGCTCAAGTTGGTAGAGTGCTTAACTTGAGCTGAAGAACTGAGGGCTAGGGTCCAGGCCCAGAGTTCAAGTGCCAGCCATAGTTCTGAAGAGACCAAAAAGCCAAGTTTAAGCCCCAGCACTGGCACCAAGGAGAGAGAAAATAATTCCTTCTGAAAAGTCTCACTAGAAAATTAGTAGGGGGGCTGGGAATGTGGCTTAGTGGTAGAGTGCTTGACTAGCATGCATGAAGCCCTGGGTTCAATTCCTCAGTACCACATAAACAAAAAAAAGCCAGAAGTGATGCTGTGGCTCAAGTGGTAGAGTGTTAGCCTTGAGCAAAAGAAACTCAAGGACAATGTCTAGGCCCAGAATTCACGCCCCAGGACTGGCCAAAAAAGAACAACCACTATGGGGTACATCCTTCTGGCTGTCTTTGTGTATATGTGCTAATTCTGAGGTTTGAACTCAGGGCCTTGTACCCTTGCTTAGCTGGTTCTCTCAGTGCTAATGCTTTACCACTTGAGCCAATCTGTACTCTTTCCCTATGTTATTATTTTTTTGGTTGGTCCTGGGGCTTGAACTCTGGGCTTGAGCACTGTCCCCTCAGCTCTTCAGCTCAAGCTGAGCACACTACCGCTTGAGCCACAGCACCACTTCTGGTTTTTGAGTGGTTTATTGGAGATAAGAGTCTCATGGACTTTCCTGCCCAGGCTGGCTTTGGGGCTGGCTTTGAACCATGATCCTCAGATCTCAGCCTCCTCAGTAGCTAGGATTACAGGTGTGAGCCATCAGCGCCCAGCTTTTTTTTTTTTTTT
>NW_012267222.1:137956-139608 GCF_000151885.1 Dipodomys ordii | reverse complement strand
ACTTGCCTTGCATGCATGAGGCCCTGGGTTCGATTCCTCAGCACCACATCAGCAAAAAGAAAAAAGCCGGAAGTGGCGCCTTGGCTCAAGGGGTAGAGCGCTAGCCTTGAGCTGAAGAGCTAAGGGACAGCGCCCAGGCCCAGAGTTCAGGCCCCAGAACCGGACACCTCCTCTCCCCCCTCTCCCCCCCAACCCCCGCAAAAAAAAAAAAATGGACTTCAGTATCCTTTTATCATGTATATATCTGCTTAGGGTCACTATCTTTTGTTGTTGTTGTTGGTAGTGGGGCTTGAACTCTGGACCTGAGCATTGTCCTAAGCTCTTTAGCATAAGGTGAGCACTTTACCACATGGGCCACAGCCCCACTTCTGGTTTTCTGGTTGGTTAATTGGAGATGAGTCTCACAGAGGCTGTGAAGGTTGCTCAGTGGTAGAGGCCCTGGGTTCGATTCCTCAGCACCACATAAACAGAAAAAGCTGGAAGTAGTGCTGTGGCTCATCTGGTAGAGCGCTAGTCTGGAGCTGAGACCTGAGGGACAGCGCCCAAGCCCATACTTCAGGCCCATAATGGGAGGGGAAAAAAAATCTCATAGACTTTCCTGCCTGGCCGGGTTTGAACTGGGATTTTCAGATTATAGGTGTCAGCTACTGGTGCCTGGCAGGGTCACTGTCTTGAGTCACATGTTAGGCATGTTTAACATCATTTTTCCAGAGTGCTTTTCAGAAAATACTCCCCCCTCCCCCCTTTTCCAGTCCTGGGGTTTGAACTTGGGAACTGGGCACTGTCCCTGAGCTTCTTTTGCTCAAGGAAAACAGTTGACTACTTGAGCAACAGCGCCACATCCGGCTTTTTCTGTTTATGTGGTACTGAGGAATCCAACCCAGGGCTTCATGTGTACTCAGCAAGCACTCTATCACTGAGCCACATTCCCAGCCCCAGAAAAAGTACATATTTAAAGAATTCCTATTTTCAGCCTGAATATTTAACTTTTCACATTGCCTGACAAAAAGGTAATACCTTTGGTTTAATTTCAAAGTTACTTTTAGTTGTACTGTGTAATTCATGTGTTTATGTGTATATTACCACCTACTTGAGAGACTACACTCTGTATGTGAGACTCTTCTGTCCAGTAAACCATTAGAAAACTGGAAGTGGCACTGTGGCTCAAGCAGTAGAGCTCTAGCTTTGAGCAAAAAGCCTCAGGGATAGTGCCAGTGCTTGAGTTGAAGCCCCAGAACTGGCACCAAAAAAAAAAAAATGCAATGCCAATAACAGTAGATGAAGATCTTGTACTTGAATGTGCCAGGCTTTGAAGCAGAGCTGTTGGTGTAGATGTGTGTGGATCAGGTGGGTTTCTCTGATGTTTTGATAAGAGATAGTCACTTGCTAGTCGTTGCAGACTTGGGATGAACTGTGAACTGTGTGTTCACATGCCTCTTGGTGCCTGCAAGGATGTTGCTGTGACATCCCTTTTAATATTCTGGGCCTTTCTCTTTAGACGCCTCTTTCATTTTACTTAGGCACTGCTATCTTGCTAAGCCACAGTGAATTTTGTTTTTGTTTTTTAGGGCAGAGAAAGATTTATTAAAGGCAGCAAAACAAAAACCAAAAAACCTCCTTTGCTTGAAGGAGACAGGTTTTGTTTTTTTTTT
>NW_012267222.1:111376-131664 GCF_000151885.1 Dipodomys ordii | reverse complement strand
GCATGCAAGGCAAGCGCTCTACCACTGAGCCACCTTCCCAGCCTGAGGAGGCAGATTTTTATCTTGTCCTCTCCATCCTTAACCCAGGTACCCAGTACAGCCAGTGCTGGAGCTCCATGATTTACATTGGTGGGCTGCTTTCTGTCCATGGAGGCTTGGCCTGGGAAGTGTGTGACAGGCAAGTGACCTGACCCAAACCCTGGGCACCCTCAGGTCTGGTTCCCAGTGGCCAGGGGCAGGTTCACAGCAGATCAGCGGTGTGTAGGTCTGGACACATGTCCTTGAGTCATAGCCCTTTCATGTGCTTGACCAAATGCTTGGCTTAAGGTAGACATGGATTTTGCACAGCTGGACACCCAAATGAGAAAGGCTGCCTCTGCAGAACCAGGGTTGGTTTCAGTAATTTAGTAATAATCACTTCATTTTCTCAGTAATGCACATTTTCACGTTTTGGTCATACAAGATTCACTTAAAACAGTAGGGGTGTGTGTGTGTGTGTGTATGTGTATGTGTGTGTCAGTGGCGTCTCAGGAGACCAGCCACCTCAGCTACTTTATACAAGATTCACTTAAAACAGTAGTGTGTGTGTGTGTTTGTGTGTGTGGAGTCTCAGGAGACCAGCCACCTCAGCTACCTCATACAAGATTCACTTAAAACAGTAGTGTATGTGTGTGTGTGTGTGTGTGTGTGTGTGTGTGTGTGTGTACCAGCCACCTCAGCTACCTCATACAAGATTCACTTAAAACAGTAGTGTATGTGTGTGTGTGTGTGTGTGTGTGTGTGTGTGTGTGTGTCTCAGTGGAGTCTCAGGAGACCAGCTACCTCAATTTTATAGCAGTGAGATCGGCTTTATTGACTTTGGTCCTTTGCAGGTGTCAGACATGGTAGGTTCATGCAACATGAGAGATTTCTCTTGGCTGCTTCATGACTTCAGTTACAGGCTTTGGAACCCAGGGTCTTATGCATGTTAGTCAATTGTTCTACTTCTGAGCTATATCCTTATCCCTTTTCTTATTTTAAGACAAATTCTTGTTGAGTTGCCTAGCTAGCTTTGAGCTTGGGGTCCTCCTGCATCACTCTCTGGTTAGTTAGGCTTATTTTATGTGCTATAGACACTCAGGTTATTGGCTCTGTGTGTGTGGTTGTGTGTACATCCTGGGGATTGAACTCCTCGGGGGCCTGAGTACTGTCCCTATGCTTTTGTGTTCAATATAGTACTCTTACCACTTGAGCAGATTCACTTCCAACTTTTTAGTGATGAATTGGGGATAAGAGTCTCATGGACTTTACTGCCCAGGCTGGCTTTGAACTGTGATCCTCAGATCTCAACCCCCCAGAGTAGCAGGATTCCAGGTGTGAGCCACTCCAGCTCACTTGTTGGCTTTTGCAGCACTCTGAATGGCTACAGAGACTGACCAACCAAATGTTTACCAGCAATGAGTAGTCTTAATCACCCTACCCCTGAGAAAAAGCTCTTTCTTTACCACCTGCCAGATGTTTTTTGTTCCTGTTGGTTGTATACCATCTGTGATGCTGCAGGGAGAGGGAGGAGCCCAAAGCAGGCCTTTGACTTTTATTCTTCCAAAGATTCACTTAGTGGCTCAGGCTGGCCCAGAACTCATGTGATTATCTTTCCTTAGCATAGGGAGTGCTAAGATGACAGCTTTGCACGCCACTCTTGTTTTGAGTTTTTTTGTTTTTGCTTTGTGTGTGAGAGAGAGCATGCACGCGCACGCATACACGCACATACAAGCGAGACCAAGTCCTGACACTTGCACTAAGGGCCTAGGCACTGTCCCTTTTTTGCTCAGGACTAGTGCTCTACCACTTAAACCACAGCTCCATTTCTGGCCTTTTGTTGGTTAATTGGACGTAAGAGTCTCATGAGGGGCTGGGAAGGTGGCTCAGTGGTAGAGCGCTTACTTTGCATGCAAGAGGCCCTGGGTTTGATTCCTCAGCACCACATAAGCAAAAAGAAAAAAGCCGGAAGTGGCGCTGTGGCTCAAGTGGTAGAGCGCTAACCTTGAGCTGAAGAGCTGAGGGACAGTGCCCAGGCCCAGAGTTCAGGCCCCATGACTGGAGGCCCCCCCAAAAAAAAAGTCTCATGAGCTTTACTGCCCAGGCTGGCTTTGAATCAAAATCCTCAGATCTTAGCTTCCTGAGTAGCTAGAATTACAGGCTTGAGCCAGTGGCACCCAGCTTTGATTTTGCAGCAACGAGGGTTTAAATTTAGAGCTTTGCACTTACCAGGTAAGAACTCTACTATTTGAGCCATACTCCAAGTCCTTTTTCCTTTGTAATTTTTCAAGTAGGATCTTTTTGCTCAAGCTGACATAGACTGTAATTTTTTTGTTTTCCCCTAGTCATGGGGCTTGAATTTGGTTTGGCTGGACACTGTCTCTCAGCTCTTTAGATCAAGGCTAGGGTATTACTACTTGAGCCACAACACCACTTCTAGTTTTCTGGCAATTAGATGGAGATGAGAGTCTCACAAAACTTTTCTGCCTGGGCTGGCTTTGAACCTCGATTCTCAGATCTTGGCCTCCTGAGTAGCTAGGATGACAGGCCTGAGCCACTGGTGCACAGCTTGGACTGTGATTCTTATATTTTTGCTTCCTAAGCACTGGGGTGCTAGGTGCCTGCCATTGCACTCAGCTTTTTATTGGTTGAGATGAGGTTTCACAAAGTTTTGTCTGAGCTAGCCTTTAACCCGAGTCTGTCTTATCTCCTCTACCCATGTACTTGTTGAGTTTTGAAAATGTGGTAGGTGAGGGAACAGTATTTGTGTGTTCTTTTTCTCATTTTAGTAAAATAGAACTGCTTTATTTGTATAACTTGTCTGGGCACTGTCCCTCAGCTCTTCAGCTCAAGGCTAGCGCTCTGCCACTTGAGCCACAGTGCCACTTCTGGCTTTTTCTGCTTATGTGGTGCTGAAGAATCAAACCCAGGGCCTCATGCATGCAAGACAAGCACTCTACCACTGACCACCTTCCCAGTCCCACATAACTCATGTTTGAGCTTTATGTTCATGCCTTTGTCCCTTCTGTGGGATTATTAGTTACATTACTATTGTACTGGCTCTTCCTGATATTTGGGCTGAATGAGGCATGGAGGAAACTTTGCATATCAGGATGATAAGCAACTTGTTTTCAGTAGTACCCCTCTCAAGTTGTGACAAACAAAAAAATGTTTCCAGAGATTGCTAAATATCCTGAGTTTAAATAAGAAATAAAGACTTAACCAGGCACTGTTGGCTCACCTCTGTAATCCTAGCTACTCAGGAGGCTGAAATCTGAGGATCATGGTTCAAAGCCAGCCTGGGCAAGGAAGTCGGTAAGACTCTAATCTCCAATAAACCACCAGGAAACTGGAAGTGGTGCTGTGGCTCATGTGGTAGAGTGCTCGCCTTGAGCTGAAGAGCTCAGGGACAGTGCCCAGGCCAAGTTCAAGCCCCATGTCCAAATAAAAAATTTTTAAAAAATGGGCTGGGAAGGTGGCTCAGTGGTAGAGTGCTTGCCTTGCATGCATGAGGCCCTGGGTTCATAAGCAAAAAAAGAAAAAAGCTGGAAGTGGTGCTGTGGCTCAAGTGGTAGAGTGCTAGCTGAAGAGCTGAGGGACAGCACCCAGGCCCAGAGTTCAGGCCCCACGGCCGGACCCCCCCAAAAAAATTAATATATGCTTGAAGAATTGAATGACAGGACAGGCTGTGATAAAGGGCCAGTACCAGCAAGAGGGAGCATAGCAATGGAGAAGACAAATGAGGATGAATATGGCTGAAGTGCTTTATTATTTAATAATTTATTCAAGCCAGCTCAAGAAGCTGTCATCTGAGGATCACAGTTTAAAGCCAGCCCAGCAGGAAAGTCCGTGAAACTCTTATCTCCAGTTAGCCACCAGGAAACTGGGAGTGGTGCTGTGGTTCATGTAGTAGAGCGCTCACCTTGAGTTGAGTTCAGGGACAGCGCCCAAGCCCAGAGTTCAAGCCCCATGACCCACCAGGGAAAAAAAAAATTATTCAGTGCTGGTACTGGGACTTGACCTCAGAACCTGGGCATTTTCCTTTTGCATTTCTAACTCTTACTTGAGTCAGAGTTCACTTCTGTTTTTTTTTTTTTTTTTTGGAGGGATGGGGTGGTTAATTGGAGATAAGCATTGGCTTCAAACTGTGATCCTTAGATCTCAGCCTCTTGAGTAGCTAGGATTACAGTGCTTAAACCACTAGTGCCCAGCCTGAACAAAGTTCTTTATGTGCATGCATGGAAATAGAACAATGAAACTTGCTGAAATTGTTTGCATCAAGAACAAGAGATGGCTCAAGTGATAGAGCACTTGCTTAGGAAGACCCTGAGTTCAAAACTTAGTATTGACAAAAAAGTGAGGTTTTATCAGTCTATTACCATTTCTCCAACGAGGATGTCTCTTTTGTGTCTTCCAGCAAGCGAGGATTCAGCGTACGATCCTTTGGCACAGGAACTCACGTGAAGCTCCCGGGACCAGCACCAGACAAGCCCAATGTCTATGATTTCAAAACCACATATGACCAGATGTACAATGATCTTCTCAGGAAAGACAAAGAACTGTATCCGTGGCTCCCCTAAAGAACCGCAGGGTAGTCTTCTGGCAGGTGTGGTTTATGAGGGTGGTCACTCTTGACTCCACCTTTCAGGGAGGCTTTCTGGGTGAAGAGGATGCAGCAGGTGTGGTATGCTGCCAACATCGCTTTGGGCTGGATCCCTCACTGATGGCAGTGGTCATCTGAGAGCGTGCTTGTAGAAAAAAAGTGAAAAGTCACTTTGACATGGTCAGGCAGAAGGGAAAGCTATGCCTTACTAAGCAGAGCTTGGCAGGGATTAGCAGACACACTGCAGGATGGCCCTGCTCCTTTCCCTGTAGAGAGTTTAATGTTTGCATTCACTGACACCCATCTCTGGCTCAAGCCTGATGAAAACCCTACTTGCAGCCCGGCGCCGGTGGCTCACACCTGTAATCCTAGCTACGTAGGAGGCTGAGATGTGAGGATCCTGGTTCAAAGCCAGCCCGGGCAAGAAAGTCCATGAGAAGCCGGGCGCTGGTGGCTCACGCCTGTAATCCTAGCTACTCAGGAGGCTGAGATCTGAGGATCGCGGTTCAAAGCCAGCCCGGGCAGAAAAGTTTTGTGAGACTCTCATCTCCATCTAATTGCCAGAAAACTAGAAGTGGTGTTGTGGCTCAAGTAGTAATACCCTAGCCTTGATCTAAAGAGCTGAGAGACAGTGTCCAGCCAAACCAAATTCAAGCCCCATGACTAGGGGAAAACAAAAAAATTACAGTCTATGTCAGCTTGAGCAAAAAGATCCTACTTGAAAAATTACAAAGGAAAAAGGACTTGGAGTATGGCTCAAATAGTAGAGTTCTTACCTGGTAAGTGCAAAGCTCTAAATTTAAACCCTCGTTGCTGCAAAATCAAAGCTGGGTGCCACTGGCTCAAGCCTGTAATTCTAGCTACTCAGGAAGCTAAGATCTGAGGATTTTGATTCAAAGCCAGCCTGGGCAGTAAAGCTCATGAGACTTTTTTTTTTTGGGGGGGGGCCTCCAGTCATGGGGCCTGAACTCTGGGCCTGGGCACTGTCCCTCAGCTCTTCAGCTCAAGGTTAGCGCTCTACCACTTGAGCCACAGCGCCACTTCCAGCTTTTTTCTTTTTGCTTATGTGGTGCTGAGGAATTGAACCCAGGGCCTCAGGCATGCAAGGCAAGCACTTTACCACTGAGCCACCTTCCCAGCCCTCATTATATAATATTAAAGCCTGTGTACTGTTAAATTTTCCTCTGCTTTTGAAGATTATTTAGTTAGCACCATCCTAGTTTTAAGCTCTGGTTACTCCATGAGAAATAAAAACAGTAATGTAAATGTTCACACTCTCTTATTCTAAATTAAACTCTATATATCAGATTGTCACAGGGCACCACTTTGTGTGTGCGTGTGTGCCCATCCTGGGGCTCAAGGCTAGCACTCTACCATTTGATCCCAGTTCAGCTTCCTGCTACTTGGTTGCTAATTGGATATAAAAGTCTCACAGACTTTCCTGCTTGCTTCCAACCTTTGAACCTCAGATCTCAGCCTCCTAAGTAGGATTATAGGCTTGAGCCAATGACACCTAGCTAGCTACACTTTCCACATTTGTTTCTTTTCTTGGTCAGTTGTGGGGCTTGAACTCTGGGCCTGAGTGCTGTCCCCTCAGCTCTTCAGCTCAAAGTTAGCACTCTACCTCTTGAGCCACAGGGCCACTGACAGTTTTCTGAGTGGTTCATTGGAGATAAGAGTCTCACAGACTTTCCTGCCCAGGCTGGTTTTGAACTGTGATCCTCAGATTTCAGACTCCTGAATAGTTAGGATTACAGGCGTGAGCCACTGGCGCCTGGCCCTTAACACGTTTTATAAGAACTGACTCTAGCTTCAGCCCAGGAAGCTTTGAAACAAGTTGGGAACCTTTTCTACCCAGTGCATTGCATATTTATAACATTCACAGTATGTACAGAATTACCAAGAGAAGCAGATGGCTGCAGGCAGTAAGAAGCCTGTGTCTGTCTTACTGTAACCAAGCAAAAGTTTGAGGATGAGTTCAATCCCCAGTTCCTGTACCCAAAACAAAAACTTTTGAGACTTTTTATGTGTGTGTCAGTCCTGGGGCTTGAGCTCCATCCAGGCCAGGGCTGTTTTGCCTAGGTTTTTGTGTGTTTTTTTTTGTTCTTTTAATTTTTTGGGTCCGGTTGTGGGGCTTGAACTCTGGGCCTGGGCGCTGTCCCTCAGCTCTTCAGCTCGTCTAGTGCTCTACCACTTGAACCACAGTGCCACTCCCGGCTTTTTTTTTCTTTTTTTTTTGTGGTCTGGTCGTGGGTCCTGAACTTAGGGCCTGGGTGCTGTCCCTCAGCTCTTCAGCTCAAGGCTAGCTCTCTACCACTTGAGCCACAGCACCACTTCCGGCTTTTTTCTTTTTGCTTATGTGGTATTGAGGAATCGAACCCAGGGCTTCATGCATGTAAGGCAAGCACTCTACCACTGAGCCACCTTCCCAGCCCCTTGCCTAGGTTTTTCACTCAAGGCTAGTGCTCTACCACTTGAGTCACAGCTGTACTTCCTGGTGTTTTGGGTAGTTAATTGGGGATAGAAGTCTACTGCACAGACTCTCCTGCCCAGGCTGGCTTTGAATTGTGATCCTCAGGTCTTATCCTCCTGAGTAGCTAGGATTTCAGCCAGGGAGCCACCAGCATCCAGCTATTTTGCTTATTAGCTTTTTCACTCAAGGCTTACACTCTTACCCTTTGAGCCAGACCTCCAAAATCTTGAGAATAACATTACAGAAGCGGATAGAACCCCGATGTATAAAATGGTATTCTGTGAAGTGATCACTTTTCCAAGGGAGGAGATGATGTGATTGTGTATGTTTGTACCCATACACAACAGTGCTGTCAGTTGAAAGCTAAACCTATAGCCAGGCGCTGGTGACTCAGCCTGTCATCCTAGCTATTCAGGAGGCTGAGATCTGAGGATCACAGTTCAGTGCCACCCCAGCAGGAAACTCCATGAGACTCTTATCTCCAGTAAACCACTGGAGAACTGGAAGTGGTGCTGTGGCTCAAGCGGTAGAGCTATCTCCTTGAGCTGAAGAGCATACAAACAGCGCCCAAACCCAGAATTCAAGCCCCATGACCTACAAAAAACAAAACAAAACAAAAAGCTAACCTACAGCCTAGCCACATGGGACAGGTTGTTTCCCACTGGGGCTGGAAGAGACAGCTTGCACAGCATATCCACATGTTTAGGTCCTAACTCAAAGTACTGCTTCAACTGAATGCCTATCACTTCTGCACCGTTGGGAACACTGACCCATTGTGAGTCAGGAACTATTTCTTAAATCATTGGCTATAAATAGGCGTTGGGTTTAATTTGTGCTGATCTTAAGGTTTGGACTCAGGACCTGGGCACTGACTCTGAGATTTGGGGGGTGGGGGGGTGGGAGGAGTCATGGGATTTGAACTCTGGACCTGGGCACTGTCCCTCAGCTCTTTAGCTCAAGGCTAGCACTTTTACCACTTGAGCCACAGCTCTATTTCCAGGTGTGGTTTTTTGTGGTGGTGGTGCTTTTTTGTTTATTGGAGATAAGAGTTTCACAGATTTTCTTAGGCTGGCTTCCACCGTCCATCCTTAGACCTCAGCTTCCTGAGTAACTGTGGGCCCCTGGTGCCTGGCCGTTTTTATTTCCTTAAGCAGAAGTGGGGCAGGATTGAGGGTCTGCTTGCTGTTCTGTGTTACTCTCTTGCCTTTGGGAATTTCTGAGGCTGTATTTGCAACACTGGGATAAAAACCTTGTTGAAGTAAAACTAAACTGCTTGTTTTCTTTTTTTTTTGTCAGTCGTGTGGCTTGAATCTGGGCCTGGGCGCTGTCCTTGTGCTTTCAGCTCAAGGTGAGCGCTCTACTGCTTGAGTCACAGCACCACTTCTGGTTTTCTAGCGGTTTATTGGAGATAAGAGTCACACGAACTTTCCTGCCCAGGCTGGCTTTGAATCGCGATCCTCAGGTCTCAGCCTCCTGAGTAACTAGGATTTCAGGCATGTGCCACCGGTGCTCGGCAAGGGTTGATTACTGTTTTGGGGTTCGGGTGCTCATAGAATTTTAACTTGGGTCCTGGATGCTGTCCCTGAGCTCTAGGCTAGCACTTGAGCCACAGATACCTTTTAATCCTGGCGCTGGTGGCTCATGCCTATAATCCTAGTTATCAGGAGGCTGAGATCTGAGGATCACAGTTCAAGTCAGCCAGGGCAGGAAAGTCCATAAGACTCTCATCTCCAATTAACCAGTCAGAAAAATGGAAGTGGTGCTGTGGCTCAAGTGGTAGAGCACTTGCCTTGAGCTGAAGAGCTCAGGGACAGTGTCCAGGTCCAGAGTTCAAGCCCCATGACCAACAAAAATAATGCTGGGAATGCAGCTTTGTGGTAGTGTGCTTACCCAGCATGCCTGAGGACCTGGCGTCCATTCCTCAGTACCACAGAAACAAAAAAGCAAAAGAACCGAAAAGTGGTGCTTAGGCTCAAGTGGTAGATTGCAACTGGGAACAAAAGAAGCTCAGTGATAATACCCAGGCCCTGAGTTTAAGCCCCAGGACTGGAGGAGTGGGGGAGGGAGAGAAAGGGTGAAGGAGAGAGAGGGAAGGACGGAGGGAGGAAAAGAAAGACTGTAGCGGAGACGCACTTGCAATCCCAGTTTCTGGGGAGGTTGAGGCGGAGAGGTCATCTAGGCCCACAAGTTGGGGCAGCCTGGGCAATCCTTATATCACACATAAATAGCCTTTCTGGATTCATTGCAGTCTTTTTTTTTTGGTCAGTCGTGGGCTTGAACTCTGGGCCTGGGCACTGTCCCTGGGCTCTTCAGATCAAAGCAAGAGCTCTACCACTTGAGCTGCAGCGCCACTTCCAGTTTTCTAATGGTTTATTGGAGATCAGAGTCTCACGGACTTTCCTGCCTGGGCTGGCTTTGAACTGCGATCCTCAGATCTCAGCCTCCTGAGTAGGATTACAGGCATGAGAGCCACTGGCACCAGGCTTCATTACAGTCTTTAAAAAAAGAATCACCAACCACATAATGCACTGTTTGAAACATGCAGCCCTTGATACTTAGTCATGTGACCACTTCCTTTATTTGTTGCACTTCTGGAGATGGAACCAAGACCTTGCACAGTCTAGGCACACTGCATCAAGCAACACCCTATCTTTACAATAGACCTCCTTCATTTCTTCTTCTTTCTTTCTTTTTTTTTTCTCTTGGTCGATTGTAGGGCTTGAACTCTGGGCCTAGGCGCTATCCCTCAACTCTTCAGGTCAGGGTAAGTGCTCTACCTCTTGAGACACAGTGCCACTTCTGGCTTTCTAGTGTTTTTATTGAAGATCAGAGTCTCATGGACTTTCCTGGCCAGGCTGGCTTTGTACCCGATCCTCAGATCTCAGCCTCTTCACTAGCTAGGATTATAGGCGTGAGCCACCAGTGCCCTGCTCCTTTCCTTTTTTCTTTTTCCCCTTTCCTGCCAGGCCTGGGCACTCTCCCTGAGTATTTCTGCTCAAGGCTAGCATTCTACCACTTGAGACACAGCTCTACTTCTGGCTTTTCTGGTAATCAGTGACAAGAGCCTCATGGACTTTGCTCAGGCTGCCTTTGAATCAGATCTTAGCCTCCTGAGTGGCTAGGATTACAGCCATGAGCCACTGATGTATGTGTGTGTGTGTGTGTGCGTGCGTGCGTGCGCACATGCTCATGTGCATGTGCATGCTTCTGCTTAATATTAGGGCTTGAACTGGAGGCCTAGGCACTGTTTCTAAGCTTTTGTGCTTAAGGCTAGTGTTTTACCCCTTGAACCATAGCTCTACTTCTTTTTGGTAGTTAATTGGAGATAAAGTCCTATAGACTTTCCTGCAAGCATTGGCTTTGAACAGTGTTCCAAAGATCTCATCCTCCTTACTAGGTAAGATTACAAGTATGAAGCCCTACTCACGCCTGTAATAGGTACTCGGGAGGCTGAGATCTGAGGATCACAGTTCAAAGCCAGCCCGGGCAGGAAAGTCCATGAGACTCTGATCTCCAATAAAACCACTAGAAAGCCAGAAGTGGCACTGTGTCTCAAGAGGTAGAGCACTCTCTGAGCTGAAGAGCCCAGGGACAGTGCCCAGGCCCAGAGTTCAAGCCCCACGACCAACAACAACAACAAAAAGATTACAAGTATGAACTGACAGTGCTTTGTGTTGCTCAAGCCTTTCCTTCTACCTTTGAGCTACATTTCCATCTTGTCAACTTTTGGGTGGTTAATTGGCAATGAGTCTCATGGGTCTTTGCTCCCCTGGGTCTCTTCAAACCCTGTCCTCCTGTCTCAGTCTCCTGAGTACCTGTGGTAACTGCCTTGAACCACCAGCACCCCGCTGTTAGTACAGTTTATTGTGTGACCCAGCTTGCTAGCCTTTTGTTTAAAATGGGGCCGAACTAGGTGCCTTGCTGGAGATTGAGCCTCTAGCCTATCCTCCCCTCCCCAGTGTTACAATTTTTTTTTTTTTTTGTCTTGTCGGTCGTGGGGCTTGAACTCTGGGCCTGGGCGCTGTCCCTCAGCTCTTCAGCTCAAGGCGAGCGCTCTACCACTTGAGCTACAGCACCACTTCCGGTTTTCTGGTGTCTCACGGTCTCTCCTGCCCGGGCTGGCTTTGAACCGAGATCCTCAGATCTCAGCCTCCTGAGTAGCTAGGATGACAGGAGTGAGCCACCAGCGCCCAGCTCCAGTGTTACAATTTAAACTTAGAGATTTGCATTGCTAGGCAGGTTCTCTACTGCTGAGCCACGGGTCCAAACATCTTTTGAGCTGGTTTTTTGATGAGTCTGGCTTCCTGTCCAAGAAATCCAAGCCAAGGCCTGAACCACTGCCCTACAGTCTGCCTGTTTCAGGCTCTGTAGTGTGTGCTATCACACTCCTCTGCCTGATTTGGGATCTTTGGGACTTTTCTGCCCATGCTCACCTGGGCCTCTGATTCTCCTGAACTCAGCCTCCACAGGGCTGAAATGACAATGTGTGCCACCAGTGCTCTGCTCTGTATTACCTTGCCGATATGTGTTCTGTATCTTCTTTGGTCACCTCTGGATATTAGATTATGTCTCATCTCTTCATGTGTTCATGTGAGTCTCATTATCTTTTAGGGCCTGGGCCAGCCTGTTATTTCCAATCATTGTGTACATCGTTTCATCTTGGGGTAGGAGGTAAAGAGGATTCCTGGAACTGCAGGAGGCCAGAGCGCTATGGCTCCCACCCTGGGGACTGGGTGAACAGAGGAGCTTGGGGGGAGGGGTTCCCTCCATGCCATCTCTTAGCAGGTTAGCTAGGACCAGTGGCATTTTTCTGGAAACTCCCTTTATGTAGAGCCTTACCAATTCTTGCTTCAGGCCATGTTCATTTTCCTCGTTTTTATTTGGTGGGGACAAAAAGCTGTGTCCTGAGTCCCATCTGGATCCAGGAAGCACTTTTCCAGTGTCAAGGCAGTGGCTGGAATCTGCGGCCCCCGCAGCCCACCCCCGCACCCACCCGTGCCTGCTCAGCCCCTGACACTAAGATTATAGGCGTGAGCCACCAGTGCCCAGATAGTTTTGTTTTCTTAGAAGCCCATGCTGCTTTCCCATTTGACTTTGACATGTCCCAGGTGGTCCCTGGCTCTTGGAGATGGAGATGAGTGAGTAGTCCTGTAGTGAGCAATTGAGGGTCTGGGTTCCAGCATTTTCTTCAGTCTTCCTTTGAATACATTTTCATTTAACATTAAATTGTCCAGTAAGTTGCCTTGGAGCCATTTGACTGTCTCTTCTCTGCTGGAGCCTGTCTGCCTGTCCTTGTAGCCTAGTGACCAGCGGCATTGCCACTGGGCCCAGGACTTCTGAAACTTGAGGGCCAAGGGTAGCTACTGTCAGTCAGGCATTTGGGGAAAGTTGGCTTAGAATTCTGCCTTGCAGCTTATTCTCCGTTATGTGTAACTTAAGAGTATTCAACAAAATGAACAAGTAACTGCAGGTTCTGTGGGGTTGAACCAGGCTGCAAAGCTGGTATGTCAGGTGGCCTAGGCAAACCCCGTCCTGCATACTTTAGGTAGACACTGGCCATAAAAGATTGGAAGCTTTTTTTCAAAACTTCTTTTTTTTTTTTTTCAGTCGTGGGGCTCGAATTCTGGGCCTAGATGCTGTCCCAGTGTTCTACCACTTCAGCCATAGCACCACTTCTGGTTTTCTGGTGGTGTATTGGAAATAAGAGTCTCACGGACTTTTCCTGCCTGGGCTGGCTTTGAACCCCGATCCTCAGATCTCAGCCACCTGAGTAGCTAGGATTTCAGTCATAAGCCACTGGTACCTGGCAGGTAGATGACCTGCTATGAAGCACAAAGCCCTGAGTTTAAACCCCAGTACCCCTGCATGAAATGTATTTGGATGTACAAGTAAACCAGGAAGATGGAAAATCTTGAATGAGGTGTTGTAGAATTAGGAAGATGCTGGTGATTGGGTAGAATAAAGAAAAGGCATTGAGGCTGGGCGCCAATGGCTCATGCCTGTAATCCTAAATACCCCAGGAGGCTGCGATCTGATGGTCATGGTTATAAGTTAGCCCAGGCTGGGAAGACTGAGATTCTTAACCACTAATCACCAGAAAACCAAAATTCACACTGTGGCTCAAAGTGGTAGAGCCCTAGCCTGGAGCAAAAGAGCTCCAGAACAGCACCCAGGAACTGAGTTCCAGCCCCACAACTGGAAAAAAAAAAAAAGAAGAAGAAGCACAGACAGGCCAAGGCAGGCACAGGCTAGCTCCAGAACCTTTTATTTTTTATTATTGCCAGTCCTGGGGCTTGAACTAAGGGTCTGGGTGCTGTCCCTGAGCTGCTTTTTGCTCAAGGCTAGCTAGCACTCTACCACTTGAGCCACAGCGCCACTTCAGGCTTATTGGAGATAAGAGTCTCACGGTCTCTCCTGCCCGGGCTGGCTTTGAACTGAGATCCTCAGATCTCAGCCTCCTGAGTAGCTAGGATTACAGGCGTGAGCCACCAGCTCCCGGCTGTGGTACTGAATTATTAAGAACTGAACTTGGGGGCTTCATGCAGGCAGGCTGCCTCTCTACCACTGGGGGCTTCATGCAGGCAGGCTGCCTCTCTACCACTGAGCTTCCTTCCCTGCCCTCCAGTGCCACCTGGACAAGCATGTGCGTGTGTGTGTGTGTGTGTGTGTGTGTGTGTGTGTGTGTGTGTTGGCTTCCTTTAGACAGTGTGTGTGTGTGTGTCCTGGAGCTTTACTTGGTCTGGCCGCTGTCCCTGAGCTCTTCAGCTTAAGGCTAGCGGTCTACCACGTCAGCCACAGCACCACTTCTGGGTTTTGACTGGTTTCTTGGATGTAGTAGTCTCATGGACTTTCCTGCCTGTGCTGGCTTTGAACTGAGATCAACCTTAAGTAGCTAAGATTATAGGTGTGAGCCATCATGTTCTTTTAAAGTAACATCCTCAATTGTAGCTATGTTCTAGCTCACCTGCTTGTCTTTTCCATATCATTTAGTGTCCAGAGGGCACAGCAGCGTTGGTGGCTGCCTGGAGAATCTGCCCAAGGCTAACCCAGGCCTCCCTATGTTGTCTGCCTCTGTCAGTCTTCTCAGCCTCCTTGTGGGATCTTCTTAGAAATATGTTCTCTTGAGGAAAGCTTCCAGGATGCTCGATGTCTCCTGTTTGCCCTTCGGTGGTTCTCTGCTGAGATCATTCTGGTGTGGCTCTGTCCGGGCTGTGGTGGATGCCTGTGGTAGAGATCTCCCAGGTCTGGGGTGACCTGGTCTGACACATTTTGGGGGCCCCGGGCCCTTCTGAGAGCGAGTGCAAGGTGGGGTCTCCCGCTACCCTGGCTTCCACCTGGCTCGGGCCTGTATTCACCACTCACTCCACAGCCTCTCCTTGGAGCCACAGGCACCATGGCATTGTCACAGCCCTCCCCGACTGGTGACCAGCGCCTGCTCCTTCAGATGTCGTTCTGGGACAGATGCTGCCCGCAGCCTCGGGTTCTGCCTTCCTCCAGCTCTCAGGCTGCTGCGCTCCCCGCAAGGACCTCGGTGACACAGATCTGTCAGGCTGCGCCTCGCTTTCACTTTAATAAAGTCTTTGGCTGTGCTGGCTTTCTCTTACCTCTCCTGCTTCTTGCAGTCTCACCTGCACTTTGCTCCTGTGTAATGTGAAAGGGAAATTCAAGTTTGATTTTGGTCAAAGACCAGGTTAGGGTTAGTTTCCTAGGAGACCTCCACTCCTCCACAGGCCTTCCCGCCTGGGCAGCCCAGCCGCCTGGTGGGGCGCGACCTTCCTGGCAGGACACAGCCTCGTTGCCTGCTCGGTACAGTTTTCTCTTCCACACTTTGGTCACAAGGGTCTTTTCTTTTGGGTTTGAGACTGGAATTTGAACTAAGTATCTGAGGCTTGCTTTCACTAGCTGGTGTTGACCCCACTTTTGGAGGTTACGTGGAATCTTCATTTTGTGTTGAGAAATGAGTGCAGCCGTGCTTGTCGGGTGTCCTACTTGGGCTGAGGGGGTGGCAGGACCCCGCAGGGCCCTGCAACCACTCCCACCAGGACTTGCTGAAACCCACGTTCCCCAGGATCTTTGCTCCCAGCCTAACTGCAGGAGGTGGGGCGTGTCAGGAGGCTGAGGCTGGCCAGCCAATGAAGCAGGACCCAGAGGCGCCCGGCCACGAGTGTATGCCAAAGCCGCCTCTACTGTCTAGATAGTAGGAACGATATTTTTAAAAATAATATGAGCTTATTTAAATTAACTGACAAAACACTTCCTAAATCCAGGAGTTCATCAGTGGAGTGTGTGCCTAGATGACACGAGGCCCTGGGTTCTCTCCCCAGCACCAAAAATCTCCTAAGCGGTCTTGTTTCCCTAAAACAGACTCAATGGATGGCTGGCCGCTGACTGTCAGATGCCTAGGGTGAGTGAGCTCTTGGGCCGCGCGTGCTGGGGACTGCATCTCTGTCTCTGGAGAGGTGCGTACTCGCAGACTTCCGTGGTCGGTGGCCTGCTGGACTCACCTCACGGGCCAGCACCACTTGCTTCCTCTCCTGAGCTCAGCCGGTTCGCGTACCTTCCCTGCTTCCCAGTGACTGACAGCAGCCACTGTGGACCTTGCCTCCTTGCTTTTACCTTGCTGTAGTTTTCCTCCAGGAATTATGTGACTTCTCGCATCTTTCTAGCTTCCACTGAGCTGGTTATGTGTCTTTGCTCTTGGGCTGTAGTTCAGAGGGCGTTGACACTCTGCTGGCTTGCAAGAGGCAGAAAGAATAGGGAAAAAGTCACAAAAGAGTTGGGTGCTTGGGGCTCATGCCTGTAATCATAACTACTACTGTACTCAGGAAGCTGAGATTTGAGAATCATGGTTCAAAGCCAGTCCCAGCAAGAATGTCTGTGAGACTCTTACCTCTAATAAACTACTAAAAAAGCCAGAAATGGAGCTGTGGTTTAAGTGGTAGAGTACTAGCCTTGAGCACAAAGCTTAAATGCCTAGGCCCTAAGTTCTAGCCCCAGGACCTCCACATACAAAAACGTAGTAAAGGGATTTCAACCAGTGCTCATGGACAACGCAGGGAAAGAAGGTAGTAGACAGAAGGCACTGACAGAGAACAGTCATGCTCTGCAGCAGGCAGGCCCCTGTGTCTGCTCTGTGCCGCGTCACAGTAGCCTGAGCTACTCTGCGGCTGGGGTTGTGCAGTCTTGCCCAGCATGAGTTTGTCTCCAGGCCTCATAGAGGAGCCACCGTGGTTCTCCCCAAGCCCAGTGGGGAGGACCAGGGCCTGGGCTCGGCGGGATGTGAGCATGTTTACAATGGTGACCAGAAGCTGTTTGTCTAAAGCTCCTTGACTCCAGTGTCCAGCTATACGCAGAATGGCATTTTACATATGTTGGACAGAAATAAGAGAATCAAGCCCAGGCCAGAGAGGTTCCAGAACTGCAAGGACCTGTTCGATCTGATACTCACTTGTGAAGAGAGAGTCTATGACCAGGTGGTGGAAGGTGAGCGTACAGAGCAACCTGCCCGCACCACCTGCGTGCTGCTGGGCTGCTGTGCGCACGGTGCCGGCCGGGAGGGCTGTCTCCAGCTCAGGGTGCAGGTGGGGCTGTGAGTCCTGGGGTGCTGTCCTCAGCCCACTCCAGCCTGCTCAGATACCTGTGGGTTTGGGGTCTAGGAAGAACAAGCAAAGGAGTGGGCATAGCAGATGTTCCAGACCTTTCTACTTGAGTATACCAGGACAGAACCACCAATGTGCTGGCCACTGTTCTTGTTGACCTTGCCATTGACTTGTTCACAGGGATACTGATGTTGTGTAGAAAGTGCTGTGGAGCGAGCACTGGTGGCTCACCCTGTATCCTAGCTGGCTGCTCCAGAGACAGAGGTGCGGGGATCAGGGCTCAGCGCCAGCCTGGGCAGGAAGTCTTCGAGACTCATCTCCAGTTAACTACCAGAAAAGCTGGAAGTGGGGCTATGGCTCAAGTGGTAGAGAGCTAGTCTTGAACAAAAGAAGCTCAAGGACAGTGCCCAGGCCCCGAGTTCATGCCCCAGGACTCACACACACACACATACACACACGCTATTGATGTGAAAGCACTGGAGTGTGTTCGTGGGGGCTTCCTCAGAGGAGGGGCAGGTGGGGTAGGGCAAAGGGCTGGGCTCCATCTACCGCCTGCTGTGTGATCCCACCCCCTGCCCCCATTTGTGTTACTTTGTCCCATTCAGATCTGAACTCCAGAGAACAGGAGACTTGCCAACCAGTTCACGTGGTCAATGTGGACATCCAGGACAACCACGAAGAGGCCACCCTGGGGGCCTTTCTCATCTGTGAGCTCTGCCAGTGTGTGAGTACACGCGCCTGCAGTCCCTGCAGGGGCGCTGGGCTGGCCTGTGCTGCAGCTCTTGCCAGCTCAGTCCACCACGAGCGTGTTAGAGGGTCTGCCTCATGGTTTTAGTTTAAAGCCCAGGCTGGTAGGGCTGGAGGTGTGACTCACGTGGTAGAACCCCTGCCTGTGGCTTGCAGTGCCCTGCGTTCATCCAAACACCAATCTGCCAGAGTAACAGTTGGGCACTGGGCAGCTCATTAGCCTAGCTGCTCAGGAGACTGAGTTAAGGATTGAGGTTCAAAACCAGCCCAGGCAAACACACGGAAGTTACCCAGTAGGATGCCAAAAATAGACATCCATGCTGTTTAGTGGCAGAGCTCCAGCACTAGCACAGAAACCTCAACAGAAATTGTCCTGGTGCTTTGGTTGGCCTGACAGGTGTGCAGGACAGATGGCTTGTCCACCACATCTCCCAGTTCTGCCCGGCGCCTCCTGTGGGAGACACAGCAGCGTAAGCAGTGGCCAGTCTAAGGCCTCCAGGCAGCACCCAGCCTGCTGTGCCCTCCTGCCCTCTGGATTTGTCAGGGCGTCTGACCTTTCCCGAGGGTCCCTGATCACTCTGGCCTCTGACATGGCCACGCTGCCACGCCAGTATGCTATGAAACTGTCCCGTGCCTGCCCTGCCCGGTGCTCTTGGGATCTGTTTAGAGCAGCTGTCTGCATAGGGACAGAAACCATGAAAGTCATGACTTAGTGTGCAGGACCAGTGGGAATGTTGGGTAGGCAGGCCTGAGCTGGTAGAGAAGAGTGGGGGGAGGGGGGCACGCAGGATGAGACCTTCCATCCTGTGTGTTAAGGCCCAGTGTGGCTGCTTCAGCAGTAGAGCTGTCTGCTATACAGGAGAAAGGCTAGAGATAGGCTGGGAAGGTGGCTCAGTGGTAGAGTGCTCGCCTAGCATGCATGAGGCCCTGGGTTCAATTCCTCAGTACCCTATAAACAAAAAGCCAAACATGGCACTGTGGCTTAAGTGGTAGTGTCCTAGCCTCTAGCGGAAGAAGTTTAGAGAGAGTGTCCAGGCCCTGTTCAAGCCCATGACTGGCAAAAAGGGGGAAAAAAAAAAAAGCTGGGTGCTCGTGGCTCACGCCTGTAATCCTAACTACTCAGGAGGCTGAGATTTTAGGATAACAGTTCAAAGCCAGCCCAGGCAGGAAAGTCCGCCGTGAGACTCTTATCTCTATTAAACCACCAGAAAACCTGAAGTGGCGCTATCGCTCAAGTGGTAGAGCACTAGCCTTGAGCTGAAGAGCTGAGGGACAGTGCCCAGGCCCAGAGTTCAAGCCCCATGACCGACCAAAATAAAATAAAATTAGAAATGCTGGAGACATGTCCATGTGAAATGCATGCAAGGTGTCACAGACTCCTCCTTGTTCGGAAGCAGCGCCAGCCAGGGATGGGCCCAGGGGGCTGCAGACCACCCAGTACCCAGCCTGCTTCACTCCAGCATGGGTGCTCCTAGGGCATGCGCAACCTGGCTGCATCTGAGGGTTTCAGCTGAGAGGGCGCCAGATACGCAGCCCAGTGCCCAGGATGGCCACAGCACAGCTTCCTTGCTGGTCAGTATCGAGCAAGTGTCTCACTTCACACATGCAAGCTATGGACAGCACTGGTTGACAAGGTCTTTGGTGCCTGTCTCCAGCTCCTGCGTATCCAGAGCCCCCTCCACATCCGACTCTGCTCCCAGGGAGGGTTCTGCTGTGGTCAGTGGGTGTCTGACCCATCCTTCCACAGCGGGTGCCACCAGGGCAGGCCTGGGGCCCTCCGTCCTGAGGAGGATGTCCTAGAGGCCTTGCCCTGCACCCCAGTTCTATGCGTGCAAGGGGCAAGCCTCACATGGGGCAGGATTGGGTGGGGGACACTCAATGGCTCAGGACCCTGTGTTATTTCAGATCCAGCACACGGAGGATATGGAGAACGAGATCGATGAGCTGCTGCAGGAGTTCGAGGAGAAGAGTGGCCGAGCCTTCCTGCACACGGTCTGCTTCTACTGAGCTGCCTGGCTGCCTCCTGCAGAGCCCTCTGAAGCCCTGGTTCCTGTGTCTCCTTCACTGAACCTGTTCCTCCTCCTCGCCTCGCTGGCGCAGGTGGATGGGGTGGTCCGTCATGTAATGTAAATACAAAAATGAGGCATACAGAAATGTCAATTAAAAAACATTCTTTTCAGCCCTACTTTCCTTTACCTTCCCCCCTCCCCAAAAAAGGAAAACGGTTTAGCACATGAGCCCCCAGCATGTGTCTGCCACCAGCCTGTTTGGACCCAAATTCTGGATTGTACAAATACAGCCATGGGTGTGTCTTCTTACCAATAAATACATGCTGCTGGTCACTTGTGTCCTGCCCCCGCCGTGAGCGCACCTGCTGCGCTGCTCAGTCAGGGTGGCCACGCCGTGTGCCTGGGCAGCAGTCCCTTCCGGGACCCCACATCCTGAAGGAAGGCTTGTCTGGGCCAGGGCACGGAAGGGTTATGAGCTGACAGCCCTGGACTCAGAGAGGCCCGGGCCTGCTGGTTACCACTGTCACGGCCTGCCTGACCCCTCTGCTCCCCATCCCTGCCTCCTGCCTACCTCGGCCTGCCTGCGGCCCACACCCACACGGACACCGGCTCTGCTGACCTTGGCGCCCTCTGTGGATGGGGCCTGGGGCGGTCCAGCACCCCTGCCTGGGGGTCCTCCCTCCTGCGGGGACCGTCCAGGCGGGATCCCGCAGCGACGGGCAGGGGAGGGGGCGGAGCTCGCAGGAGGGTCCAGCCGGCGTCTGGGGAGAGGCGGACAGGTGTTCACTCCCGGGGCCGGCAAGCGTGGCTGGGCCGCATCCCAGGGGCTGGGGAGGAGG
>NW_012267222.1:103886-110625 GCF_000151885.1 Dipodomys ordii | reverse complement strand
AACAAGGATACACACACACACAGACACACAGACACATACACACACACACATCTGCACACTGCCCTAACAAGGATACACACACACACAGACACACACACATACACACACACACAAACACACACACACACATACACACACACACATCTGCACACTGCCCTAACAAGGATACACACACAGAGAGACACACACACATACACACACACAAACACACACACACATACACACACACACATCTGCACACTGCCCTAACAAGGATACACACACACACACACACACACTCACACACATCTGCACACTGTCCTGCTTCTCAACTCACCCAGATAAAGACCCTGCAAACACTCGCCAGGCAACTGTCCAACCGCTCGCTTCCTTGGCTTTTCCTGTCCATCTCCCCCTCTTAGACACAAAAGCGTGGGGTGACCCGCGCTGAGGGAGGGGTCACCGCTAACCACCTGAGGTCAGGTGACCCGCGCTGAGGGAGGGGTCACCGCTAACCACCTGACATCCAGGCCCCGGGCGGGCGGCCCCACGCCACGGCCCGCGAGAACGAAGCTCCGCCAGCGGGCCGCGGCCTCCCCGCCCCGGCCTGGGAGCCCTGGGTGGCGGCCGCGGCTCCCGGGCGGAGTCGCTCCAGCAGCGGAGGCTCGCCCAGTCGGGTTCCCCTCCAGCCGAGGGTCGGTGGACTTCCCGCGAGCTGGGCGGGCGAGGGAGGGCATGAGGTCAAGGTGAGAAGGGCGTCTTTAGTGCGCCTGCCACAACTCCCCCCCACACACATTTCAGATGGAGAAACGGAGGCCGGGGTGGGCTGCGGGCGGCGCTCAAGGCCATGGCCAGCCTGGCCACACCCCAGGCCACCCTCCCCGTGTGCACGTAGCTAGCCAGGCATCCTGGCCATGCATGCGCATATGTCCATGTACAAATAAACATCTTCTCATGAGCCACGCATGTGTGTACCGTCTGTGCATAGACATGTGCGTACACAGCGCACGCGCACATCCGCATGCACTCATTCCACACACACTCATGTGGTTACCCTACCAGACAGAGGCATTGAAAGGCGGATTTGTCTAAGATCACGTGGCTAGAAGGAGGCATGCACCCCAGGACCTGTGTTCCTCACCCCAGGGCTCTGCACACATGAGTCGCAGCAGCTGCATGTCTCCTAAGAGCGTTAAATGGCTGTGGTTGTGAGCTAGTGTGCTGAAGAATACAGGCCTTAGCGGGGCAGAGCTGGGCATGGAGGAGAGTTTACTGGATGAGAGACCCCGTGCTCCAGCCAGCGGCACACAGACTGACTGCCATACAGAAGGCTTAGGAGAGCACATGACCAGCCCCACGGCCAGGCCGGCTTCTGAGTGGGCCTGAAACCAGCTCAGGGTGGACTTCGGAGCCATAGCTGTGGGTAGTGCACCCTTGACACATGTGGGCCATTGCGCTGTGACTGTGTGGGTCTGCCTGTGACGACACACTGAAGGCTGGCCATTTCCAGTGTGTTTGCCTGGCATGTGGGGACATCTCATGCAGCGTCCAGGGTACGTGTGGACACGTGCGTGCCAGGCACCTGGGCACCAGGCCTGTGTATACAGTAATGTGGAGCGCTACACCCTGCTGTGGACACAGCGTTTCTGCGTGTGTCTCTACATGTATGTGCTTTGTACACAACTCTACATACTGGATATGTAAATTCATCGTACAAAGTACCCTTGTATATTGACAACATATATGTGTATGCAAAGTACATGTATATAAAACAATATACAGCCCCGTGCGCTTGGAGAAACGTCCGAATGTCTCTGTGCAGGTGCACTGACTGTATAGATTGTGGGCTTGCACACGGGGCATCTGTGTATACATCATGTACACACATTGCCACAACGGGTACCACCCATGTATACACATTGCCTGCAGGATGTGTATATGTGTGTCTGCCTTGCACATGCCTATTCGCAGACCTGTGTATGGAGGGCACCTCTAACTTAACGCTCTGAAGCGCACACGTCAGCGAGCACCATCTGTGTCTGTGCACACATTTGTGCACATGACAGCATCCTACAGAGGGTGGCTGTGTGCAAAGCTGAATGAATATGCGTCTGTGTGGGGCTTATGGGACCCATGTTCACAGTATACACGCATGGCCTGTGCATGTGGCCCGTGTGTATACATGACGTGCATTCTACCTCAGATGGACACATGTAGCACATGTGGCCCAGGCAGGACACATCTCCACATGTGGCCCAGCCTTCTGCTTTACTCTGAGGCCTCTGAGCTCTCACCCGCGGCGCTGCACCAGAGGAGGGAGCACACAGGTACTTAGGAGCAGTGGAGGCCTCTCAGCAGAGGCCTGAGACCTCTTGGGTGGTTGCTGTGCAGTACTGCTGCCATTTCTTTATTCCTTGATCCGTGGTTTTCTATTTTTCTGTCCTACCACCTTGGAGCCCTGGGGGTGCGCCATGTAGATGGGACCAAAGCCTGGTGGGGTCCACCTCTGCCGGTGCCCACAGCGCGGCGGACCTGCCAAACTAGAAGCGCATCTTCTCTTGGGGCTGGAATTGAGTGACAGCTGCTGTGCCAGTCATGGCCATAACTCACCAACGGGCGTGAGTTGGAGGCCCAGCTCCAGGGAGGAAGACAGCCCCCACGCAGCCCCCCGGCCCTCAGGATCTGCGCACATCAGTGGGGCAGCCGGGCTCTGGGTGGCCTTTCATTTGAGGGAGGGTCTGTTGCAGGCAATGGAGGTACCACCTCGGCACTGAGGTGGGGGGAGGGAGGGAGAGGAGGAGGAGAGGGAAGAAGAGGCGGCCTGGGGAAAGGAGCTATTTTCATCCTGTTGGAGGTGTCAGTATATCCCACATGGAGACGCAGGCAGCTCGTGCTCCAACAGATCTGGGGGTAGGAGAGGCCTGCCCACGGGGATACAGCACACATGCACCCCCCCCCTCCCCTAGGAGAATCTAGAAACTACTGTCTTGGAGCCAACTGACCTAGCAGGGCCATTCACCTGGCACCACAGGGCTGGATGGCTTCCCCAGCCAAGCCTGGGAGCAGGGCCAGAGGCCAGGTGCAGTGTGGGGCTGAGGTGTGCGGCCAGGGTCACGGTGGCTGCTAGCACCCCGAGGAGGGGCCCGGAGCCCAGCCTGCTGGGCTGGGCTAGCTAGGATGCCATCTATACTAGGAGCAGTGAGTGGGCACTGAATGGGGAGAGAATGGATGCTGGGAGAGTACCCGCAGGGTGAGGCAGAGGCGGAGACGGTGGGAGGCAGGCATGGTGGCCAGCAGGTGGCTCTGTGGAAGGAGGCCATGGCAGCCCGCCCCACGCTTCCCCAGGCCTTGCTCCTAGTCTCCAGACCAAGGCCTCCACGCACCCCGGCAGCCGTCCTGCTGGGTAGCCGTCCTGCTGGGTGGCCGGGGCCTCGGCAGCCCGATGCCTTCTCCCAAGCCAGCAGCTGGGGCTGCTTCATAGACCTTCCCAGGGTGCCCTGTAGGAGACACACCGCCGGGCCGGGGTCGGCGGGAGAGGTGCCAGCCCGCCCTGCCGCCCGCAGGCACCACGTCCACTACGTGATCCCGTACGACGGGGACCAGTCGGTGGTGGGCGCTTCGGAGAACTACTTTGTGACGGGCAATGTGACCAAGCAGGAGATGGACCTCATGCTGGGGTTGCTGCTAGGCTTCCTCATCAGCTGGCTCCTGGTGTGGACGGACGGCGTGCTGCACCGCGCCGCGCGCGCCTGGAGGGCCGGCCGGCACCACGGTGAGTGCGGGGCCCGCCGCAGGGCCACCCCGGCGCGGCCCGGCCGCCTGACCGCCCTGTCCCCTGCAGATGGCTCGTGGGCCTGGCTGCCACGGCTGTGCAGTCTGCGGGAGCTGGGCCGGAGGCCACACAGGCCCTTCGAGGAGCCGGCCGGGAACATGGTGCACGTGAAGCAGAAGCTCTACCACAACGGCCACCCCAGCCCGCGGCACCTGTGAGCCGCGCACGGGACTCTCGGGGCCACTGTGCAGATGCAAAAGGGCCCTTGTGGACGCCCACCCAGCTGGATGGGACTGCGGCCTCGAGCCCAGTGCGTCCTGGGCTGTGGCCAGCTGGGTTACGGCCAGTGGGCGTGTCCAGCAGGTGCTGTCTCCTCTTTTTATAAAGGGCGTCGGGTGGGGGCTGGGGTGGGGCCAGCCACCAGGCCTCCGGGGCAGCAGCCTGACCACAGCAGTGGGCAAAACAGAGCCAGGCTCTGCTGAGGAGGGGCTGGGGCTGCGGGTGGCGGGTCGTCAGTAGGGACAGGCCTGGCCTGCTTCACACCAGCTTGAGGCCTCATCGGGTAGAATGCTGTTTCCTGTGCACCTGTTGTCCATCTGTCCGTCTGGGAGAGGCAGCAGGGTCTCTGCCCATCTGCACAAGGGAGCATGTGCATGGGGTGTGGGCCTGGGACCGGAGGGGCCGTGGGGGGCCGTGGGGGGACAGGCCCTCAGCAGGAAGGAGCTGGTGGCCCCAAGAGTCCCAGCCTCACTGTGAAGCCCACTCTGCCTGGCCAGTAAATTCTCCAGAAAGCTCCAGCCTCTGCCTCTTCCATCACCCCAACAAAAGGGTTGCAGACTCCCTTCAGCCTGCTCCTCACATCAGCCACGAGACAGAAATGGCAAGGGCTCAGTCACCTTTATTAGACACTAGATGAGAAGGCCCCGCCGCAGTCCAGGCAAGGGCAGCAGCTCCTGAGCACTGGACACCATGGCCAGTGGTTGGCACCCTCGGGTCCACCACACCAGGAGGGGTCAGTGAATTCTTGGCACCGGTGTGTGCAGGCAGGGTGGGGCCTGGGCCCCGGCTGCGCTGCCAGGCCCGGTCTTCCCTGTCCTCGGCCTGGTTCCTGTAGCCCGTTCTGCCAGCACAGCGGGCAGCTGACCTCGGGGCAGCACTCTGCCACCTCCCTGTCCTGCCCTGGTCACAGACACACATCCCTAGAGTCCTGGAGGCTGAAAGAGGTCAGATGAGCAGAGCTGTTGACGCACCATACTGCGGCCCGCAGCAGGCCGACAGGCCGACTCCGAGGGCACCGCGGCCGTGTGCAGAGGCTGGAGGAGGGCGGGAGGTGTCCGGTCCAGCCCTGCTGCTGTGGCGTCAGGGCTGCGGAGGCGCTCGGGGCGCACGGGCCGCAGGCCTGGGCATCTCTACCCTCAACCACTGCATCTTCTGCTGGTGCTGCTGGACGGCATCCTGGACACGGGCGTCCATCATGGCTTCGGTGAGGACTCCGTCCTCTGAGGCATATGCCATGGCCTGCCAGGGGAAGAGTGCTGAGGGGGCCCCTGCTCACCACTGGCCACCGGCGTGGAGACAGCTACGCTGGCCCAGGGCAGCTGGGCCGGGAACGGCCCAAGTTCAAAGTTGGAGCAGCGAGCAGAGGCCCGTGGCCCCACAGGCTGCTCCCAGACCCCTCCTCCATGGACCCGAGTCTGGCTTCTTCTCCCAGCCCAGAGCTGGGCACTGCAGCCATCACCCGCCATCTAGCCCCTCATGGCTGCCCCTCCCCTCCCCAGACCTCACCCCTCCCAGCTGCCCGTGTCCCTTACGCTCAACCCACTACTCAGGCAGGCCCGCCTCTCCCAGGCCCCACCCCCATCTGGCCCTTGGCCAGGCCAGGCCAGGGCCCTTCCCCTTCCCCTTGCCTGGGGCAGCACCTGGGTGGCCAGCAGTCCCATGACCAAGGGCAAAGGGGAAGCAGCTGGGAGGCGTGGAGGGCGCAGGAGGTGTGGGCGCCCACCCCTTCTCGGACAGAGCCGGCCGCCCTCCGGACAGCAGACCCATCTCCACCGAGGGGAGGGGGCGGATGGGACCCAGTGGGGAGGGTGGGCAAAGGCGGTGCAGGAGGCGACCCTGGCTCTGGGAATCCAGGGCAGGCGGGCTGCCTGCGCCCCAGGTGGAGGACTGGTCTCCGGACATTGTGGGAACCTATTTGGTTGTGGGGCTTGGACTCGGCCTGGGCGCTGTCCCTCAGCTCTTCAGCTCAAGGTGAGCGCCACTTCTGGCTTTTCTGCTTATGTGATTTTGAGGAACCGAACCCAGGGCCTCCTGCATGTGAGGCAAGCGCTCTTCCACTGAGCCACTTCCCAGCCTGGGAGAACCTATTTCAAGAACAAGTAATTTAGAAAGTAGGCCAGGTGCTGGTGGCTCACATCTGTAGTTTCAGCTCCTCGGGAAGCTGAGATCTGAGGATCATGGTTCAAAGCCCAAGTACAGAAATCTTATCTGCAACTAATCACCAAAAACCTGGAAGGGGAGGAGCAGTGCACCAATTAGTCTTGCGCCCAGCTCACCAAGTGCTTCAGATGGATTATCATCAAGGGCAAGATGGAGGAGCCATCACTCAATAACTCATCCCACCATACTGCCAACGCCACCTAGATACCAAAGGCAGACACCCTTAGGGGCCGCAGACCACCAGGACACAAAGTCCTCAGACACAAGCTGGTCATGGCACCCATGACAGCAATCTCAGTACTTAGGAGGCTGACACAGGAGGAGGACCAGTTCCAGGCTGCCCTGAGCTGCTCAGCAAGACGCTTAAATACACAACGAAAGACCCTGAAACAAAGCCAAACCTTTAAACAAGACCCTTAAACACACAACGAAAAGCTTAAAAAACAAAACAGCTGGGAAGGTGGCTCAGTGGTAGAGCGCTTGCCTTGCATGCCTGAGGCCCTGGGTTCGATTCCTCAGCACCACATAAGCAAAAAGAAAAAAGCCGGA
>NW_012267222.1:86483-102501 GCF_000151885.1 Dipodomys ordii | reverse complement strand
ACGGCACCAGGAGAGAGCCACGGCACCCGGAGCCACGAACACCCCAGAGCCACGGCACCGGGAGAGAGCCACGGCACCGGGAGAGAGCCACGGCATCAGGAGAGAGCCACGACACCCGGAGCCACGGCATCGGGAGAGAGCCACAAACACCCCAGAGCCACGGCACCCGGAGAGAGCCACGGCACCCGGAGAGAGCCACGGCACCCGGAGCCACGAACACCCCAGAGCCACGGCACCCGGAGCCACGAACACCCCAGAGCCACGGCACCCAGAGCCACGGCACCCGGAGCCACGAACACCCCAGAGCCACGGCACCCGGAGCCACGAACACCCCAGAGCCACGGCACCCGGAGCCACGAACACCCCAGAGCCACGGCACCCGGAGAGAGCCACGACACCCCGGAGTCACGACACCCGAGAGCCACGACACCCCGGAGCCCCGGCACCCGAGAGCCACGGCAACCGAGAGCCACGACACCCCACAGAGCACTCCCACGCAACCACCGGCCCCATGTACACCACCGACCACTGGGACAGGTGCCCTGTGTACACCACCCAGACACGCTCCCCGCATACAGCACCCGATCACAGGCACAGGGGCCCTGTGTACAACACCCGGACAGGCGCCCCGCATACAGCACCTGATCACAGGCACAGGGGCCCTGCGTACACCACCCGGACAGGCGCCCCGCATAACACCACCCGATCACAGGGACAGGGGCCCTGCATACAACACCCGGACAGGCGCCCCGCATACACCACCTGATCACCCACCTGATCACCAACCCTATCACCCGGGCAGGCGCTCAGCGCAAGTGAGCCCACCCCGCCCTCCCCCCTAGATGTGGACCAGAAGGGACTCCCAACCCCCAGCACGCTTGCCTCCTGTGAGGTGGGTAGAGGGAAACTGCAGCTCTACCCTAGACCAAGGCCTTCCACAGAAACCCCCGGAGACAAGCCCCCAGGGCCTCACTCACACCTGGCACTCACCTGCCATGCCACTGCTAGCTGGGCGATCTCACGGCCGGACATGCCCTCTGTCAGCTGGGCGACCTGTGAGCACTTTTTCCCGTAGTCAAACTGGGCCAGCCTCAGGCGCCTGGGGAGAGAGTTGCCAGTAGCACCTGGAGTGGCTGCAGCTCCACGGGGGAAGGAAGGGCAGGGCTCCGCCGGGGAGCCTGAGGGCTCCGGCCAGCGCGGCCTGCACCCCAGAGCCCTCCTCCTTCACCTGCTGGGCACGAGGTGGGCACAGCCCCTTTCTCCTGCAGGCCCCGGGGCCCAGGCAGTCAGAGCCACGCCACATCTACTCTATGCAGACCCGGCAGCCAATGCCAGTTAAGATCTTCAGGCAACGACTGAGCAGGTGGGCTCTTGGGGGGAGGAAGCACTGGGGGTCATCACACCTGACAGATGGCCACAAGGACCACTTGTGAAAAGCGCACGCAGGACCCAGCCACCAGCCTGGTGGCTGCAGTGGAGACAGAGGCCAGCAGGGGGCAGAGCTGCAGGGCCAGCCATGGGAGGCAGGAGGACTGTGGTCAGGACGCAGCAGGGTGCAGACCAGGAGCCGGGAGCCCGGGTCTCTCAGACGGGAGAGCAGAGCATGCTGCGGGCAGAGGCATGCAGGACTATCCTGGACTCCTCAGTGCCTGGCTGCTCCCTGGCCAGCGCCTGGCCAGCACCCAGCTTCACACACACAGGCCTCCACGGAAAGCCGGTGCTGCCACCTTTCCGGCAGCCCCTCGGATCAGCTGGTGGAGTCCGGGATCCTTCGTCAGGGAGCAGTGCTCACTGTCCACCTCCCAACCCAAGGGTCTCAGCATGAACTCAGCAGTGGCAGCTCCCCTAACTCCTGGGGCTCCAGGGTCCCCTCCAGGTCACAAAGTGGGAAGGTCAGTAGGTGGAAAGGCTGGGGACCAGGCTGCCCACTGTCCCCAGGTGAGAAATGGGACGGGAAGGAGGGCTCCAACAGCAGAGCTGCCTCGCCACAGCCCAGAGAAGCCACTCGGGTGGCCCAAACCCAGGGAAAGGGCTGCACCCAGGCCAAGAACTGGGCGGGACAGCCAGGCGGGACAGGCCAGGGCGGGAGGGGCTGAGCACTTACTGCTTTCCTTCTGTGGCCGGCTTAAGAACATACTTGTCAAAATACATTCTCACCAGGCGCTCCCGCTCCTCCTGCCCCGGCAGGGCAAAGCAGACCATCTCGTCGATTCGGTCGTTGATGGCCCAGTCAAACTGCTCAGGCTGGTTACTAGCTAGAACCAGCATGAACCTGCAGCCAGACAGGAAGGCTGAGGCCCGCGCAGCACAGGCTTTGCGAGGTATCCTCAGACACGTGCTACAAGAATCCAGCCTAGCGGGTGCCGGTGGCTCACGCCTGTCAGCCTAGCTACTCAGGAGGCTGAGATCTGAGAATCACGGTTCACAGCCAGCCCAGGCAAGAAAGTCCACGAGACTCTTATCTCCAATAAACACCAGAAAACTGGAAGTGGCACTGCAGCTCAAGTGGTAGAGCACTCGCCTTGCACTGAAGAGCTGAGGGACAGCGCCCAGGCCCAGAGTTCAAGCCCCATGACTGACAAAAAAAAAAAAAAAATCCAGCTTGGCATTTTGTCTTGTGGCACGCAGGCTCCACGCACAGCAGGCTAGCACCAGCCCTCCCTCGTCCACAAAAACCCCACCACTCACACCTGCCAGACCCAAGGGTAAGGTCTGTGATCAATGCTGCAACATCTTTAGGCCTGCCCCGGTGTCCCGCAGCTGGGACAGGATTAGGGCATTTTAAGGGAAGAGTGCCTGGCCACAGACACTCATCCTGCTGGGGACACAGGGGGACAGGAAAGCTTCTCAACGTGGGGCCTCTTTCCAAGGCCTGAAGGCCACCCTGAGGCCCTGAGGCTAGGGCCCCATGCAAAGCCCAACCCACAGCTGCTCCTGATTCGCTCCCAGCAAACACAAACGCCCAGGATGCCCGGTAGCGTCAGTCCCCACGGGCATGGGGACCCCTCCGGGCACGGGGCACATGCAACTTCATGGTGGCCATGTGAAGCCGGAGGGCTGGAGGCGTGCAGGATGCACAGACCAGGACTGACAACCTGGCTCAGGTAGGAGAGCATGGCACACGTCCACTGTGACCCCCCCCCAATGCCCTCAAGCCCAAGACCCAGTATGATGGCTACCCTGCCTCGCGACAGCCGTCCGCAGGGCCCCAGCGCGGTGCGTGTGGGAGCTGTGCTTACTTGCTGCTGTGCTGGCCCGTCCTGTGCAGGAACGCGTTGAGCGTGGCCCTCAGGTCCTCACTTATCTTTTCCTGCAGAGAGAAAGGTCTGGCATCAGTCTCAGGTGGCGGAGCAGAGCTGAGACAGCCAAGGTCAGGACCACCCTTGGGTGATGGCTGGAGAGCGATGAGGGAGCGGGAACGTGAATGCTCACCTAAGTCTCAAACTCACCGTCCAGACAATTCAGATGTGCTGCAGAGCAGGGCAGTTAGAGTGAAGCACATACTTAGCATGCACAAGTCCAGGGTCAGTCCCCAGCACCAAAACCCCAAACAAAGTCAAATACTCTGCAGCTTTCTTTCACTTCTGTTTTTAAATAAAATTAAGAGAAAGCCAGGCCAGGCACGGGTGGCTTACGCCTGTCATCCTAGCTACTCAGGAGGCTGAGATCTGAGGATAGCAGTTCAGAGCCAGCCCAGGCAGGAAACTCAGTGAGATTCTTATCTCCAATAAGCCACTAGAAAATCGGAAATGGTGCTGTGGCTCAAGTGGTAGAGTGCTAGCCTTGAGCTGAAGAGCTGATGGATAGCGCCCAAGCCCAGAGTTCAAGCCCCACGACCGACCAAAAAAAAAGAGAGAGAAAGCCAGGTGCTGGTGACTCATGCCTGTAAGCCTCATGCCTCTCAGAAGGCTGAGATCTGAGGATCACTGTTTGAGGCCAGGCCAGGCAGGAAAGCCCAATGAGACTTTTTCCTCCAATTAACCCATTAGAAAAAGCCTGAAATACAACAATGACTCACGTGGCAGAGCCTTGAGCAAAAGCTCAAGGCCAGCACCTGGGCCCCCAGTTCAAGCACTAAGACCGGCAGGGAACACGCCAACCAAAACCCCCTGCACTGGCAGCACAAGAAGACCAGCTGCCCAGCTTCTGGGACAGAGGGCTTTGTGAGGACTCACAGTGGCTCGCTTCCTGAGGAACGCATCTGCTTCATCCACGAAGAGCAGGAGGCTGTGAACAAGAGGGAGACCAGGGGACGGACGCTCGAGGGCACAGCCGCTGGAAGCAGGCTGCGTAGAGCACCCCTGGGGAAACTGCCTGCCAGGAGTCTAACTCAGTGACTCAGAGCTTCAAGGCCTCAAACTCGGGGCCAGTACAGCTCCACTCCTGTGCTGGGTGCCAGGGTCACGAGGGCATCTGAGGTAAAAGGGCAAAGATTAAGGGGAGGGAGCAACTGAGGCAGGGAGGCTGGCACGGCGCTCCCCCACGGGCAGCGTGCCATCGAGGCCATCACGGTCAAAGGCCCGAGTACAGCCCCACCCCGTGCGCCAGCCGCTCCTGCTGGAGGCCTGTGCCCAGCTGCGGCTGCCCTCAATGGCAACCCCAAACGGGAGACCAGGCCCGGCAGAGGCTAGAGGCTGCCGATGGCCTCCCACACAAGCCGGAGGACGGGACAGCAGGGACGGCCTGTCCCAGGAGCCCGCGTGTACGGGGCTGGACTCACCCTCGCCGGCTGGTGCTGGCCCAGTCGAAGACCTTGTGCATGGCCGTCACGCCCTCCCGCCCCATGGGGGCCACATCCCCGCCTGTCATGATGGCGTAGTCCATGCCTGAGTGCAGCGCGAGTTTCTGGACGGGAAGGAGTGGGAGACAGAGCAGATGTCCCCTCCCTCCAGTGTGGACAGCCCCCACCCCCCAAGACAAGCTGAGGCCCCTTGCCCACAGCAGCACAGAACCTACACTGCCCAGCGCCCCACCTTGGCAAACAGTGTTTTCCCGGTCCCGGGAGGGCCGTGCATGAGGATGTTCCTGTACAAGCTTTTGTTCTTCTTGGTGTTCCTCGTGGCTATGGCGATATCCCGCACTCGTGCCTCTAGGCTGGGCTGCAGGAGGCGCGACAGAGGGGTGGCTGTGGTTTGGGGAACCGGCCTCCCATCCCCACATATGGCTTTGGGGGGACCCGCAGTGTGGCACTAGAACCCACGCCTCGTGGACTCCAGGCCAACCCAAGAGCAGTAAAGGCAGGGTCTGCTTGGATAACAAATGTCGTTCAGGAGCCAGAGACATCAAGACCGCACCAGCCAGACAAGCTGCTCAACTCCGCAGGCCAGCCAGGGCCCTGGCAGCACTCCGCACCGGGGCTGACTTACGCTGAGAATGACTCCCTCCAGAGCATCCTGTGGCCGGAGGAGGAGACGGCGGCCAACCTGTGGGGAGGAGACAGTGGCTGGACCGGGGGACATGGCCAGGCTTGGCAGGGTGCAGAGCTGCAACTGGTGGTGGTTTGTTTTTTTTTGTCAGTTGTGGGGCTTGAACTCTGGGCCTGAGCGCTGTCCCTCAGCTCTTCAGTGCAAGGCGAGTGCTCTACCACTTCAGCCACAGAGCCACTTCTGGTTTCCTGGTGGTTTATTGGAGATAAGTGTCTCATGGACTTCCTGCCCAGGCTGGCTTTGAACCATGATTCCCAGATGTCAGATTCCCGAGTAGCCTGGATGACAGGCGAGAGCCACGGGTGCCCGGCTTGTGGTTTGTTTTTTGAGCGCTAGGTGGACCGCAGGCCTGTGCTCTGCCAGAGCTACACTAAGCTAGCTCTCGCCACACCGGAGATCGCCTTCTGAAACAGCCTGGCTGGGTTACCCAGGCTTCCTTCAGCAGCAGGGATCAAAGCTGCCTCACCTCGCCTGGCCATTGGTTCTTGTGTGTGTGGTAGGGAGCAGTACGCGGCTCGCAGAGTTGCTTGCTAGGCAGGTGCTCTTCCACTTGGCAGTATCAGCCTCTTCTTGCTTTACCTTTTTTTTTTAAATTCTTGCCAGTCCTGGGGCTTGAACTCAAGGCCTGGGCACTGTCCCTGGGCTTCTTTTGCTCAAGGCTAGCGCTCTACCACTTGAGGCAAAGCCCCACTTCCAGCTTTTTCTGTGTATGTGGTACTGAGGAATGGAACCCAGGGCTTCATGCATGCTAGGCAAGCACTCTACCACTATGCCACCTTCCCAGCCTGTGTGTAGTGGGGAGGGGAGTAGATGTGTGAGTGTACTGGTTCTGAGACTTGAATTCAGGGCCTCAGTGCTGTCCCTGAGCTTTTTTGCTCAAGGCTAGTGCTCTATCACTTGAGCCACATCTCTACTTCTGGCTTTTTAGCAATTAATTGGAGTCTCAGGCATTTTCTGCTTAGGTTGTTTTTGAACTGTGACGCTCAGATCTCAGGCTCCTGAGCAGCGAGAATTAGAGGTCTGAGCCTCTGAGCCGCCATTTGCAGTGAGTGACTTAGTGAGTTCCTTATTGACCTTTCTCTTCTCAACATCCTGGACCGGGCCACAGGAGGAGGCCTGGCCACAGCCCACGGGACAGCAGCCCTCCAGAGTGAGTGCTGACCACCAAGAACCCCTCACTGCCCCCAGTGGAGTCCAGTTCTATCAGCAGACCCACACCCATGTGAGAGGAGCACTGGAGAAAACACCCAGAGTCTGGGGGAGCGGTGTGCAAGCCAGCCATGTGCCGTGGGCGCAGGGCCTCCCTGCAGCCATACCTGAACAGGATGCCTCAGAGCCTCCAGCACCGAGATGCGGGAGGTCTCCCTCACCAGCGACGGCTTCCCCAGCCGAGCCTCGACGTACCGGCCAGCAACAGCAGTTGCATTCTTGGCAGAATAAACTCCAACAGCCAGCATGGTCAGTCCAGCCACCTACGACAGACAGACAGCAGCCCGTGCTGCCCTTCACCACCACAGGTCCTCGGCAATGGAGGGCCAGCTGGGGTCCTGGGGTGGCCCCCACCTGGACTTCAATCAAGTCCCTAACCCCTCAGCCTGCCTGTGTTACTAGTGCCCTTGATCTGAGGCTTGAACTTGGGGCCTGGGCACTCTCCTTGAAATTTTGTGCTCAAGTCTAGTGTTTTATTACTTCAGCCACGGCTCCTACTTCCAGCTTTTCCACTAGTTAGTTAGAGATAAGTCTTGCCAGGCACCAGTGGCTCACGCCTGTTGTTCTAGCTACTCAGGAGGCTGAGATCTGAGGACCTCAGTTCAAAGCCAGCCTGGGCAGGAAAGTCCAAGAGACTCTTATCTCCAATAAGTCACTAGAAAACCAGCTCAAGCGGTAGAGTACTTGCCTTGCGCTGAAGAGCTGAGGGACAGCGCCCAAGCCCAGAGTTCAAGAGCCTCAACCGCCAAAAAAGAAAAAAAGAGGGGTAAGTCTCACTGTTCTGCCCAGGCTGGCTTTGAGCCATGATCCTCAGACCTCAACCTCCTCGTTGCTAGGATGACAGGTGTGAGCCCCCAGCCCCAGCTTCACTAGTGCCCTTTGTCGGCACATTTCTCTTCTGCTGTGCAGCAGGGTTGTGAGGTAGATGACTGTATATGCAGGAGGTTGCTGCCCTCCACTGATTTCTTTACTATTTTAAAAAGCTGAATTTTCAAAGGAAGCGCTGGTGGCTAACACTAAGGGACACCCCCCCCAACCCTGAGTTCAAGCCCAAGACCAGTACTACTAAAATTTTTAAATGAGCAAGGTAGCTAGCCTCAGAGTCGCACGCCTTAATTCTGGCATCTGAGAAGCGCAGTTTGAAGCCAGCCCATGTAGGAAAGTGTATGACGGTCATCTCCAATTTATTACTAGGATGTCGAAGTGGGGCTATGGCCAAGGGGTAGAACACCAGCCTTCAGCAAAAGAAGCCCAAGCCCTTGTCATGGAAATAAAAAGGAAGAAGGTCATCTTCCTCCTGGCCAGGCAGCCCCCGGGACTCTCCCTGGGTTGGTGTCTGTGCACTGGCTGTACACCCACGGGTGGGCACTCACTGCACAAAGCTCTTCTGTGTGCCAGGCCTTGTGGATCCTAACCCAGCCGCAAGGAGCAAGGCAACCCTGCCAGGCAGCCTGGGCCTTTGTCTGGTGCTGGTCGTGGGGCCTGAAGTGAGCTCCTTGTGCCCTCACTGAGCTTTCTACACTCAAGGCTGGCACTCGACACCACGCAAGCTATACCTCCACTTCCGTGTCACGGAGCACTTTCCTCAAAGGACTGCTAACCCTCACCCACTGTGGCAAGGAGGCGGCAGCCGGCTCCAGCTCCCGGTGGGGGCAGGAGATGGCTGGGCCTCATCCACAGTGGCTGAAGAGGCTTCCATTCTCCCTGGCTCTGTGCAAGGACCATCTCTTACCCTGTAGGGTCAACTGAGTATACTCAAAAAGCCAGGATTGTCTCTCAGGACACTGAGAAGTTGAGTGCTACGCCTTTTGTTAATCTCTCTTCTGGCTGGTGGGTTAGAGGCATGAGCCTCAAGGCAGGCTGCTCACCCCAGCATTCCCTGGGGGGCTGCTGGAGCTCAGGCATGGCCAGCACTCAGGAGACAGGCTGGCCGAGCACCCACCCCGTGGATATGTGGTGGTACACACCGTGGCTGTCACTTTGTCCCAGTCAGTCACAAAGGCCCGGAATCCTTCACCAAACAGGGTGCCAGCTGTCCTGCAGGGGGAAAACGGCCATGTGGTTTGGAGGGACAAAGGGTCCTCAGCCCTTGGCTGGAGGAGGTTTAGGGTCAAGGATGGCATGCAGAAGGACCCAACCCCATCTGGAGTGAGTGCCTCCCGGCCACCCTGACCCCATGGTCAAGACAGTGGCACTGGGCTCCAGCAGCGTCCTCACCGGATGGACTCCAGGATGGTTTGTCTGTGCTCCGCAGCCTTCAGGCGAATCTGCTCACGGATAATGTCTGCATTCTCCCTATCCGCCCGGGCCCGAGCGCGGGCTTCAGCCTCCACCCTCAGCATCTCGTTCTTATGTCGAAGCTCCATCTCCCGCTCCACAGTGGCTGCCCAGGAGAAGACTGGGTCAATGGTGCTCAGCCAGGCCGTGTTGGCCTCGGCCCACACTGCCGATGCACATGCGTGGCACGGACCAGGGGCAGTGCAGGGGCTAAGCCAGCACACGCACCTGGGGCCACCCTTCCTGCAGAGGGAGAATCCCCGAAACCAGAGCCTGGGGTACAGACTACCCTTTTTTGATTTTTTGCTTTTTGTGCTGGCCTGGGGGGCTAACTCAGGGCCAGCGCACCAGCCTGTTCACTCAAGGCACTCTCGTAATACTTGAGCTACATACAGCTCTACTTCCAGCTTCTGGTGGTTAATTAGAGATAAGTCTCTTAGACTTCCATTCTCAGGCTGGCTTTGATCCTCAGTCCTCAGATCTCAGCTTCCAGGGTAGCTAGGATGACAGGTGTGAGCCACCCGCACCAGGCAAAACATGCTCTAAGAAACAAACTACACCCAGGTGCTGGTGGCTCACTCCTGTCATCCTAGCTACTCTAAGACTGAGATCTGAGGATCGTGGTTCAAAGCCAGCCTGGGCAGGAAAGTCCATGAGACTCTTATCTCCAATAAACCACCAGAAAACCAGAAGTAGCGCTGTGGCTCAAGTGGCAGAGCTCTTGCCTTGAACTGAAGAGCTCAGGAACAGCACCCAGGCCCAGAGTTCAAGCCCTGGAAAGGGGGGGAGGGGAAGAGGGAGGAGAAGAGTGATTCTAGGGCTCTGCCTTTAATAAATGAGCAATCTCAAGAGAAGACCTGAAAATTAGATGCTGGTGGCTCACACCTATAATCTTAGCTACTCAGGAGACTGAGATCTGAGGATCGTGGTTCAAAGCCAGCTGGGGCAGGAGAGTCTATGAGGCTCTTATCTCCAATAAACCACTCAGAAAAAAACAGAAGTGAAGCTTTGACTCAAAGTGGCAGAGCGCTCGCCTTGAGCTGAAGAGCGCAGGGACAGCACCCAGGCCCCAAGTTCAAGGCCCATAACCAACAAAAAAGAGCCCAGGCCCCAAGTTCAAGGCCGATGACCAACAAAAAAGAAGAGCCCAGGCCCCGAGTTCAAGGCCCATGACCAACAAAAAAGAAGAGGCAGGGCAGGGGTGGCTCACACCTGTCATCCTAGCTACTCAGGAGGCTGAGATCTGAGGATCACGGTTCAAAGCCAGCCCGGGTAGGAAAGTCCATGAGACTCTTATCTCTAATAAACCACCAGAAAACCAGAAGTGATGCTTTGGCTCAAGTGGTAGGGTACGGGTACGGGGCTGGGAAGGTGGCTCAGTGGTAGAGCGCTTGCCTTGCATGCATGAGGCCTTGGGTTTGATTCCTCAGCACCACATAAGCAAAAAGAAAAAAGCTGGAAGTGGCGCTGTGGCTCAAGTGGTAGAGCACTAGCCTTGAGCGGAAGAGCTGAGGGACAGCACCCAGGCCCAGAGTTCAAGCCACATGACTAACAAAAAGAAGAAGAGAGAGAAGGCCTGAGCTGGTGCCAGTAGCTCACTCACACTGTAACCCTAGCTACTCAGGAGGCTGACATCTGAGGATCATGTTACAAAGCCAGCCATGCAGGAAAGTCCATGAGACTCTTATGCCCAATAAACTACTCATAAAAAGCTGTGGCTCAAGTGGTAGAGCATTAGCCTTAAGCACAAAGAGACTCAGAGATCGCACCAGGTCCTGAGTTCAAGCCCCAGGAATAGGAAAAAAAAAAGAGAGAGAGAAAAGGCTTGCTTTAAAAAAAGTCTTGGTTTGTTTCTTTTTTTTTTTTTTTTTTTTTTTTTGTCGGTCATGGGGCTTGAACTCTGGGCCTGGGCGCTGTCCCTCAGCTCTTCAGCTCAAGGCGAGTGCTCTACCACTTGAGCTACAGCGCCACTTCCGGTTTTCTGGTGGTTTATTGGAGATAGGTTTTTCCTGTCTTTCCTGCCCAGGCTGGCTTTGAACCGCGATCCTCAGATCTCAGCCTCCTGAGTAGCTAGGATTACAGGCGTGAGCCACCAGCGCCCGGCTGTTCTTTCTTTTCTGTATTTCCTCAGGTGTCTGCTGGCAAGAAGGCCAACACCAGATGTTGCTCCTTGACCTTGAGCCAGATCATAAAGCAAAGTAAACCTTTTTTCTCTACTAAAAAAAAAAAAAAAGAAAGAAACAAGCCGGGAGCAGGTGGCTCACACCCGTGAAACTTTTTTTTTTTTTGGTCCGGTCGTGGGGTTGAACTCTGGGCCTGGGCGCTGTCCCTCAGCTCTTCCGCTCAAGGCTAGCGCTCTACCACTTGAGCCACAACATCACTCCCAGCTTTTGCCTTTTTGCTTATGTGGTGCTGGGGAATCGAACCCAGGGCCTCATGCATGCAAGGCAAGCGCTCTACCACTGAGCCACCATCTCAGCCTGAGTCCGTGAAACTCTTACCTCCAATAAACCACCAGAAAACCAGAAGTGGTGCTGTAACTCAAGTGGTAGAGCGCTAGCCTTGAGCTGAAGAGCTGAGGGACAGCACTCAGGCCCAGCGCTCAGGCCCAGAGTTCAAGCCCCATGACCGACAAAAAAAAAAAATACAGGTTGGGCACCAACTGCTCACACCTGTAATCCCAGCAACTGGCAAGGCTGAGATCTAAGTATGGTGGCAGTTAAGTCTATGACAGTCCTATCTCGAATAATCACCACAAGCCAGAAGTGGAGCTGTGGTTGAAGTGGTGCAATAGAGCACTAGCCTTGAGTAAAAAAGCTCAGGGTCAGCTGGGCACCTGCAGCTCATGCCTGTAATCCTAGCTACTCAGGAAGGTGAGATCTGA
Organism: Dipodomys ordii; assembly: GCF_000151885.1. Taxonomy (NCBI): domain Eukaryota; kingdom Metazoa; phylum Chordata; class Mammalia; order Rodentia; family Heteromyidae; genus Dipodomys; species Dipodomys ordii. The sequence goes on along the minus strand of NW_012267222.1, from coordinate 90,705 downwards.
GGATCACCGTTCAAAGCCAGCCCAGGCAAGAAAAGTCCCTGAGACTCTTATCTCCCAATAAACCACTAAAAAACTGGAAGTGGAGCTATGGCTCAAGTGGTAGAGTGCTCACCTTGAGCTAAAAAGCTGAGGGATAGTGCCCAGGCCCAGAGTTCAAGCCCCACGACCAAAAAAAAAAGCTTAGGGTCAGCACCCAAACATGAGTTTAAGCCCCAGGACTGACACTTCCATGAAAAATAAACCCAGAGAGCCACGTAATACAATGTGTCTCTGTCTGCTGACACTAAGACTACACATCAAGTGGGCCCACTGCCCTGCGAGTGTCATCTACACAGCTGCATCTCTTCCTCCAGGCAGACGTACTGAACCAGGAGTGCTGCTCCCTGATGTCACGTGCAGGAGCTCACACAGGAAGGCAGAACTAATGTCCTGCTGAAGGAAATGAAGCACGCATTTCCCATCAGTTAACCAGCCCAAGAGCTCCCTGCACAGCCTCTTACGGCATGGTGTGCTGGCACAGCTGACGGTGCTAGCACCGAGCGAGCGCTCAGAGAAGCCACAGGGCTGGCACATGGATTGGAGGATGGCGGCGCACAGGCTGTGGATGCAGTCCTCAACACAGCCACTGCCCCACTCAACCACCCCTGCTCACCCGAGGGGAGTCCTGCTCACCCGAGAGAATCCCTGATCACCCAAGAGGACTCCTCACCACTGTAGTGGGTCCTTGCTCAACCAAAGTGACTCCTGTTCAACTGAGGAGAACCCTGCTCACCCGAGCCTCCTCTGCACCCCATGAACCATACCTCGACGCATAGCCTCCTGCTTCTGCACGGACTCCTCCTGCTTCCGTAAATTCTCCTCATTGAGAAGTTGCTGAGAAGTCACAAGAAATGGAAAAGCTTTTGAAATCAGAAAGACAACTAACCCAAAACTGCTCTTGGTCAGGAAAAGCTTCCACCCCAAGGGTGCCCCACGTTTCCGAGGGCTGAGCACCCCGATGGGTCCAGAGCTGCAGCTCCTGCTGGACAGCAGCAGGTCTAGGGCAGCTTCACCAGCGTAGCTGCCAGCGCCGCCCCGCCTGCCACTGCTCAGCCGCTGCCCTATGCAGCACTGTCCTCTGCCTGTTGTGACACCCACTTCAGGCATCCACAGCCTGTGGCTGAGGAGCCTGTGCTGTGGAGGCAGGGCTCCAGGCTTTGGACTGTCCTGACACACTGTCTGCAGCCAACCACACACCTCCCTGGTGGCCAGGAGCTCTTGGGAAATATCCTGCCTGGCAACAACCCTCATAACAGCTTCAAATCAACCACTTCTGTCTAGGCCACAAAGGAAGGCATGTGTGTGATTGCACATGGAGGTGGCTCTCTGTGTGACAGGGCATGCCTGTGTGCGTATACCCAGTGTGCACATACCCAAGAGTGTTTGTTGGAGTAAAGTTCCCAGAACCAGGTTCAGAATACAATCCACAGTTCTCCTGGACTTGGTGCACACAAAGTTACCTCTGCTTAAGACTGCACAGTCCGCTCAGAGGCGTGCCTTGCTCACCTGCTGCTTCAGCTGGTCCTCATAGCGCTGTCGGGCCAGCTTGTCCTGGTACTGGGCCCTCTAGGGAGAAGAGCAGAAGGGTATTCCTGTCTGGAGCAGTCACCGGATAGGCAGAAGCCAGTCTGGCCCCAGCTTTGACTAGGTGTGGAGGCCTCATGACCCCTCCCCATCCCAACATGAGCCGCAAGGTGGACTGGATCAGCACCTGGGCAATCCATCTGCTTGGAGTTCATGCAGGGCATTCCGGGGAGTGAAACAATACGCACACTAGCAGATCCTCCATTTGTCAATAACAAAGAGACCCGGAGCTCCACCAACCCTCCCAGCCCTCTGCACAGGCCCCACTTGCGCTCACAGCCTGGTGCTGCCGTGTCTCTTCGCTCAGTGTCTTCCTCCTCTCCTCAGCCTGCACTCGGATCTGCTCGCCCTTCAGCTGCTCCACAGCCGCCTCGTACTCCTGCAGAACACACAGCCCAAGGTGTCCCGAGAGCCTCTCACAGCCCAGCCCAGCCCAGCGTGTCCTGAGAGCCTCTCACAGCCCAGCCCAGCCCAGGGTGTCCTGAGAGCCTCTCACAGCCCAGCCCAGCCCAGGGTGTCCGAGAGCCTCTCACAGCCCAGCCCAGCCCAGCCCAGCCCAGCCCAGGGTGTCCGAGAGCCTCTCACAGCCCAGCCCAGCCCAGGGTGTCCCTAGAGCCTCACCCAGCCCAGGATGGCCCGAGAGCCTCTCACAGCCATGAAGTAGCAGGCTGGCAGCATCAACACCAGGCCAGCAGGTCTGTGCAAAAGGCCCAGCAAGGTAGGGGCAGTTCTGACAATGTACCCTGGACTGACCACCCACATATCCAAGACTCTCAGCTCTACACCAAGGCCAAGGACTGAAAGAATCCAGTGGTAGAGTGTTAGCCTTGAGCAAAAGAAGCCCAGGCCCTGAGTTCAAGCCCTAGGACTAACAAACAAACAAACAAAAGTAATATGAAGCGATAGCTTCTCTGTACAACACCTTAATAGTAACAATACTACTTTAAACTACTTTAAAAACATATATATGTTTATAAGCACTGGCTGTGCACACCTGTAATCCTAGCTACTCAGGAGCCTGAGATCTGCCAGCCCAGGCAGGAAAGTCCATGAGACTCATCACCAATTAACCACCAGAAAACCAGAGTGGAGCTATGGCTCAAAGTGGTAGCACACTAGCCTTAACACCCCCCCAAAAAAATCCCTTCCAAATAAATCTCTCTCATCATCCAAGGTGGGGAAAAGAGTCATGCTGAACACAGAGAAACAAGGGAAGGAGTCACTGAACAGGAGACAGGAGACACCCCTCATGGAAGCCTACCCGCTGGCTCTGTCGCACAGACTCAGCCCCATATCCGGCGCATCTCTGCCTACCCTGTGATCTTTGTGAAATGGAGTACGAGGCCCTCAACCAGGCCCAGCACGGTCGCCCACTCCTTCCCGCAGCTCACCTTGAGCTTAGACTGCTGTTCCAGCTGCAGTGTCTGCTCCTGCATCTGTGCCAGACTCAGTGCCTCCTTGGCATGCCCTGTGGGGTACAGAAGAAAGGTTCTTACAACACTTGAGTGAGGCTGGCAGAGACATGTGTGTGCTGGTGGGAAAGTATGCTTTAAGAAAAGAGGCTTGGTGGGGGAGGAGGGGAGATGGGAAGGGATGGGAAGGGGAAACAAAGGAGGAGGCTACAATGCTTGGTAAGAAATGTACTCATTACCTTACCCATGGAATTGTAACCCCTCAGTATGGTATTTTCACACACAAAAAAAAACAAAAACAAAAAAAGAAAAGAGGCTTTCCAGAAACCACAGCCTCACCTCCACCTGGAAACATTTGGGCTGCTTTTTCAACCTGCTTTGACTGCCCATCCTCATTCCTTATAGACCTCTCAAAATGAACTCCCTCCCATCAACAGAAAGCTTGGCTTCAGCCCCAGAGGATCGTCGGAAATGCCACCAGAAAGCTGGGTGCTGGTGGCTCAAGCCTGTAATCCTATCTACTCAGGGGGCTGAGATCTGAGGATCACAGTTCAAAGCCAGCCTGGGCAGGAAAGTCCATGAGACTCATCACCAATTAACCACCAGAAAACCGGAAGTGGTGCTGTAACTCAAAGTGGGAGAACACTAGTCTTGAGCTGAAGAGCTGAGGGACAGTGCCCAGACCCAGAGTTCAAGTCCCACGACCACCATAACCAACAACAGCAAAAATGCCACCAGATGGCCCATCCAGGAGTGACAAGGAGGAAAGTACAAAAGGCTGTCAGGACCCGGTCTTGTAGGTCACAGGGACACTTCCAGGCAGGAAGGTCACCACGACAATGAGGCCACCAAGAGCCACAGATCACTGGGCTTCAAGGGGGGGAGGGAGGGCTGGCCCCAGGCCCGCCCCTTTCCTCAGGCCCACCGTGCAGACAGCCCGCCCCCGGGCCCACCCCCCATCTGATTCCGACTCCTGTCCCTCCCCCTCCCTTCCTCCTCCAGGGGCGCCTTCCCCTGCAGCCCGCCCCCTCCTCAGCCCCACGTGGTTCCTGCCCACCCCCCCTTCGGCCACCGTGGATCCTGCCCGCCCCCCAGGCCCGACCCCTCCTCGGCTCCGTGGATCCTGCCCGCCCCCCAGGCCCGCCCCGCCCCGGGCCCCCGTGGATCCTGCCCGCCCCCCAGGCCCG
>NW_012267222.1:84436-84881 GCF_000151885.1 Dipodomys ordii | reverse complement strand
CGCCCTCGGATTGGCCCAGCGGGCCGCGCCCCCTCGAGGACCGGCCGCACGCCGGGCTATGGGGTCCGATACGGGACAACATTGATGCAAGGGGCGTGCGCGAGACCCGGTGCCTCCGTGGTTACTACGGACGCCTCGGAGCTCCCGCCCCGGCGGCGGCGGCGGCGGCCCGCGGACGCGGCACGGAAGCGGCGAAAAGAGGAGAGAGCCGCAGCTGGCGGCGGGACCGCGAGTAGACCTCCTCCGGGTGCGGGGAGGGAGGCGGAGGGCGCGGGCTGAGCCTCGAGCTCCAACCCGCGGAAGGCGCCGAGGCCGCGGCCTGCGCGGGGAGAGGCCTCGGCACCCCCTTCGCGTCCGTGCCCTCTGACCTGGGCTGCTCGAGCTGCGGGGCTCTCGCGAGGAGGCGTCGCCTCGAGCCGCGGGGCCTGCCGTCCCGTGTCCGGCC
>NW_012267222.1:79175-81941 GCF_000151885.1 Dipodomys ordii | reverse complement strand
GCTTTTTTTCTTTTTGCTTATGTGGTGCTGAGGAATCGAACCCAGGGCCTCATGCATGCAAGGCAAGCGCTCTACCACTGAGCCACCTTCCCAGCCCCAAAACACGTCCTTTTTAAAGACACTAAGCTAATGAAAGGGAGTCATGACTGTTTTCCACCTGAAACATTTTTCTTCCATTGGCAAGTGTGAGGTTTTCTGCTATCTTGCTATAAGAAGCTTCTGGGCCTCTTCCTTTCCAGCATGAAGGACCTGAAGGAGAGGCTGCAGAGATTGAAGATGCAAATTGACAGCCTGGCCTCCAGGTGGGGTTGGAGGGGCAGTGGGGAGAGCATTTTGCTTCAAGAATCCAACCAGTGTGATTTCTGGGTCCTCCACCAGGGACTACACCTGAGTAAGTGGCACGATGCACCAGAACCGTGCCCTTCCACTGGAGCCCGTGAGTGGCCCCTCCGCCCCGGGCTTCCCAGGAGCCAGTCATGGGTGCTGCCCACAGTCTTCATGGACAATGGCTGTAGAAAAGCCTGACCCTCTGAAACTTGAGCCCCTGCTGTACTCAGCAGGCTCCTGCTGCTCACCCTCACACACGCCAGCAGTTTGTAGTCTTATCTTCTATGCTGGCATGAGGGAGAGGTCCCTCAGCTGACCGGGTGCCCCAATCCTATTCCTCGTATGTAGCTCCCTAAAGAACCTACTGGTTCTGATCTCCTTCCTAACTGCCACAACCCATCTGCAGACCTGCCTCCAACCCTGACCAGCTCAGCAGAAAGGAAAGCTGTCTGTCTGGTCTGCCCCAGCCTTCCAAGCCTGTGGGAGGCCTCCCTGCTCAGGTTCCTGTGGCCAAAGTGCAGCTCCTCCAGGTCCAGTGTTCATGAGAGGTGACAGAGCTGTGCTGGCCCAGGACGGACCCTGTAACCAGTGGGTGCCTCTTCTTCCACGATGTCTGTGCTCAGGTGAGTTTGCCAGCTCACGTGCCGTTTCTGCCCCAAAGCGTGCCTTGGCCCAGCTTGGCCAGCAGGCTCGCCAGCTGGAGGTGTCAGCATGGCCAGCACTTTCCCCACAGAGGCCCTGCCTGCTGGCCTGGGGGAGGGGGAGTGGCGATGAGCTGGAGCCAGAGCCTACACCTGGAGAAGATGTGGTAGTTCACACAGAGGGAGATAAGCGGCTGTGAGGGTCAGCCCTGAGAACCAGCCCTCTTGAGTTCTGCCAGCAGAAGCCTGCCTTAGAGCAGCTGGGAGCCCAGACCTCCTAAAGACAAGGTTCAGAGAGGGACTGCAGGAGGCTGGGGTGGTCTGCCCAGGCACGAGAGGCCTACCTCCTCTCCTCTCCAACATACCATGGTGCCACACTGTCCCATCCATAGTATTGGGTGTGTGTGTGTGTGTGTGACAGTACCAGGGTTTGAATCAAGGCCTCTCTTGCTCTACATATTTGCTCACAGCTGGCACTCTATCACTTGAGCCATACCTTCAGTCTGGCATTTTGCTGGAGACAGTATTTATTTATTTATTATCTTAGTAGGTCATGGGGCTTGAACTCAGGGCCTGGGCGCTGTCCCTCAGCTCCTCAGCTCAAGGCTAACACTCTACCACTGAGTGTCAGCCCCATTTCCAGCTTTTTCTGCTTATGTGGTGCTGAGGAATCGAACCCAGGGCTCATACATGCAAGTCAAGCGCTCTACCACTGAGCCCCCTTCCCAGCCCCGATCTCAGCTTCCTGAGTAACTGGGATTATAGGCACTGGCACTGGCTGGAGTATTTTGAGAAGCAAGCAAGCATTCTATCAAGACTGCGTGCTGTTAGCCGGGCGCTGTTGGCTCACGCCTGTAATCCTAGCTACAGCCCTGGCAGGAAAGTCTGTGAGACTCTTATCTCCAATAAAAACCACTAGAAAACTGGAAGTGGCATTGTAGCTCAAGTGGTAGAGCGCTTGCCTTGAGCTGAAGAGCTGAGGGACAGCGCCTAGGCCGAGTTCAAGCCCCACGACGGACAACAACAACAACAAAAAAACCCCACAAGACTGCATGCTGGCTTTATATCTGGTTTATGGAAGTTTGGAATCTGTCTTGTTAGTAGGGAAGAAAGGCAAGGTGAGCTTGGGTTTTGGTAGGCCACTCTGGGATCAGAGGCTCTGCCTGGACAGTCCTTCCTGTCCCTGTCCGAAGTCCTAGGGGGGTGGATGGTTATGGCTGAGCCCTGTCAGCATGGCCCTTGGGGTCAGAGTCACTGGGGTGAGCCCCCAGGGGATCCTATCTCTCCCTCCCTGTCATTTCTGAAGCAAAAGATGCCACTGGAGCGCTAGTCTCCATCCTGGTAGTGGCGCTGAGCTCTGGTCCCCTTCCTTCCACAAGAGGCACTGTGTGTCCCAGGAGCTGCTGGCTGGCTGGGCAGAAAGGCAGGGCTGGTGCTTCCAGTAGGCACTGCCCACCAGGCTGGCACAGGTCCTGGTGAAGACCACCTTGGGTGGTCCAACTCTCAGTAGTCCTCCCTACCCTTTTTTCCCCCCGGCAGGAAGCCTTTACATGTGGGGCCCGCACCAGCTTCTCTTCCCCTTACCCCACCTTCCTTAGCTCTATAGCAGACCTAAATGGTGGGGGTACCTGCACCCCGGTTGGCCCTCACCGCCCACGGGCCCAGTGTCCCCTCGGGGCCGTCCCAGGTCTGGGTCTGCTGTCCAGCAGGCTTCCGAAGCGGATGTAACCTCTCGAAGGTGCCGCCCCAGGGAAACGCGGGGCTGGGCGCTGGGCGAGGCCGGGGGTCACGGCTGGGG
>NW_012267222.1:74665-77519 GCF_000151885.1 Dipodomys ordii | reverse complement strand
CCCCTCACCTGGCAGAGTGCGCACGCGCACGTGCTGCGGCCCCAGCAGGCGCAAGTTGGACTCGGGCAGCAGCACCACGTCGTAGTCCGTGTCCGGGCGCAGGCCGGACCAGCTCCAGCCCGTGGCGTCCCCGGGCACCCGCTGGCGGCGCGCGGCTTCGGGCTCCGCGCTGGGCGCCAGCTCCAGCACGTAGAAGCCGGAGTCTGCGGTCAGCAGGGGCGGCCAGGCCAGGCGGAAGCCGTGGGGGGTGACCTCGGCGGCGTGGAGCCGCTGCGGCTGCACTGCGCCTGCGCGGTGCGGGGCGCGCGGTCAGGGCGCGGGCGGCTCTACCTCGGCCCGGAGCCGCTGGGGGAGGCAGAGGGCGTGCGGCCCCCCCTCAGAGCCCTTTCAGCTGCAGCCCAGACCCAGACCCGGGGGACGGTGCCCTGCCTCCCCACCCACGCCAGCCGCACAGCCCTGGGGTCTCAGACCCGAGGCTCACCCTGCACCCCGAGGCACAGGGTTGGTGTCAGCTGGGCTCTTTGCCCTGATGCCAAGAGTGCCAAAGGGTGCAGCCAGGAGATGGGGACACGGGGGGTCAGGGGGCAGTGAGGAGATGGGGTCAGGGGGCAGTGAGGAGATGGGGTCACGGGGGGTCAGGGGGCAGTGAGGAGATGGGGTCACGGGGGGTCAGGGGGCAGTGAGGAGATGGGGTCATAGGAGGGGGGCAGGATGGCAGTGAGGTACGGGGGTTAGGGGGCAGTGAGTAGATGGGGTCATGGGGTCAGGGGGCAGTGAGGAGATGGGGTGGGGGGGCAGGACAGCAGTGAGGAGATGGGGGCCATTGAGGTCAGGTCGGCAGTGGAGAAGTGAGCCTCAGGAGCAGCTGGACATGAAGTCCAGCTGTGTCCCTCAGCATGCTGGTGAAGACAGGCTTCCATGTGCATCTTTTTTTTTTTTTTTTTTTTCGGTTGTGGGGCTTGAACTCTGGGCCTGGGCGATGTCCCTCAGCTCTTCAGCTCAAGGCGAGCACTCTACCACTTGAGCTACAGCGCCACTTCCGGTTTTCTGGTGGTTTATTGGAGATAGGAGTCTCACGGTCTCTCCTGCCCGGGCTGGCTTTGAACCGCGATCCTCAGATCTCAGCCTCCTGAGTAGCTAGGATTACAGGCGTGAGCCACCAGCGCCCGGCTTCCATGTGCATCTTGAGCCTGTGACATCTGAGTGACACTCGGGCGAGCGGGACTGGTGGACGCAGCCTTTGCTTTTGTTCTTTCCCCGCTCAGCTGTGTTGTTGGTCTAAAGGCCACAGGGCTGGGAAGGTGGAGAGGCCCCTCCACCCCGTCTGGCCCACGGACTAGCCCCTTCCCACCCCCGTGTGGTGACTTGGGAAGGGCCTGAGGTGGTGGCATTGCTGTGTGGGCCTGGCCAGCCACCAGATCCTCTCTAACTCTTCTCCTCTGGGGCCTGGCTGGAGAGGAATCAAATAAAACCAGCGTGGGGCTGCTGAGCGGCTGACACAGGACTTGGCTGGTCTGGCTTCCTCCCCAGCAGTCCCAGAGCAAAATCCTCTCCTGGATGAGGCCTGAGCTCTGAGGAAGGCACCTGAGGGGCGTGTCCAGTGGGACCCTGGACACCCACAGGTGCCTGCGACTGCCGGCAGAGCCCCCAGGCGGGGGGACCCCCTTTCCCTCATAACGTATCCTATCCAGAGAACCCCAGCTCTCCTCACGTCCACACACGGCAGCCCCCCGGAGGGCCACTCAGGCCTGCCTCTCCACAGCTCCCGTGTTGGTGGACACAGGGCGTTAGGTGCAGTTAATTCACTTGCCTGCCCACAGCGCCCTCAGGTGGCCGGGCCCAACACCTGGCACCTCACAACCCGGCACCCGGCCTCTGGCCACTGGCTCACCCAGGATGGAGGCCTGCAGCTCCGCGGTGATGATGCTTAGGTCGTCCACATCCACAAAGCGCAGGTGTTTCTCCGCAGGGGTGGAGGCTGCTGCCGACAGCTCCAACAAGTTGCCTCTGCCAGTGCTGACAATGAAGACTGTGACACCTAAGTCCTTGAGCTCTTGCATAGGGGGGCCCACGGGATCGCTGGAGCCCCCATCTGTCACCCACACCAGGACCTTGGGCACCCCTGGCCGCGCACCCGCGGCCTCGGCAAACAGCTGCTCCTTGACGTAGGCCAGCGCCAGGCCTGTGTTGGTGTCGCCCATACGCTGGGCCGCAGCTCGAACGGCATCCTGGACAGCCTGGCCCGAGCCGTGCTGGTTGAAGGGGAACTCGGTGTGCGGCCGACTGCTCACGTGCACCAGGCTGGCACGCAGGGCCCCGGGGCCCACGGGCAGTGGCGCCACCAGCTGCCCCACAAACTCCCGGACCCTGGAAAACTCGTAGTGTGACACACTGGCTGAGCTGTCCAACAGGAACAACAGGTCCCCCTGGGGGGCTGCCGCTGGGGGGCCTGGGGAAAAGGACAGGGCTTCAGACCCAGCTGCGGGGCTCGGGGGGAGCCCGAGGCCCTCTCTCGCCCTGCCGGGAGGTCTGGGGACGGGCTCCTGGGCGGGGGCAGGCTGGCCCTGTCCCTGAGGCTTGCGCTCAAGGCTAGCGCTCCACCACTTGTCACAGCGCCACTTCCGGCTTTTTCCGGGGTTCACTGGAGCTGTCCCGTGGGCTTTCCTGCCCGGACTGGTCTCCAGCCGTGATGCTCGGGTCCCGGCCTCCTGGGAGGGCCAGCTGGGCCCGGGCCTGGGGCGTCCCGGGCTGTGCCCGCTCCCCGTCCCACAGACCGCGTGCGGGCCAGGCCCAGGCCCGGCGGGAGAGGCCATCCGTGAGCCACGAGCGGCGGGGCGGGCCGCAGGCGGACGGG
>NW_012267222.1:66004-73819 GCF_000151885.1 Dipodomys ordii | reverse complement strand
GCACGCGGGCGGCCGGGGTTCGATTCCTCAGCACACTCAGGAAAGCCTGCAGTGGCGCTGTGGCTCAGTGGTGGAGCGCCGGCCTCGAGTGGAAGTTGTTCCAGGACAGCGCCCGGCCCGAGTTCAAGCCCCAGGCCGGCAAAAAAAAGCCTTTCAAACCCGGCCCTGGTGGTCACACCTCTTGGTTGTTGCCCTGGGGCCTGAGCTCGGCCTGGGTGCTGTCCCTCAGCGCTTCAGCTCAAGGCCAGCGCTCCACCACTGAGCCACAGCGCCACTGCCGGCTTCTGATGCTTCATTGGAGAGAAGAGTTTCATGGACTTTCCTGCCTGGGCTGGCTTTGAACTGTGATCCTCAGATCTCAGCCTCCTGAGCAGCTAGGATTTCAGGCATGAGCCACTGGTGCCCGGCTGGAGAGAAGAGTTTCATGGACTTTCCTGCCTGGGCTGGCTTTGAACTGTGATCCTCAGATCTCAGCCTCCTGAGCAGCTAGGATTTCAGGCATGAGCCACTGGTGCCCGGCTGGAGAGAAGAGTTTCATGGACTTTCCTGCCTGGGCTGGCTTTGAACTGTGATCCTCAGATCTCCACTTCCTGGGTAGCTAAGATGACAGGTGTGAGCCAAGGAGGCTGAGACCTGAGGGTCACCATTCAAAGCCAGCCTGAATAGAAAAATCCCACACCAGAGACTCTTATCTCCAATTAACCACTCAAAAACTGTAACTGTACTGGTAAAATAAAAAACCAGAGCCAGCAACAGTGGCTCACGCCTGTAATTCCAGCTACTCAGGAGGCTGAGATCTGTGGATCATGGTTCAAAGCCAGGCCAGGAAACTTACCTCGAATTAACCAGATATATATGAAACAAGGAAGAACCCTAATTAAGGTGAAACTGAGAAAAGTGTCCTGCCATGGGGAGGAGCTGGAGTCTGAGAAGGACGCACAGTCTCCATTCTACCTGGGGTTTGTACAATGTGACTATGACGAGCAATAATTGACCAGGGCCAGGCCCAGGTCAGACCCTGGAAGGACTGGAGGGCCTCACTGGTGAGCTAGAGCTGGCACTGTGGTCAGAGAGGGTTGGCTGTAAGGGGTGTCCCAGAGCATCTGGGCCCAAAGGCCACTTTTCTGTCCTTGAGTAGGGCTGGGCTCCCCTCTGCCTTCCTGTGGCATAACCTGGAGTTGGGGCTGGGGCACAGGAGAGGCAGGCTGCCTTCCTTCCCGCACAGGAGGACCTCAGCGGGAGGACGGATGGCCCCAGGCTTTCCTTCCCTTTATGGCAGGTGAGACACCAAGGGCCGTCAAGGACTGTTGGAGTGCTGCTTTGACTAAAAAAGGAAGCAGCGCAGCAGAGGCTGAGACACTTCAGAAGCCGGGGAAGGAACAGGCGAGAACAGCCCGCCTGCTGCCGCTCCCCACCCCCTTGCCAGGAATCTTGGCAGTGGGTGCTGGACAGGCTCCGCAGACCTCAGGCCTCTGCACGGACTAGAACTGCTTCTGCTTGTGCCTGGGCCCGGTAGGGGACAGTGCGTGTGGACACCCTATGTTGACAGCAGCCCCCCACAGCGGGGAGGCCTCTCTGCCCCCTAGCATGCAAAGGCTGCTAGGGCATCCGGACTGGAGAGCATGCACAAGGCAGCGCCCTCTGGGGTGCTGCCGAAGGCACACCACGTAGACTGCCTGTCCTGGTTGAACGCAGGGCCAGGGAGCTGGGCCTCGGCGGATCCGCCCTTAGGGGTGGCTGTTCACAGCCCTTGGGCCCAGTCACACCTCAGCCTGCCCTGCTGTGCTGAAGGGAAGTTTCACTCCCTTCTGGAAAAAGTGAGTGGGGCTTCTTGGCACGCCTCAGCCTTCTTCCCTCCAGCCTCACCATTGGAGGAAGAGGGCACTGGAGACCCGACCTCCACCCAGCCCTGGCAGAGTTCAGACACCTGCCCATCTTGAGCTCTGCCCAGTCACTCCAGCTCTTGACTTCCTGGGGTGCTCTCCCCTCATCCGCCCTGCTCCAGACCTCTGCTTGTAGCCCTCAGACCAGCTTGTCCTCCTGCTCTGCACGGCTTCCCACACCTCCAGAGCACGGACGTGGGCAGAGAGAAGGTCCCCGGGGACGTGGAGACCAGCCAGGGGCGTCGTGGTCAGGGCCAGGCAGGACTTGATGCAGACACCGGAGGAAGCACACACAGAATGGTCCGGAAGCCTCCTCTCAGACATAGGGAATGGGGGTAGAGATGTAGGCATAAGGAGAGACAGGCCAGACAGTGAGATGTTGGCCACAGTTCTCTGCCCCCTGGGCATGGCCTGGTCTGGTCTTGGCACCCTGAGGCTCCAGAGGAAGGTACATCTGAAGCTGCACTGCAGCCTTGCCTCGCCCTGGAAGGCTCTGAGCTGGCCTGCCTCACCTGTCTGGCTGCAGGCAGATGAGGGGTTTCTTCCAGCTCTTGGCAGGGCACCCCGCCCCCACTCAGAGCCACAGAGAATGCTCCCTCCTCCACAGTCAGGCTTTTGCAGAGAAAAGGGGCCTTTTGTCCCCAGATTACTATGGTCCACCCCAGGGAAAAGGGCAGCTTCACATGCCTCTGGCCCAGCCCCTGACCTCAGCCAAGGGCAGAGCACCCTGCCCTCTCCACCCCCACAAGCTGCAGGGTGCCGCCTGTTTGTATGAGCCCACCCATTGCCCAGAACACAGACACAGGAAGTGGTAGGGGAGCAGCAAGGGGCCTGGGACAGGACCTGGTCTGTGACGCACCAGCGCTAGACACACACACACACACACGGACGTGGGACAGGACCTGGTCTGTGACGCACCCACGCCAGGCACACACATGGACCTGGGACAGGACCTGGTCTGTGACGCACCCACGCCAGGTACACACACACAGAACTGGGGCAGGACCTGGTCTGTGACGCACCCACGCCAGGCACACATGGACATGGGGCAGGACCTGGTCTGTGACGCACCCACGCCAGGCACACACACAGAACTGGGGCAGGACCTGGTCTGTGACGCACCCATGCCAGGCACACATGGACCTGGGACAGGACCTGGTCTGTGACGCACCCACGCCAGACACACACACACACGGACCTGGGGCAGGACCTGGTCTGTGACGCACCAGCGCCAGACACACACACGGACGTGGGGCAGGACCTGGTCTGTGACGCACCCGCGCCAGGCACACACATGGACATGGGGCACGACCTGGTCTGTGACGCACCCATGCCAGGCACACACATGGTAGCCAGAACAGCTCAAGAAGGCTGTGAGTCCTTAGGGCCTTCCTGCTGCTCCCAATTCATTCCTGTAGACTTGACCTCTAATCTTGGTCCTTGACCTCTAGGCCCAAGGGCTGGGCTGGTTCTGGGATCAGGGACTCTGTCTCCCTCCAGGGAGTGAGCAGGCAGCTAGTCTCCCTGAAGCCAGGATGGCGAAGGTACATGTGGTGCAGTGGGCAGCCTCCACCGTGTGGCTCCTGCCTGTCCTTCCAGCTTGTCCTGGGAACGCAAGGGCACCAGGAGCCTAGTCTTCCCTGCAGTGCCAGGCAACCGAGGACCATGCCAGCAGACATGCAGGGCAGATTGCTTTTCCTGTGGAGGTGTAAGCTGTGTGGGACCCGGACGTGGGGGGGGACAAGGCAGGAGCTACAGGAGGGAAGAGCCTGACAGGTAAAGGCTAGAGCAGGAATCAAAACCAGAGGAAGAGGTAAGTGTGCATGCCAGTTACGGGATCGCAGATGGGGCCCAGAGAGGGCTGACCTGGCTGTGTCCCGTTCAGATCCAGGGAGGCCCGTGGGATTCTGACTGCTGAGGAAGACGGTACAAAGGCAAAGGAGAGGAGGGCGCACTAACCCCAGGCCTGGGGGGGTCCCCAGGGGAGCAGCCATCAAAGGAAGGCTGGGTGCTCTGGAGCTGCAACTCGCCAGCACCTGGCAGCCAGCCGGCCAGCAGTGCTCCATCCTGGCCTGAGACCCCAGCTCCTTCAGCAGGAACACCCTGCTCCAGCCCAAAGTAGGGTCCAGGCAGCAGCCCTGGACAGGCCGGGAACACATGAGGAAGGAGTGGCCGGAGCCAGGGCAGGCCCGGGGGCAGGAGCAGCTCTAGGTCAGGTGTGGTTAGGGCCTTGTTCCCACCTGCCCCTGTCAGTCCAGCCCAGAGGCACAGCAGGGTCAGGACCACGGGCTGAGGCACAGCTTAGGTGGCAACCATCTACCTAGCAAATGTGAGGTGCTGAGTTCAACCCCAGTGTGGCCAAGCAAAACAGCCAAGGGGCAGAGCTCAGGCTGGATGGACAGCGTGGTCCTCACTGCAGGCCCGCCCTGGCTGGGCTGTCTGAAGTGGTACCAGAAAAGAAGGCGGGGCCTGATGAGCCCCGCCTCTTCACTTGTGTGGGGGTCAAGGGAGGGGAGCAAGCAGCTATGTCAGGGCCTCTGTAGACAGCAGGCTGGCAAGGGTGGAGCCTGGAGGAGAGCTTCCTCATGGCTGGAAGGCCAGCCCCTCCTCTTTGCAGGAACTGCCCCAAGACCTAGGGTACATAAAGACCTGTCACCTAGGACCCCTCCCCTGAAAGAGGGTCTGCTGGTGCTGGCTTCCTGGTGGACGAGCTCTGGCCTCCAGTGCACAGGCTCTGACCCAGCCCTGCTCTCCAGAGCTGGACACAGACCTTTTCCGTGGACCTCTGCAGCCATTTGTTTTTTTTTTTGGTCGGTCGTGGTGCTTGAACTCTGGGCCTGGGCGCTGTCCCTCAGCTCTTCAGCTCAAGGCGAGCGCTCTACCACTTGAGCTACAGTGCCACTTCCGGTTTTCTGGTGGTTCATTGGAGATTAGAGCCTCACAGACTTTCCTGCCCTGGCTGGCTTTGAACCATAATCCTCAGATCTCAGCCTCCTGAGTAGCTAGGATGACAGGTGTGAGCCACCAGCGCCTGGCAGCCATTTGTTTTTGTGTGGTACTGCACTGGGGGGTCAAACCCTGGTCTGTTGAGCCAGTGGCTCATGCCTGTAATCCTAGCTACTCAGGAGGCTGAGATCTGAGGTTCACGGTTCAAAGCCAGCCCGGGCAGGAAAGTCTGTGAGGCTCTAATCTCCAATAAACCACTCAAAAACCAGAAGTGGTGCTGTGGTTCAAAGTGGTCAAGCCCCACGACTGATCAAACAACAACAACAACAAAAAACCCTGCCTCACACACCCCAGGCAAGCACTCCACCCCTGAGCTTCACCTCCCATTTGATGCTCCTCTCAAAGCCGTGGACAAATGGGTTGAGGCCAGTCATCTGAGCTTTCCCCCTTAAACAGCCTGTCTCAGGGTAGCCCCAGAAGCTGGGGACACCTTTCAGAAACAAGCTAGGCAGTTGCCCAGCACAGAGCTGCCGTCCAGCCGCCGTCCCCTCCCCTCCCCTCCCCCACCAGGCCCAGCTGTTGTTTTGACGACTGTGGGGCCAGGCAGGTCCTCAGCCAAGGTCTTCCCAGGAGACTCTTCTTCCTCAGCCCCTGGTGGCGGCTGGCCAGCCCGGGTGGAGGGGAAGGAAGGCGACCTCAGCCCGGCAGTTGCTCTCCTAGGCAGCCGGGACACCGGCCAGCTCTGTCTGATCAGGAAAAGCATCAAAGCCTGACACCAATGAAGGCCGGAAAGCCCCAAGAAACCCCTGGACCTGACCCAACCACACACGGGGCTCTCCTTCAGGTCACCAGACGAGCCCAGTGCAAGCCTGCCCCTGCAGGTCACGGGCTGAGCCCTGCTGGCAGTATGGTGAGCTGCATCCTTTCAAAGCCTCTTCAAGCTGGGCACCGTGGCTCACACTTTTAATGCTAGCTACTCAGGAGGCTGAGACCTGAGGATCGTGGTTCAAAGCCAGCCTGGGTAGAAAAGTCCCCAATGAGAGACTTTTTTTTGTTGGTCCTGCGGCTTGAACTCAGGGCCTGGGCACTGTCCCTAAGATTCTTTTTTTTTTTTTTTTGGGTCCGGTTGTGGGGCCTGAACTGAACTCTGGGCCTGGGTGCTGTCCCTCAGCTCTTCAGCTCAAGGCTAGCGCTCTACCACTTGAGCCACAGCGCCACTTCCGACTTTTTTCTTTTTGTTTATATGGTGCTGAGGAATCAAACCCAGGTCCTCAGGCTTGCAAGGCAAGCGCTCTACCACTGAGCCACCTTCCCAGCCCTCCCTAAGCTTCTTTTGCTCAAGGCTAGCGCTCTACCACTTGAGTCACAGGGCTACTTCCAGCTTTTTCTGTGTATGTGGTACTGTGGAATTGAACCCAGGGCTTCATGCATGCTAGGCAAGCACTCTACCACTGAGCCACATTCCCAACCCCAATGAGAGACTTTTATCTCCAATTAACCACTCAAAACCTGCAAGTAGAACTGTGGCTCAAAGTAATAGAGCGCTAGCCTTGAGCAAAAGAAGCTTAGAGATACCGTCTAGGCCCTGAGTTGCAGCTCTACAAACACCACCATCATCAACACACACAAAAAATGCTTTTCATTTCCACTGGACCCTGAGTAAATTACAGTGAACACAACAGGGTTTGAACTCAGGGCCTCAGGCTTGCTTGGCTTACACTCTACCGCTTGAGCTACATCTTTTTGTTATTTTGAAGATGGACCCTCTTGGACTTTTCTGTTTGGGACTGCCCTTGAACCTCAATCCTCCACATCTCAGCCTCCTGAATGACTAGGAGTATAGGTGTGAGCCACCAGTACTCATAAAGAATGGAACCCAGGGCTTCATGCACACTAGGCGAGCACTTTACCATTGAGCCCCTTTCCCAGCCCTGAACACACATTTTTAATTCCTTGCTGGGTTTACAAGAAAGTAAATTTCCACCACCTCTGCAGCCATTAAATGTTACAAAACCCAAGCAAATAGCTAAGGTAGTGGGCAACCACCCCGGGTCATGGAGGGAGCACGTGGAAGAGCAAGGATTTCCAGACACCAGTGCAGAGCGGCACAAGGTCAGGGAAGAAGCTGGGTTCTCTGAAGAGAGCCAGCGACTCAGGGCCCCTGGGGAGACTGCAGGGGGCTCGGCAGGGCAGTGCTGCTTCATCTGGGAAGGGTCCCCACAGTAGGAACTTACACCTGTCACAGACAGGAGTTAAAAATGATAATTTATCAGGTGCTGGGCTGGGGAGGGGTACTTGCTTAGCATGCTGAAGACTTGGGTTCAAATTCCTGCAACAGAACAAAGAAGAGACCAAAACACTCAAAGAAACTCCACATTATTAGTGACAACCAGCAGAAATCACAAAGAACAGATTTGGATTTCCAGACTAAAAAACTGAAATCAGGTATAGCATATAAAATAACTGTGTGTGTGTGTGTGTAGATATAAATACAGCCAGGGGCTGGGAAGGTGGCTTAGTGGTAGAGTGCTTGCCTTGCATGCATGAGGCCCTGGGTTCGACTCCTCAGCACCACATAAGCAGAAAAAGCCAGAAGTGGGGCTGTGGCTCAAGTGGTAGAGCGCTAGCCTTGAGCTGAAGAGCTGAGGGACAGCGCCCAGGCCCAGAGCTCAGGCCCCATGACTGGACCCAAAAAAAGAGAGAGGGGGGGGAGAGGAGAGAGAGAGGAGCCAGTGCCGAGGGCAGCTCGCCCCTGTCATCCTAGCTACTCAGCAGGCTGAGACCTGAGGGTCTCGGTCAGGAAACTCCACGAGACTCCTATCTCCAGGAAGCCATACTAAATAGTATAAGTTAGTATAGTATAGTATGAGCAGCCAGAAGTGGCTCCCTGGTTCAAGTGGTGGAGAACTCGCCTTGAGCAAAAGAAGCTCGGGGAAGGCGCCCAGGGCCACAGAGTTCAAGCCCCAGGAACAGAAAAAAAAAAAAA
>NW_012267222.1:59297-62894 GCF_000151885.1 Dipodomys ordii | reverse complement strand
CCCCGATCCCCTGGTGTCCCGATCCCCTGGTGTCCCGATCCCCTGGTACCCCGATCCCCTGGTACCCCGATCCCCTGGTGTCCCGATCCCCTGGTGTCCTGATCCCCTGGTGTCCCGATCCCCTGGTACCCCAATCCCCTGGTGCCCTGGTGTCCTGATCCCCTGGCAGCCCCTGATGCCCTGGTGGATCTGGTGGCCCCGGTGGCCCCTCATGGCCCCTGGTACAGGCTGGGAACCCGCCGGGAGGGGAGACAGCTGCTAGGCCGTGATAAACAAAAGCCCTTCTTTGGCCAAAGCCTGTGGGGTGCTGGCAGATGAGAAGCTAGCAGGAAGGCCACGCGTGACTCTGGGTGCCAGGAGGGGAGTTAGTGTGCCTTCTCCCTGGGGGGGGCACGCCCTGTAGGCCCCACCCAGATCTCAGGCTCACCCTGGAATGGCACAGGAATCCCAGGTAGACCACGGCAGCTGCGGGCAGCAGCACCAGCAGGAAGACTGTCCCAGGCAGCAGCAGGTGGAACAAGAGCACAACCAGGGCCCTCCCAGGCAGCAGCAAAGTCCCGAGGCCTGGGGCGGCCAGGCCGGGCCTCCTTGGGCCTGTGGGGGCAGAGGCCTGGCGGGTAGACAGCCTCCCAGGCAGCATGGGTGCTGTGTCGGAGCTGCCCCCTTCCTCATCCTCTTCTGCCTCCCTCTCTCGCTCGCTCATGCTGTCCTGGTAGCCGGCCTGCGGGGCTTGCAGTGGTAGTCAGGCAGCAGAACCCAAGGCTGGACTATAAAGATCCTTCACCCCTTCCAGGTTCAACTCTGCCAGGGTCCCAGCCACTGGATGGTTGGCCTTGGCCTCCTGAGGTCCAAGCTGACGGTCAGCCCTGAGGGCAAAGCCCTGCTTCAGTCTCCCCCACTACTGTGCCTGTGGCCCGTCTGGAGTGCACTGGCAGAGCCTCGCTGAGCTGTCCCCAGCCCTGCCAGGCACTGGGGCCCTCCTCCTCTCTGGCCCACCCTCTCCTTGTTTCCAGCTCTCTAATACAATGACTTCATCTGACAGACTTTGACAACTGCTCTATTTGTAGCTGCCATCTAGAAGGCATGCCCTGCAAGTCCCCTGGTCTGAAAACCCAGGCCCTCCTCAGCCCCTCTGAAACAGGAAGACACCAGGGTCCCACAGATGACAGACAGGGGAGGTGCGAGACCTGGCGCTCAATAGGTGTTCAGTAAACAGCAACTAAAACTACAGGTGTCCTTTCTGCCTAAATCTACTCCATCCTGAAGTTGGACATAGGTTTTTTTTCAGTTGATGGGAGCATGTATTCTGTTATTACAAATGAGAGGAAAAGTGTGTTTCTTCTAGTCCATCTGAAAACCCATTTTTTTTTTTTTTGTCGGTTGTGGGACTTGAACTCTGGGCTTGGGCGCTGTCCTTGCGCTCTTCAGCTCAAGGTGAGTACTCTACTGCTTGAGCCACAGCGCCACTTCCGGTTTTCTAGTGGTTTATTGAAGATAAGAATTTCACAGACTTTCCTACCTGGGCTGGCTTTGAGCCTCGATCCTCAGATCTCAGCCTCCTAAGTAGGTAGGATTACAGGCATGAGCCATTGGCACCCCTCTTTTTTTTTAAATAAGTTTTTTAAGGTGAAAATACTGTACAGAGGGATCTTTTCTTTTCTTTTTTTCCCCTCTTTTCTTTTTTTTTCTTCTTTTGTCAGTCCTGGGGCTTGAACTCAGGGCCTGGGCACTGTCCCTGGGCTTCTTTTGCTAAGGCTAGCACCACTTCCAGCTTTTTCTGGATATGTGGTACTGAGGAATTGAACTCTGGGCTTTATGCTTGCTAGGCAAGCACTCTACCACTGAGTCACCTTCCCAGCCACGCTCCCCATTTTTCCTTTAATAGTATTAAAATAACACTGAGCACTCTTGCACAGCATACATCATTGTAACCTCCATATACATAACTAATTGATGCTAAACAAGTAGATTGTGTGTAAGCTGATGGTTTCCGGTGACATCTTTTCCTGTATCATTTCTTTTTTTTTTTTTGGTCCAGTCGTGGGGCCTGCACTCTGGGCCTGGGCGCTGTCCCTCAGTGTGGAGCACATGGGCAGCAAAGATGGCGCTGGGAGGGGGGTTGAGTGGGCAGAGCCCAATTGATCTGCCCATCGGTGCCTAACCAGCCCGTGAAGGCTCAGGTGAATGATAGGGTGTGACCTTGACAGTGATTGGTTCCTCTTCCTCCCTTACCATACTACCCACCCTTTGTGTCTTTAAAAAGGGGCTGCTCTCTGTTAATAAAAGAGTTTTCTACCTGCTGGATTTGGCTCCCTGCTGTGTCTGATTGTCTCCTGGGCTGAGGGAGGCTAGGGAACGGGGGAGCACCGCACTTACCTTTCCTCGGACCCCGTCCGTCTTTTGTGGGACGGACGAAGACCCGACACCTCAGCTCTTCAGCTCAAGGCTAGCGCTCTACCACTTGAGCCACAGCGCCACTTCCGGCTTTTTTCTTTTTGCTTATGTGGTGCTGAGGAATGGAATCGAACCCAGGGCCTCAGGCATGCAAGGCATGCACTCTACCACTGAGCCACCTTCCCAGCCCTAGAGTATGAATCTTGAGCAAAGACAGTATCCACGCTCTGAGTTCAGCCCCAGTACTGGCACAAAAATAAAAGACCAAGATACTGAATCAAAACCAGGGACCAAAAATTGAAAACTTGGAGCAGAAAGCTCTCTTCTTTTAACAGATACTTAAAAATACTATTTTTTCCCCTGAGAAATGGACCCACAAATTATTTAAAAGCAGGATAAAAGCCAGACACCCATCAGGAAGAAGAAAATGTGTAATCCTTTACTATTTGTCCCTATTATATACTGTGTTACTAAATTAAATCATTAGTAGGGACTGGGAATGTGGCTCAGTGGTACAGTGCTTGCCTAGCATGCACGAAGCCTTGGGTTTGATTCCTCAGTACCACATACACAGAAAAAGCTGGAAGTGGCACTGTGGCTCAAATGGTAGAGTGCTAGCATTGAGCAAAAGAAGTTCAGGGACAGCGCCCAGGCCCTGAGTTCAAGCCTCAGGAGTGGCAAAAACATTTTGTGAGGCTCTTTTTTATGTGAGACCCCTTGAAATGCTTTTCTTTTTCTATTTTTTTTTTGTCTGTCCTGGGGCTTGAACTTGGGGCGTGGGCATTGTCCCTGAGCTTTTTTGCTCAAACTAGTGCTCTACCACTTTGAGCCACAGCTCCGCTTGTGGTTTACTGGTGGTATTTCTGGAATTGAAGATAGAAGTCTCATATGGGGCTGGGAATGTGGCTTAGTGGTAGAATACTTGCCTGGCATGCAAGAAGCCCTGGGTTTGATTCCTCAATAACATGTTCACAGAAAAATATGGAAGTGGTGCTGTGACTCAAATAATAAGAGAGCTAGCTTTGAGCAAAAGAAGCTCAGGGACAGAGCCCAGGCCTTAAGTTCAAGTCCCAGCACTGGAACAACAAAAAAAGTCTCATGGAGCCGGGTGCTGGTGGCTCACGCCTGTAATCCTAGCTACTCAGGAGGCTGAGATCTGAGGATCTCGGTTCAAAGCCAGCCCAGGCAGGAGAGACTGTGAGA
>NW_012267222.1:56706-58192 GCF_000151885.1 Dipodomys ordii | reverse complement strand
TTTTTTCTTATGTGGTGCTGAGGAATCGAACCCAGGGCCTCAGGCATGCAAGACAAGCGCTCTACCACTGAGCCACCTTCCCAGCCCCTTCAATAATATTTGAAGTGCTGGGCACTGGTGGCTCACACTTGTAATCCTAGTTACTCAGGAGGCTGAGATCTGAAGATCCTGATTCAAAACCAGGCCAGGCAGAAAAGTCCATGAGGCTTTTTTCTTTTTCTTTTTTTGGTCACAGGGCTTGAACTCTGGGCCTGGGTGCTGTCTCAGCACTCTTCAGCTCAAGGCCGAGCACTCTACCGCTTGAGGCACAGCACCACTTCTGGTTTTCTAGTGGTTTATTGGAGATGAGTCTCATGGACATTCCTGCCCATGATGGCTTTGAACTGTGATCCTCAGATCTCAGCCTCCTGAGTAGCTAGGATGACAGGCGTGAGCCACGGGTGCCTGACTTCTTTTTCTTTTCTTATAGAGACTGAGTTGATGATCTTTTCTTCTACTTTACTTAATTCATGGGCCCAATAAAGTAAGTGGTGCTTTTTGACAAAAATAGCTTTGTGTGTGTAATATGGAGTTTGAATTCAAGGTTTCTCCCTTACTGGCAGGCACTCTACTTCTGAGTCACACCTCTAACAGCAAAAGCTGCTTTTAAGTGCCTGTTATTTAATGGATACTGAAATGATAGTAACCAGCCCAAAAGACCACTTGGACAGTTAGGTATGAGCAAAGGGAGTTTATAACCAGTGGGGCCGAGGCTAGTTTCCCCATGGGAGAGGGGGCATTTCACAGTTCACAGGACTGGAGTCGGAGGAGGTGCTATGCCTGCACAGCTGGGTGCTGCAGACAGCAGTGGGAAGGGCAGGGTTGGCGTCAGGTGGAGGGTGTTCTGATGCAGCTGGGGGTTAGAAGACAAACCAATACTGAGAAGAAACTAGAACAGATTGGAGGCCAAAGTGCTCAGTTGGGCTGTCAAACTCGTCAGTATACTGGTGAGGTCCATGGGCCAGGACCAGGGCTGGGAAGGACTCTGTACACCTTGCCTAGAGCCTCTTCTTTGTGTCACCTGGGGGCAGGGAGGGGCCGGAGCAGGTCCCTCCAGGCACCTTGGTGGTGGTGGTCCAGCGTGGACCTGGGCCCCACCAGTGCACTGCCTTCAGGAGGCTAGCCTTGTATCACTGGACCAGAAATGGCAGGGGCCAGCAGGGCCTGGCCCTTCCTTCCTGTTCCAGCACAGAGCCGAGGTATCTATCTGAAAGTCAGCTTGCTCCTGCAGGGTGCCTTTTTACCTTCTGATGTGTACTCAGCAGCCTCTGCCCTCTCCTGCCGGCATCTGCTTTGCCATGGCCCCACACCCCACACTCCCCCCTCCCCCCCCCCCCCAGCCACTGTCTCTGGCATCTGTGGTCAATCTCTGACCTTGTGCAAAGTCTTCAAAAGAAGGAGCCTCAATCAATCGGTCTCAGGGAGCCGAGGGTGGCAGAGGCCTCCC
>NW_012267222.1:50235-55311 GCF_000151885.1 Dipodomys ordii | reverse complement strand
GTCCGGCGCTCGTCCAGCCCAAGCCCCGGCCCTCCTCCTCTCCAGGACTCGGAGCAGCTGCTGGCCCACGGAGCGGACCCGACCGCCAGGGACAGGAGCCGCCGCTCCGCGCTCCACAAGGCCGTGGCGGGCGGACACCTACCCGTCGTCCGGCTGCTGGTAGACTGGGGGGCCGAGGTGGAGGCCCGGGACTCCCTGGGCCTCACCCCCCTGCACTACGCCGCTCTGGGCGGCCACGTGGAGGTGGCCGGCCACCTCCTGGACAGGGGCGCCCGGGTCAATGCTGCTGCCTGGCTACACCGGACACCCCTGCGCCTGGCCGCGGAGCGGGGACACGGCCCCACCGCCCAGCTCCTGCTGAGCCGCGGGGCCCGCCCCTCCCTGCCCACGCAGGGGGCTGCAGCGGCGCTCACGTCCGTGTCCGAGGAGGGCCTGGGGGAGCGGCCCGGCCCGGGCACCCCGCCCCGCCGGCCCTGAAGTTCTCTGGTCAGTCTGTGACAGCCAGGGAGCTTGGCCCAGCAGGGGAGACCCGCGGGGGAGGGGGGCGGTGGTGCTGCGCCCTGCGCGGCCTCAGCCGGTCTCCTCCACACTTTCTGGCCAAGGTTGGGTTGTGGCACAAAGTGGACCCAAACCTAATGGTCTGTCCACCATGGTACTGGTTTTCTCAGAGCTCTTATTTGTATATTCGGCTTCCACAAACTAGCACCAGTTTCTCATCCTCCTCTCCACCCAGAGCCCTGCTCCGACTTCATCCTTTTAACTCCCACAAGCTGATTCTCTTGCCTCAAATCCCCCAGGACCAGGTCGGACCCACACAGGAAGTGTATTCACCAAGGCCTGCTGGACTCAACAAGCAAACTACAACTTGTTTACCTGCAGAAACCTTGGGCTTTGGCCTTTCCCTAGCTTTTTCTGGCCTCTTGCCACAACAGGTAAACAAAAAAATCTTCTTTGAACAGTATTAGCTCCAACAGTGTGTGTGTGTGTGTATGTGCGTGTGCACCCATGCGCCAGTACTGGGGCTTGAACTCAGGTGCTAAGCACTGAGCATTTACTTTATTTTTTTGTCAGTCGTGGGGCTTGAACTCGGCCTGAGCGCTATCCCTCAGCTCTTCAGCTCAAGGGGAGGGCTCTACCACTTCAGCCACAGCACAACTTCCAGTTTTCTAGTGGTTAATTGGAGATAAGAGTCTCATGGACTTTCCTACCTGGGCTGGCTTTGAGCCATGATTCTCAGACCTCAGCCTCCTGAGTAGCTAGGATGACAGGCGTGAGCCACAGACACCCGGCTGGACTGAGCATTTTTGCTGAAGGTTGGCATTTTACCACTTGAGCCACAGCTCCACTTCTAGTTTTTTGCTGGTTAATTGGAAATATCTCAAGGACTTTCCTGCCTGGGTTGGCTTGAATCACAATTCTGATTCTCAGCCCTCAGTCTTTTTGTTTTTAGCCCTCAGTCTTCTAAGTAGCTAGTATAACAGGTGTAAGTCACTGGCACTCAGCAAAGGTACTATCTTTTTTTTTTTTTTTTTGCCAGTCATGGTGCCTGAACTCTGGGCCTGGGCACTTTTCCTCAGCTCTTCAGCTCAAGGCTAGTGCTCTACCATTTGAGCCACAGCGCCACTTGTAGCTTTTTCTGCTTATGTGGTGCTGAGGAATCGAACCCAGGGTCTCATGCATGCAAGGCAAGCGCTCTACCACTGAGCCACCTTCCCAGCCCTGATACTATCTTTTTTTTATTTATTTTTTGTTTTTGCCAGTTCTGGGGCTTGAACTCAGGGCTTGGGTATTTTCCCTGAGCTTCTTTTGCTCAAGGCTAGCACTCTACCACTTTAGCCACAGTGCCACCTCCAACCTTTTTTTTTTTTTTTTTGGGTCCGGTCGTGGGGCCTGAACTCTGGGCCTGGGCGCTGTCCCTTAGCTCTTCAGCTCAAGGCTAGCGCTCTACCACTTGAGCTTTTTCTGCTTATGTGGTGCTGAGGAATCGAACCCAGAGCCTCGAGCATGCAAGGCAAGCGCTCCTACCACTGAGCCACCTTCCCAGCCCCACCTCCAACCTTTTCTGTGTATGTGGTACTGAGGAATGGAACCCAGGGCTTTATGTATGATAGGCAAGCATTCTACCACTAAGCCATATTCCCAGCCCAATGTAGTATCTGTAAGAATAATTTTACAGGGGCTGGGAAGTTGGCTCAGTGGTAGAGCGCTTGCCTTGCATGCATCGAGGCTCTGGGTTCGATTCCTCAGCACCACATAAGCAAAAAGAAAAAAGCCGGAAGTGGCGCTGTGGCTCAAGTGGTAGAGCGCTAGCCTTGAGCTGAAGAGCTAAGGGACAGCGCCCAGGCCCAGAGTTCAGGCCCCACGACAAAAAAAAAAAAAAAAGAATAATTTTACAGAGTAGACTTCATTTTACAAAAGCAAGAATTAGCATGCCAAGTTAACACCTCTTTGTACCAGGGGTTAGGGAAGCTGATAGACTTTACTCCCATGGAAACAGGCCTTTGAGATAGTTGGGAGTGTGTACCCCATGTAGAATGGACTCACCTGTGAAGGACAGAAGCCAGTAGATGAGTATGGGAGGATCTGTAGGCAGAGCGCATTAAATGCCAGGGAAGGAAAGAGAAGGAACAATGAGTCCTACTTATGCTCCAGGTGAAAGGACTTTAATTCCCATAGGACGGGTGATGCCAGAGACAGGAAGTGGACTGGAGTAACAAACATCTGGTGTCCTCAGAGAAGGATGGCTTTAAGGTCACAGCAGTTTACCCCAGCACACATGCAGCGTCTAGCCACTTCCCATCTCCTCCCCTGCACCCGTCTGTCATCCAGGGCATTATAACTGTTTGGACCTGGAGTAATGCCCTGTGACTTCATGGCTGGGCCAGAAAGTGGTGATACAGCTTCTACCTTGCAGGGGGAAGATCCACTTCAATACCGTCACCCTTCTGTGAAGCACCTGCCTGCCTGTCTGCACCCACCACAAAACAAGCCCAGGAAGGGACCATATGGAAAGCAGTGGGGCTCACCGGCACTCACGGTTCCACTCCCATCTACCATGTCGAGTACTTGCATGAGACCCAAACCGTAACAGACTAATAAAGATACTACTAATAATAATTAGAGCAAAAAGGGCTGGAATTGTGATTCAAGTGATAAAGTGCCTGCCTAGCAAGCTATGAATTTAAACCCAATTACTTATAGTTTTAAAAAAAGTTTCAATCTACCAAGTTTTAAAGTATTTTTCTTTTTTTGTGGTCAGTTGTGGGCCTTGAACTCTGGGCCTGGTGTTGTCCCTCAACTCTTCAGCTCAAAGCAAGTACTCTACCACTTGAGCCACAGCACAGCTTCTGGTTTTTTGGTGGTTAATTGACGAGGCTCAAGAGAGCCGGGCGCCGGTAGCTCATGCCTGTAATCCTAGCTACTCAGGAGGCTGAGATCTGAGGATCATGGTTCAAAGCCAGCCCGGGCAAAGAAAGTCCGTGAGACTCTTATCTCCAATAAACCACTAGAAAACTGGAAGTGGCACTGTGGCTCAAGTGGTAGAGCCCTCCCCTTGAGCTGAAGAGCTGAGTGATAGGGCCCAAGCCCAGAGTTCAACCATGACCGACCAAAAAAAAAAAAAAATAAAAAAAAATCTCACAGACGACTTTCCTCTCTGTGATAGCTTTGAACCATGATCCTCAGATCTCAGTGTCCTGAATGGGATGAAAGGTATAAGCCACTGGCTCCTGGCCCGTAGTTTATTTTTTATTTTTAAATTTTTATTTTTAAATTTTTGTCCTGAACCCTGGGCCTAATTTATACAAGGCAATTGTTCTACCCCTGAGGGATAGCCTGGGATTGAATTCAGGGACTGGGCTCTATCCCTGAGCTTTTGTGCTCTACCACTTGAGCCACAGCACCACTTCTGGTTTTCTGGTGGCTAATTGAAGATAAAGAGTCTAAGATTTTCCTGCTTGGACTGGCAGATCTCAGCCTCCTAAGTAGCAGGGACTACAGGCATGAGCCACTGGTGGCTGGCGAGATACTGTTTATACAGATGGGGACACAGAACCTTCAAGGTTCTGTCCTGTCTTTAGCTCCTCTACCTCCAGCCTCCTACGTCCTCACTCATCATCTGATGAGTGCGCAGGACTCCCACACTCTACCCTTAACTGTCTAGGCGTTTCTGCTGCTCTTGACCACACAGTAAACTCCGGCCTCAGGTCCTTTCCATTTGCTGGGCTCTCTTCTTTGAGTCCTGCCAAAAAAATATGAAAGGGATGATGAACTCAGAAAATAACCAATGGATGCTCAATTCGCCTGTTTTTTTTTAATTGTGAAAATACTGTACAGAGGGGTTACAATAACATGGGCAAGATAGCCTGGGTTTAATATGGAATAGGAAACTTGTACTGTCTCTGAGTGTCAGAGCCTCGGGTGCTGCTTAGCTCCACTACATTTCATTGCAGAGCAAGCTTCTTGGTAGTCAGAACGACGGAATGAGCACAGGGAGGGCATGGGCACTGGCCACTTCCTGGCAATGCTGGGTTTCCCTATTAAGCAGTTTCTTCCTCTCCCACAGGCTTTATGCAGTTTGCCTCTGAATGCTGTACTAACTTTATCCCGGCATTGGCTTGCCTAAAGGCCTGTAAGGCACAAAGTACTTACCTGCAAAACATTCACCAGTTAAAAAGGTGAAAACAGAGGGGAAGCCTCACAAATCGTAATCAGGTGGTCAGGGCTATCACTGCCAACCGTGGGGTAGGTAGAAGGCAGGCAGCAAGCACAGGTCCTGGACGGCCAGGACTATGGACGTGGTCCTAGATAAAACTGGATCCACCCACAAGACAGACCCAGCTTTCCTGATCTTCAAAGAAAGGTCTTAGGTTAGCAAATGCCTCACCAAATAGGTGCCAGCAAAAGGGGGCTAAGAAGGATTCTGCTAAAACTCCCGGGGCCGGAAGAGCTGGGATCAAATCCCGGGCGAGCAGGCCCTTGGTGGGAGGAGGGCGACTCCCCTGCGACCGCGGGCGCCCTGCGGTGCCCGGGACTCCGGCCGGAGCCTGGTCTCCAGTGCAGGGGGCATGCGCAGGC
>NW_012267222.1:43144-49295 GCF_000151885.1 Dipodomys ordii | reverse complement strand
GCCCCCGGTAATGGCCGGAGGGCTGTCCGCCCCGCCGGGCGCACGCGCACTCTCAGGCGCCTGGCCCTCCGAGCCCGCCCTCTGGCCTCCCTCCACCTGGCGGGACTCCGGCCTGCAGTTTCACACACCCGTCCCAGTAGCGGCGGGAATCGAGTCGTGAAGACCTTTTGCTGGACCTGGTTGGTCGTGGCCTGAACTCTGGGCCTGGGCGCTGTCCTCAGCTCCCCAGCTCCAGGCGAGCGCTCTACCGCTCGAGTCACAGCGCCACTTCCGGCTTCCTGAGTGAATTATTGGAGATAAGTGTTTTGTGGCTTTTCCTGCCAGGGCTGGCTTTGAACTCAGATCCTCAGATCTCAGCCTCCAGAGTAGCTGGGCTTCCAGGCATGAGCCACCGGTGCCCTGTACATGTTTATATTCTTGCTGCTTGTGAATGTCTTATGACTTCTCCGCTTGTCATGTCAAATTTCTTCTCCTTTCTTGAGACAGGGTCTTGTCCATAGCCCACATTGGCCTAAGACTGGATTCTTCTGCCCCCACCTCTATGGTGTGCTAGTCCTTATTTAAGATGGAATTCACTTAGATGAACTGCATTAATCTTGGCTTACTATTGTTTGTGCTGCAAACCTGTTTGCTTGAGAAGAAAACTTTTTTTAAAAAAAAAATTGATTTACAAGGACTTTTTAGTTTAGACTGAGCTTTTCTTTTATGTGCTGGTCCTGGGGCCTGAACTCCAAGCCTGGTGCTGTCCTTGAGCTTTTGTGCTCAAGGCTAGTGCTCTGCCACTGAGCTCCACTTCTGGCATTTTGGTGGTTAATTGGAGAGTCTCACAAACTTTCCTGCCTGAGCTGTCTTTGAACTTCAATCCTCAGATCTCAGCCTTCTGAGTAGCTAAGATTACAGTTGTAAACCACCTTCATCCTCCTACTTTGAACTTTTGTGGGAAGCAAGATGAGGATATTATATCCAGAAATCGTTAAATATTTTATCATTTTCTTCTTCCAGCTCTGGATTAATCGAATTACAGCTGCCTCCCAAGAACATGGCCTACAGTACTCAGCACTCATTGCCAATTTAGTTAAGGTAAGTTGAAGGCCCTGTTGAGGTGCTGAGCATCCACAGGTACCTTCCATTCAGGCACACAAGGAGCTATTGGGGCTATGACCTGATGTGCTTTTTGTTCTTAGGTGGAGTTCTGGTAGACTTAGGCCTGTTATACATACTCACTTCTACCTTACCCTGCAGGCTGCCCCGTATGTGGGATGATAGGATATGTTGTATAGTGAGATGGGAAGCTGGATGTTTTTCCTTTAAGGAATAAAGGTGGACAACTGTGGCTTCAACATTAAAGTTTAATATTTTTGTTGATAGCAGTGTTTGAACTCAGGTCTCCCTCTCTTGCTAGGCTGGTGTTCTACCCTTTGAGCCATACCTCCAGCCCAGATTTCTGCTAGCCAATTGGAAATGGAGTCTCATGGACCTTTTCTCTTTCTTTTGTGGTGCCAGTACTTGGTCTTGAACTCAGATCCTAGGTGCTGTCTCTGAGCTTTTTATTTTTGTCAGTCATGGGGCTTGAAATCTGGGCCTGGGCATCCCTCAGCTCTTCAACTAGAGGAAAATGCTCTACCACTTCAGCCACAGCACCACTTCTGGTTTTCTGGTAGTTTATTGGAGAGAAGTGTCTCATGGACTTTCTTGTCCAGGCTGACTTTGAACCATGATCCTCAGATCTCAGCCTCTTGAGAAGCTAGGATTACACACCTGAGCCACCAGCACCTAGCTTTTTTTTTGTCTATCATGGGGCTTGAACTCCTAGCCTGGGTGCTGTCTCAGAGCTCAAGGCTTCAGCTCAAGGCCAGCACTACCATTTGAGCCACAGCACCACTTCCAGTTTTCTGGTGGTTTATTGGAGATAAGAGTCTCATGGACTTTCCTACCTGGGCTGGCTTTGAACCATGATGCTCAGATCTCAGCCTTTTGAGTAGCTAGGATTATAGTCATGAGGCACCGACACCCTGCTCCTTCAGTCTTTATATGAGCCTTAGCTTAGTCTTAGTGTGGCTTCTGGTGCCTGCAAATTGATAATAGAGAGTTAGTTCAGGACAAGTATCCTGTTGGTCAAGTTGATGATCACTGGTCCTAACCAAAGTCTGTGTTGCATGAGCTGGCTCTGGAGTCAAGTTCATTGGTGCTTTCTTTTCCCCATCTGCATTTATTTTTCAGTGTTCTGTTTTGTCCAGATTCCCATTTGTACATTTGCACTGTCCTGAAGCTACTTCTCTAGTCAGAGGAGAGTGTGTTATACCAGAGGTTCTCAAGCTGCATTCTTTTGCCTCAGTCTGTCTCCCTGCATTTTACTGAAGCTGACTACAGGTTGTTCTCTTCCCAGTGCCAGGTGGAGCTCAACAGAAAAGTACTCGCGGACCTGGCCATCTATGAGCCAAAGACTTTTAAATCTTTGGCTGCTTTGGCCAAAAGGAGGCGGCAGGAAGGATTTGCCGCAGCCTTAGGGGATGGGAAGGAACCTGAAGGCATCTTTTCCAGGGTGGTGCAGTACCACTGAAGGCTGCAGCCCTGGACCCCAAGTGGCTTTCCCCTTGTGACTATAACTAAGCCAATGATAAGTTGGTGTATATCAAATTTATGTTTATTTACCTGAGAGTAAGGCTGTCTTCCCAGTGGGATGCTTTAAATAAATTTGTGTAAATAAACCTTTTTCAGCATTCAATTTTGAGTTTTCTGGAATCTGGTACATATCACATTGGGGTGCAGTCTGCCTTTGAAGTGCTCTGTCCTTAGCGGCAGCAGCTTACTGGAATGCTGGGAGAGGCTAGTAGACAGGAGGGGTGGATTTAACTAAAAGTGCAGCTTCCCTATGCAAAGTAGAATATGCTTCAGGCCTATGAACCCTGACATCCAGTCCCTACTTATTATCATTATTATTATTAATCGTTTTCTCTCTCTTTTTTTTTTTTGGTCGGTCATGGGGCTTGAACTCGGCCTGGGCGCTGTCCCTCAGCTCTTCAGCTCGAGGCGAGCGCTCTACCACTTGAGCTACAGAGCCACTTCCGGTTTTCTAGTGGTTTATTGGAGATAGGAGTCTCATGGTCTTTCCTACCCGGGCTGGCTTTGAACCTTGGTTCTCAGATCTCAGCCTCCTGAGTAGCTAGGATTACAGGCATGAGCCACCGGTGCCCGGCTTCTTTTTTTTTTTTTGTCGGTCACGGTCCTGAGTAGTTTATTGGAGATAAGAGTCTCATGGACTTATTCACGGGCTGGCTTTGAATCGCGATCCTCAGATCTCAGCCTCCTGAGTAGCTAGGATTACAAGTGTGTGCCACTGGCACCTGGCCCAACGTGCCTTAATTCCTATTCTTATTTGCTCAAGGCTGACTTGTATTCTACCTTCCTCAATCTCCTCTTTGTGTATGGCTAGAACCTCACACTCAGCTCTTCAGCTACTGTATAAACACCAGCCTGTTTCTGTCTCCTTCCATTCAGGCAGCTGATGCTCTTTGTCTCAGCCCTCAAAGCCAGCTCAACTTAAGTTTCCAAAGTCAGATATGAGGAGGCCTTTAACACACACACACACAGTTTTATTAAAGCCATAAGCTCATTATCAGAAGCCTTTTTTTTTGTCAGTCCTGGGGCTTGAATTCAGGGCCTGGGCACTGTCCCTGGGCTAATTCTTTAGCTCAAGGCTAGCGCTCTACCACTTGAGCCACAGCACCACTTCTGGCTTTTTCTGTGTATGTGGTACTGAGAAATGGAGCCCAAGGCTTCATGCATGCTAGGCGAGCACTCTACCACTAAGCCACCTTCCCGGCCTAGCAGGAGCCATTGCGAGCAGCCTTGTCCACTCCATTCCTTGTAGTGGTTGATGTCATCGCCCCCTTGGCCCCTACACAAGACCGTCACCCCTTGCCTTCTTTGTGCCTTAGTTGCATTCATCCTTTTATTTATTTTTTTGTGGTGCTAAGGACTGGACCTAGGACCTTGCACTTGCTAGAAAGCACTCTTCACTGAACAAAATCTCAACCCTATTTGCCATCTTTTTTGAGTAACTCACTCTGTGCCCCTTTCCACTCTGGTCTGTACTGCTGTTCATCACTGGGTCTGCAGTTAAAATTCAGCAGACACTGACAGGGGCCCACAGGGATTTTCATCCTTAAAAAAAATGCCCAGGTCCTGACTTATGATACTTTAACCCCTCTGTTCATCACCATTTATTTATTTATTGTTGGTCCTGGGATTTGAACTCAAGGCCTATGTGAACTGTCCCTGAGCTCTTAAGCTTAAGGCTAGTGCTCTACCAATTTTTGTTGTGGTTGTTGGTTATGGAGCTTGAACTCTTGGTCTAGGCGCTGTCCCTCAGCTCTTCAGCTCAAGGCTAGCGCTCTACCACTTGAGCTACAGTAACATTTCCAGTTTTTTGGTGGTTTAGAGATAAGAGTTTCACGGACTTTGCTGCCCAGGCTGGCTTTGAACCGTGGTCCTCAGATCTCAGCCTCCTGAGTAGTTAGGATTATAAGTGTTAGCCACCAGTGTCCACTGTGCTCTACCACTTTGAGCCACAGCTCTACTTCTGGTTTTATGGTGGTTAATTGGAGAAAAGAGTCACAGACATTCCTGCCTGGTCTGACTTTGAACTGTGATCCTTATTATTTCAGTCTTCTGAGTAGCTAGAATTACAGGTACAATCCACTGGTGGCTGGTTCATTGCCTTTATGATTTAGGACTTGAAATTTGGCTTAGTGGTAGAGTGCTTGCCTGGAATGCATGAAGCCCTGGATTTGATTCCTAAGGACTATATAAACAGAAAAAGCCAGAAATGGCACTGTGGCTCAAGTGGTAGTGTGCTAGCCTTGAGTTCAAGCCCCAGGATTGAAAAACAAAACCACTAGGCTTTTCTAGGCCCTGCCTGCTGGTGACAGCCACGTTAATCTAGCAATGCACTCTTGGCCCTGCTTGTCCTGCTAACCCCGGAGAGCTTTATCCTGCTTCAGAGAACCTAGCTGTAGTCACACACTCCTGTGGTGACAAGGACCTCTTCTGTGCCACCAATTGCGTGGGGATCATTCTGCGTTCTTCTCTTGAACTAAACATCACCTCTAACCCCATGCAGAATCCACCAAGCCCTGGCGTCTACCTCCTAGACATCTCTGACCTGTCCTCCATCCTCCCTGCGGCCCGTGCGTTTCCACGTACCCCTCCTCGCGATCCCGTGCCCTCTGCAGGCCAGGCCCATTTGTTCTCTCCCCTGCTACTTGGGGGTAGCACTGGGCTAACGCACAAGAGCTCGGTTCGAATCAGCCACTGGCATGGAACAGAAGGCAGAGGTTGGGTCGGGGCCCTCACAGCGCTGCCTCTTCCGCACTCCAAGGGACGAGGGGTCTGGGAAACGCTGCGGGCTACCCGCGGCCGCCCCACCCAGCCGGGGCCCCGGGCCCCAGGCCCCCGCCCTCCATTCCGGGGCCGGCCCCTGCCCCGGACACAGGTTGCAGGCTGGGGATGGACGCGGGAGCTGGGGATTCGCGGCTCGGGCCAAGCTGCGCCGACTCACGACCGGGGGCCGCACTGGCCCAGCCGCCACCAAGACCGGACCTTACCGGGCTTCAGGTTTAAGACTCGCTCCAACGGCCCCGGAAGCCGGGGCTGACGCACTTCCTGTCCGGGCCACGACGCCTCCTGGGTAACGAGCCGCCCCACCCGGCCGGGTTCCGGCGTCGACGCCTGACGTCGGCTGACGGACGCACCAGGCAGCCTATGGTGTCGCGAAGGCGGCAGAGCGCAGCCAATGGGACCTCGGGGGTGGGACTCGGGCTGGGAGCTTCGCGAGGAGCCGCCCTGCCGGGAAGAGGCCCGAAAGAAGTCAGCGGCACAAAATGGCGGCGGCGGCGACCGGGGCTCCGGGGTCGGCGGTCCCCGCGGCGGCGGCCGGCGCCTCGGGCTCCGGGGTCGCCGCGCCCGGCTCGCAGGGAGTGCTGATCGGGGACAAGCTGTACTCCGGGGTGCTCATCACCTTGGAGAACTGTCTGCTGCCCGACGACAAGCTCCGCTTCACGCCGTCCATGTCGAGCGGCCTCGACACCGACACGGAGACCGGCCTGCGTGTGGTGGGCTGCGAGCTCATCCAGGCGGCCGGCATCCTGCT
>NW_012267222.1:22019-40369 GCF_000151885.1 Dipodomys ordii | reverse complement strand
CTGGCTTTTTCTGCTTATGTGGTGCTGAGGAATCGAACCCAGGGCCTCATGCATACAAGGCAAGCACTCTACCACTGAGCCACCTTCCCAGCCCTACCTGAGTGATTCTTTACTTAGGGGGATCATCCTGTGCATAGGGAACATCCTTGCTGAGAGTGCAGCAGCACTGTTCCTCAGGTGTGATAGCCAGAAATATCCCTGCACATTGCCTTTAGAAGCACTGCTGCACCAGGCATCTGTGGCTCACATCTGTAGTCCTAGCTACTCAGGAGGCTGAGATCTGAAAATTGCATTGCAGTTCAAAGCCAGCCCAGGGAGGAAAGGTCGTGAGACCCTTATCTCCGAATTACAAGCAAAAAGCCATAGGTGGAGCTGTGACTCAAATGGTAGAACTCCAGCTTTGAAAAGCTAAGGGACTACAAGTAAGCCACATCTCCCTTTCTGGCTTTTTGCTGGTTACTTGGAGATAAAAGTCTCATGAACTTGCCTGCCAGGGTGGACTTCAATCCTTGATCCTCAGATCTCAGCCTCCTGAGTTGCTAGGATTGCAGATGTGAGCCAGGCACTTGGCTAGAAAATTGTGCATAAACACAATGAGATCCTGAGAGCCTCTGCCACATTCAGGTAGCGTTTGTGCACCAAAGTTTTATCCATAAGGATAAGGAGGTAGTGAGGAGGTTTAAGTTCATAAGTTTGGAGATTAGTAACTTTGCTTGTTGAAAGAGATGAGACTTATAGTTGTGTCTGTACTGTAGTATTTGCATCCGGTTCTCACTATTTAGAAGTAATTATGGAATCTGAACAACCTTTCTTATTTGACTCTGATACAGACAGGCCACGTGGTTTATCCTTGCAGGAAACCTGTGCCTCTACTGCTGGATCAAGAGTATGTTAACTTAAAGAACCAGATCATAAAAGCAGAGAGACGAGTCCTCAAGGAGCTCGGCTTCTGTGTCCATGTGAAGCACCCTCACAAGGTGGGTTATATCCTAGTCTGCATCTATCCAAGCCACACTCCAGTTGTGGCTTTCTCTCCTTGCTGTGTGTGCGAGTCATAGGACTAAACTGCATCCCTGACTTGTTTTGCTGTTTATTCCTGAAATCTCAATGTAATCCTTCACTCACTCTTTGTCTTACTTTGTGTGTGTGTGTGTGCCACTCTGCCAGTGTTAGTTAAGGCTTACATTCGGCGTGAGTGCTATCTGTTAGCATTCTTTGCTCAAGGATGTGCTCTTAACACTTGTGGCTCCACTCTGGCTTTCTACTAGTTACCTCAGATTGCTTTTTATTTTTATTTATTTATTTGGGTCTGGTTGTGGGGCCTGAACTCTGGGCTTGGGCACTGTCCCTCAGCTCTTCAGCTCAAGGCTAGTGCTCTACCACTTGAGCCACAGCGCAACTTCCAGCTTTTTTCTTATGTGGTGCTGAGGAATCGAACCCAGGGCCTCAGGCATGCAAGGCAAGCACTCTACCACTGAGCCACCTTGCTAGCCCCTTTATTTTTATTTTGAACTCAGGGTTTAGGCCCTATTCCAGAGCTTCTTTGCTGAAGGGTAGCACTGTACCACTTGAGCCACAGTTCCACTTCTGGATTTTTCTGCTTATGTGGTGCTGAGGAATTGAACCCAGGGCCTCATGCATGCAAGGCAAGCACTCTACCACTGAGCCACATTTTCAGCCCTTTACTAGTTACTTAGAGATAAGATATTCCTGGACTTGCCTTCCTGAGCTGGCTTCAAGCAGTGATCCTCAGATCTCAGCCTCCCAAGTATCTAAGATTATCGGTGTGAGACATTAATGTTTAGCTCTTCAGATTATTTATTTATTTAATTTATTGCTTGTGGGGCTTAACTCTGCTCCTGGGCTGGGCACTGTTTTAGCTCTTCAGCTCAAGGCTAGTATTCTGCTACTTGAGCCACTGCGCCACTTCTGGCTTTTTCTGCTTATGTGGTGCTGAGAAATCGAACCCAGGGTTTCATGCATGCTAGGCAAGCACTCTACCTCTAAACCACATTCCCAGCTCTGAGCTTCCTGATACTGATTTAAGTTCTTGACAAAGTCTCCACCAGATGTGCTTCTCTTCATTTGTTGAGAGCATTTTCACGTCTTATTCTAAGTTGGCTGCTGGGATCCACAGATACTTAGGGCAGGCTTATCTCTAGTATAAAACAGTATTGGCAAGAAGAATGAAAACTGAGGTGTGAGTTGGTGATTGAGATCTGAGGATTGTGGTTTGAAGCTAGGAAAGTCCATGAGACTCTTACCTCAGTTAACCAGCGAAAAGTTGGAAGTGGAGCTGTGACTCAAGTGGTAGAACACTAGCTTTGAGCAACAAAACCTCAGTGCCAGGCCCTGAGTTCAAGCCCCAGGACTGGCGCAGCACATGCATACACATATGCATGCACACGTGTACACGCACATACACGGCCAGACAAGAAAGAAGTCCTTCCATGCCAGAGGACTGTTAGCAGATGGCAGGCACATTGCAAAAACTCCCTTTCCAGCCGATCCTCGTGACAGCTGTGACCAGGAGCCACCCTTAGCATATAGCATAAGGTTCTTTTGCTGCATGGACACCCACGAGATCTGAGTTCCTTGGTAATAATTGCCTGACCCATATCTTCCAGATAATCGTTATGTATCTTCAGGTGTTAGAGTGTGAGCGTAATCAGCACCTGGTCCAGACAGCATGGTGAGTTGATCTTCCTTGTTTCTCCAGACCAGCAAGGGCAGTGAGGAATGTGTTACTTAAGACACCTGGGCAGTGGGTAGTCAGTCCCATGACTTGGTTGTGGGCTGGAGTTGTCCCAGTGCCCTGTGGTCTGCTGTGTAAATACCTAGCAGCTTCCCAAAGTGACGGGCACTGGCGTAACGGTAGGTGCCCCATCTCTGCTCCTGAATTTCTCCCCTCTCCCCATCACCACCATCCCCCTAAGCAAAGGAAAGTGGAGGAATGGCAGGTGCTCACGTAGATGTAATGCTGTTACATTTCCTGGGAATTGTACCCTGTGGGAGAAAGCAGAGATAGGGTTTTGCTCCAATTCTTAGCTGGTCCTGACAGGCATATATATACCTGAAAGAAGCCTTAAGAAACATTTTGGTATGGGGTGTTCTGTTGTCCTTTTGCCCTTGGCCCTCAGTTAAGTCTGTAGGGATCATATTGCTGACTGAATTGTCTGGTGCTATGACGTGCCTTTTATAGAACCTATTTTGACTTTTCTTTTCTGTACTCTTTCAATCAAAGGGTAGCCTCTGAGGGTAAGTGACTAAGACTTCTCCTCTGCTGTCCAAGTGCTTTGGTGCAGGGACAGCGGCGTCTTCAGCCAATCCAGTGCAGGCTCTCCACCGAAGGCTGGCTCTAGACTGGTGGTATGCGTACGATAGTATAGTCATGGCCGACTGCTGCTTGTGGTTCTCTGATGATTGTGCTTCTTGTTAATCCTGTCCTGCTTTGGTAATTGTATCCATTAGAGTTGATAACTGTCTTGACTTGAATATCATCCCTTTAAAACTGCTGTACCTGTGCAATAAAGATGCAGAACCTTTCTTTTAAAACTAAAGTGACAAATTGGCTAATGGGAATTTAGGCTGTTGATGATTGTATTATTTCAAGTCTCAAAGTATTTCAGTAAAGGTATGCATCTTTAAGTTACTCCTTGGATATTTTAAAATATTGTAACTTTAGCTGGGCGCTGGTGGCTCACGCCTGTAATCCTAGCTACTCAGGAGGCTGAGGTATGAGGATCACAGTTCAAAGCCAGCTCAGGCAGGAAAGTCTGTGAGACTCTTATCTCCAATTAACCACCAGAAAACTGGAAGTGGCGCTGTGGCTCAAGTGGTAGAGCGCTTGCCTTGAGCTCAAGAGCTGAGGGACAGCGCCCAGGCCTAGAGTTGAAGCCCCACAACTGACAAAAAAAGAAAAAAAAAATATGTGTGTGTGTGTTAACTTCAAATATAGCAATAAGTTTTTATACATGTTTTGAGGGTTTTGTTTGAGAGCATAAAACTTAAAATATTACCAATATTTGAACATTGAAAACTATTAGAGGCAAAAGTTATTGGTGGTTACATTTGTTAACATTTGAGCTTTTCATCTGCGTAGAGGCTCTTGGTGGTGTGGCTGTGCTGCCCCGCGGTCCTGGCTTCCCTTGTGATGCCTGGAGCCAGAGCTTCCAGATCTGCTGCCTCTTGAAAGGCATCTGTAGAACTCATTGTTTGTCATCTTGGAGTGCATTTGAATATTACCTGATTTGGGACAAAGACATTGGGGAAGGGCAGTTTATGTCAAGTCTGCCTGTGATGCATCCTCACTCCAGGGTTCACGGTGCATTTATTGGGATATGTTGGTCATTGGGTACATAACCTCTTCAGTTGTTTTCTTATGAAGTTTTAATTGTTTTTGCAATATTGATAAAGCTAATATTAGATTTGGTTTATGTTTACAATACTTGGAGAAGTGTTTCTAAAGAAAAATGTTTAAAATGTAGCTAATTTTAAAACCTTTTAATGTCTTAATTTTCAAACTATGTTTTATATATACATATATATTATATATATCTTCTAAAGTATGGTAAAAATTTTTAAATGTACTTTCTGTGATGAGATTTGTAGTATTGTCTTACTTCTGTCTGATTCTGTGAATGTTCATTTTAAGACTCCTTGTTGAAATGGGACAGTTTGGAAACGTTCTTTGCTAAGCCTGCGAAGAGGACTGTGGGGTGTTGACCTCTGCATGACGTGCCTATGCACCCGAACTGCACGCAAGGGCTCTTTCCTTGTCCAAGTGGACTCCCTCATCAAAGGTTTGGCTCAGTCATCCGGAGAAGGACCAGGCCGTGAACTTTGAAGAAGAGGAATGCAGGAGGACGCCTAGTCTTACAGCTGCGAGCGAGGCTCGGACCTCAGCCCATTCATTTGAGTTTGCATGTTTCTCTGCACTATGGATCTGAGCATTTAGATTTCTTTAATCAAGTACATCTTAACCACCAAGTAGTGTTTTCTTTTTGAGACATTGTGCTTTGCATGATAATAGGCCAAAAGTTGAGGGAAAAGTGAGGTTAAAATTGGTTCTGTTCATAGCAACACCTATTGTCTGACATTCAGCCAGCATTTTCCCTAGTACTTTTTTTTTTCTGTCCTATATTCAGGAAGCAGCTAGAATATTCCTTTGTTAGCTCTTGGGACTTGTAGTACTGACAGCCCTCAGCCATAGCAGTAGACCACATAGAGGAATAGTGGCCTTAGGTGTAACAGATGGTACCTAAAGTTGCCCGAGGTGCTGCAATTCTCCCTGCTCTTGATTTCAGGAACTACATGAACGACAGCCTCCGCACTGATGTCTTTGTGCGGTTCCAGCCCGAGAGCATTGCGTGTGCTTGTATCTACCTCGCTGCCCGGACACTGGAGGTCAGCGCACCACTGCTTAGTGTTCTGGTCTGGCCCATTACCTTCTGATGAAAGTTTTTATCTGTTTTCAGTCATACTAAGAGTTTTGTTGGACTTAAGTCTTGTTGCAGTTAAGGAAAGTGTAACATGATGTGTTTGTGTCCACAGATTCCTTTGCCCAATCGACCACATTGGTTTCTCTTGTTTGGAGCAACTGAAGAAGAAATTCAAGAAATCTGCTTAAAAATCCTGCAGCTTTATACTAGGAAAAAGGTTCTGTGTGTTTTCATGTAACAGCTGTTAAGTGTTGTGTTGTACCAGAATCACCTGGTTCTCAATGGTGAATTTTGGCTGTTTAGGTTGATTTAACACACTTGGAAGGTGAAGTGGAAAAGAGAAGACATGCCATGGAAGAGGCGAAGGCACGAGCCAGGGGGCTGCTACCTGGGGGTGCTCCACTGCTGGACAGGGCCTCCGGGCTTTCCCCTGCCCCCAGGCTGGGTGAGTGGTTTAGGGGTCATGGCTAACATTCTGCTTTCTACAGAGATAGGTATCTTGATCTGATAAACTTTTATTGGAGGGCTTGTGTCTGTCTTCCAGATCACTTTGTTGTTGTTGTTGTTGTTGTGTGGCAACTCAAGGCCTGACTTCTGTCCCTGAGCTTTTCTGCTCACGGCTAGCGCTCTACCACCTTGAACCACAGCACCACTTCTGGTTTTCTGGTGGTTCATTGGAGATGAGTCTCATCAAACTTTTCTGCCCAGGCTGGCATTGAACCACAATCCTCAGATCTCAGCCTCCTGAGTAGTTTGGATTAAAGGTGTGAGCCATTGGCACCCTGCTGGAGATCACTTTCATTCATAGAATTGTACTGACAGCTTGTCTGGGAAGTCTACCATCTTTTCAGATCTGTAGCAACCCCATGGTGACACTTGAGATGAGGCAGTGGGTGTGTGTAGTGTATATATTAGGGAAGAATGGGAGAACATGCTTTCTGAAATGCTTATGCTTTCCCTGTTTTTGGCCAGTCCTGGGCCTTGAACTCAGGGCCTGGACATTGTCCCCGAGTTTCTTTTTTTGCTCAAGGCTAGCACTCTACCACTTGAGATGCAGCCCTATTTCCAGCTTTTTCTGTGTATGTGATACTGAGAAATTGAACCCAAGGCTTCATGTCTGCTAGGTAAGCACTCTACCACTAAGCCACCTTCCCAGCCCCTTATGCTTTCCTTTTTGACAGTTAGCTTGTCATTGTACAAAGACTGAAATTTAGGCAGTAGATTGCATTGTCAGACTCCAGTTACTTGATGCGTAGTGCCCAGTCCTTGAGCTGAAAATGATCTAAACAAAGGGCCTCTCTTTGTCGTGTGAGTTTTTAGATTTTGAGCACCAGGGTGGGAGTCACATATTAGTTTGAGTCTTCCTCAACCCTACAGAAGTTGCTTCTCTTGCTCTGTTAACATAATCCTCCTTGAAGCAGTTTTCTGATTGTTGGTTTTAAAATTATATTTGATCCAGTGGAATCCCCCAAAGAATGTAAAGGAAGCAAGTCTTCCCCACTCTCTGTGAAGAATGCCAAGAGGAAAGTGGAGGGCACGAAGAAAGCCAAGGCCGACAGCCCTGTGAATGGGTAAGATGCCTCAAATGTGTCCAGGTGAAGGCTGGGTGGCTAGAGCCACCAGGTCTGCAACTGCTCTACTGCTGTTTGCAGCTTGCCAAAAGGGCGGGAGAGTCGAAGTGGCAGCAGGAGCCGCGAGCAGAGCTACTCGAGGTCCCCTTCGCAGTCCGCTTCTCCTAAGAGGAGGTGTGTGCCTGGGACTCACCGGTGAGACCCAGCCCTGGCTGGCAGGCTGTTTACTTGGTCGTGGGGGGCCTGGCTACCCCTTGAAATAGCAGCTCTTACCACAGGCGGCCTCCTTATGTGAATCCTTAGTTTAAGCGCCTGTCAGCTGTGCAGTGTTGGGTTTTGGCTTGCACAGACAACATGTGTGTTCACACACATGCTGATCTTCTCACAGGAAAAGCGACAGTGGCTCTACCTCTGGAGGGTCCAAGTCACAAAGCCGTTCTCGGAGCCGCAGCGACTCCCCACCAAGGCAGGCACACCGTGGTGCTCCCTATAAAGGCTCTGAGGTGAGGGGCTCCCGGAAACCCAAGGACTGCAAGTACCCTGCCCAGAAGCCACACAGGTCTCGAAGCCGGAGCTCATCCCGTTCTCGGAGCCGGTCACGGGAGCGGGTGGATAATTCTGGAAAATACAAGAAGAAAAGTCATTACTACAGAGATGAGCAGCGGGAGCGTTCGGGTTCATACGAGCGCACAGGTCATCGCTATGAACGGGACCAGCCTGGGCACAGCAGGCACCGGAGGTGAGGTCGACACCCTGGGGGGCCACCTTTGGACCCGCCCCCTCTGGCAAACCGTAGCTCACGTGGCCCCTAGCACACTGCTTTTCCAGAAGTGCTTTTGACTGAACCTCAAGGTGGATTTGGAAATGCAATTGAGGGGATGACAGCAAGCGCCCTTCGGGCTGGCCTGTGGCGTGGTGCCCATCCGTGCCAGTGGAAGGCCCACCACAGCTGTGGGTGGCTCGATGGAAAGGCAGAGACTCACATCCCTGTCGGTGTGGCTTGGTGCTATTGACAAGCTGTGTCTTCACTCCCATACTGATACTCAATTACGTTAAGCCAAGAGAGATGATTTTTAGAATCTTTGCCTATATTAGGTTGTACTTGTGTACATATTTTGCACTGTTTCACAATGAGAAAATGGCCTTAATAGCCCCTTATTCTCTATCCATGTTGTAAATAAACATGAGTTTAATACAAGTGAAAGCTATGTATGAAAACCCAGAACTTCTGAGAACTTGTGTAGAGAATTCTGATTTTTTTAAATGTGAAGGAATTTAGGTGTGTGTTGAAAGTCATATATTTTTATCTGTGCAATGCTGAGTGCAGGACATCAGCTCCTAGAGAAGTCTCCTATATATGCATTTCACGTGGTTGAATAAATGTAATTCTCAGGATATTTGGGATTTCAGAGACTGTAGGTCGTCATTCTGCGTGCTTTTTAGCATGTGCAACTGTACACAGCTGGTTTAGCAGTTCTGGGGATATCTGAGTTGCCATCCCTGCTCCTCGTCCTCATTCAAGTATTGAGGGGGTCCCTCCCTTCCCCCACACACACTGTCCTGGGGCTTGAATTCAGGCCCAGGCACTGCCCCTGAGCCTCTTTTGCTCAAGGCTAACACTCTACCAGTTGAGCCACAGTGACACTTCCAGCTTTTCTGGGTATGTGTTATTGAGGAATGGAACCTAGGGCTTCAAGCATGCTGGGCCAACACTCTACCACTGAGCCACCTTCCCAGCCCAAGTCTGTGATTCTTATCTCCATTTAACAAGCAAAAAGCCAGAAGTGAAGCTGGATCAAGGGATTACATGTCAGCTTTAAGCAGAAAAGACACAAATGAGAGATCAAGCCCTATTATAGGCACAAAATAGTAAATAAAACTCAAAAGTCACTTTTTTTTTTTTGCCAGTCCTGGGGCTTGAACTCAGGGCCTAGGCACTGTCACTGAGCTTCTTTTGCTCAAGGCTAGCGCTCTACCACTTGAGCCACAGCGCCACTTCTGGCTTTTTTCTTTTTGCTTATGTGGTGCTGAGGAATCGAACCCAGGGCCTTGAGCATGCAAGACAAGGGCTCTACCACTGAGCCACCTTCCCAGCCCCCTCTGTGGTTCTTGACTGATAGAATCCTCATTCCCTAGTCTGTCATGGTCTTGACCCTTGGGCTGACTCCCTAGG
Source organism: Dipodomys ordii (assembly GCF_000151885.1). Taxonomy (NCBI): domain Eukaryota; kingdom Metazoa; phylum Chordata; class Mammalia; order Rodentia; family Heteromyidae; genus Dipodomys; species Dipodomys ordii. The sequence goes on along the minus strand of NW_012267222.1, from coordinate 31,184 downwards.
GACTAGGGTTCTGGGGCCAGTTCATGTCCATGACACTTAAGAGATTGCTGCAGCCCTGGAAATAGCTGCAGTCTGTGAAGTTTTACTGAGTTGTTATTGCCCAAGGCCACCCCTCTACCTCACTTACTGGGGGCTCTGAGCAGATTGTTACCCCTCCTCAACCTGAGCACTAAGAAGTTTGCAGTATCTTGCAAACCCTGCTATGGGCTGGCCTAATGGCCCCCTATCCTCACACAGGTAGGGGGACAGCTGGTGGCAGCCCACAGTATAATAACTAGGACACGCTGGTTAATCATAAGCCCAACCTTGTGGTCCATCCTGTAGTCAGCAAGAGATGTTTGGGCCCTCGTTGCCTAAGAAAATTCACCCTGGGTCAGTTGCTGTTGGCTCACGCCTGTAATCCTAGCTACTCAGGAGGCTGAGATCTGAGGTTCATGGTTGACAGCCAGGCTGGGCAGGAAAGTCCTAACACTCTGATCTCCAATAAACCACCAGAAAACTGGAAGTGGTGCTGTGGCTCAAGTGGTAGAGCATTAGCCTTGAACTGAAGAATTGAGGAACAGTTCCCAGGCCGAGTTTAAGCTCCATGACCAGCAACAAAAAAAGAAAGAAAATTCACCCTGGTGTTCTGCTTTTACCCTTGTCTAAATACTAGCCTTTGAGAACCCTGTGCTCAGGCAGTCACGAGTGGTGTGCTGGTCAGCTGTCAACAAGCTGCTCCATAGATGAGTTCATGTTGCCAACATCATTTGATGTTTTTCCTTGGAGTTGTTTCTTTTTTTTCTTTTTGTCAGTCATGGCTCTTGAACTGTGGGCGAGCGCTCTACCACTTCCGGTTTTCTCGTGGTTAATTGGAGATAAGAGTCTCACAGATCTGGGCACCAGTGGCTCACGCCTATAATCCTAGCTACTCAGGAGGCTGAGATCTGAGGATCGAGGTTCAAAGCCAGCACAGGCAGGAAAGTCCATGAGACTCTTATGCAGAGATAGGAGGATCCAGGCTTATGCTCAGCCTTGTCAAAAGTTAGCATGATGGCTGGGAATGTGGCTTAGTGGCATAGTGCTTGCCTAGCATGAGGCCCTGGGTTCAATTCCTTAGTACTACATAAACAGAGCCAGAAGTGTCACTGTGGCTCAAGTGGTAGAGTGCTAGCCTTGAGCAAAAGTAGCTTAGGGACAGTGCGCAGGCCCTGAGTTCAAGCCCTAGGACTGGCCATAAAAAAATCATGAGACCCTATCTCAAAAACAAGAGGAATAAGACAGGTGCTGCTAGCTCACACCTAAAATTCTAACTTCTCCAGAGGCTGAGATCTGAGAATCAAGGTTCAAAGCCAGGTTGGGCAGGAAACCCGAAGTAGAGCTGTGGCTCAAGAAGCATAATGCTAGAGCATGAAAGCTCAGGGACCAGCACGCAGGCCGTGAGTTCAACCCCCGGACCTAGTCATACGTGGTTGCACATGAGCATGTGCACACACAAAAGGAAGAGGAGCGTGCCTCAGATACTGAGTACCCCAGTACTGTGGGGTAGGGTGGGCTGGGGTGAATCCTGGGTTGAACAGCTCCCACCGCTGATGCCCCTCCAGCCTCTGCACCAGATATGGTAAGGTTTCTATAGAAAAGCTTCGGGGGGCAAGTGGATGTTTTGGAAAAAACGTAACTTTGTGAAATACTCTGTGTGTGTGAGTGACAGAGACAGAGGCACTGGGGCCTGAACTCGGCCTCTCAGCTCTCAGCCTGCTGGGCAGCTAGGGTCACTAGGGACGAGCCAGCCACCCAGCTGCGTGTGCTGTCCTCGAGCAGCTAGATCAGGCTGAGGCCTGAGGATCGCGGTTCAAAGCCAGCCCGGGCGGGAAAGTCCGTGGGACTGTCACAAACCGCTAGAAAGCCGGAAGTGGCGCGGTGTCTGAAGCGGTAGAGCGCTGGCCTTGAGCTGCGGAGCTGAGGGACAGCGCCCGGGCCCAGAGTTCAGGACCACGGCCCACAAAAGAGGAAGGCGACCGTCAGCGGTGGGGGGCGGCGAGCGCCCTGCGGGGACCCCGAGGCCACTTCCGTCTCCGCGCCCTGCCTCGCCCGGAAGCGACGCAACGGCCGCGCATGCTCACAGAAATCCCTAGGCATGATGGGAAGTGTGGTTTTCTTGCCTCTGAGGCAGGGACGCAAATCCGACGTGCTGAGAGGGCTTGGCGGAAGGGGCGGCCCCTTGGGCCGGAAGCCGGTGCGGAGTGACGGAGCCAGGGGGCGCTGGCCGGGGAGCGCGTGTGAGGCCGGACCGGAAGTGCCTGAGCGCGGCGGCCGAGGGGCGAGTTCGAGCCTCCTGACGGGCCTGCGCGTCGGGAGTGGCGCGGGCGGGGCCTGGCTCCCGGCGGCATGTTCCTGGCGCGCCTGACCCCCCAGCTGATCCGGGCTGTGCCCCGGACAGGTAAGGGGCCGGGGCGGACGGGGAACGCGGGGCCCGAGGCCCGGCCCGACCCCGCCGTGGGGCCTCGCTGCCGGAGGCTCGGCCTTCCGAGCGCTGCGGGAGAAAGCGGGCAGCGCGCGGGCAGCGCGCGGGCCCTCCGCGCGGGGCGGGCGTCCGCCGAGCCTGCGCGGGTCCTGCGCGGGTCCCCCACCCACCCCGGCGGCGTCCGCCGAGCCCGCGCGGGTCCTGCGCGGGTCCCCCCCCCCCCGGCGGCGTCCGCCGAGCCCCGCGCGGTCTCCGCCCGGCGGCGTCTCGGGTGGTGATTGGTGGTGTTTCCCCGCAGGCTGCAGCCGGCCCTGGCCCATCTCAGCGGCGCTAGGCAGCCGTGCTTGCTGGTCCCCCTACGGCTTGCAGCCAGTCGGCCCGAGTAGGGCTGCCTCCCTCCCTGGCAAGGGGGTCCAGCTGGCGCCCGAGGAGTTGCTGGTTCCCAGGAAGATGGCCATCAGCCCCCTGGAGATCTGGCTGACGGTGCGATACCTGTTCCCCAGACTGGATGCTGGAGCCCCCGTGTCAGAGGCTCCAGCCCACTTGTGTGAGTGTCCACCACCGAGCCTGGTGGAGGAGGAGATCCCTCAGGGCGATGGATACACACCTCCGATGCAGTGCAAAAATGTTCTGAAGATCCGCCGTCGGAAGATGAACCATCACAAGTACCGCAAACTGGTCAAGAGGACCCGGTTCCTTAGGCGCAAGGTTAGAGAAGGACGTCTGAAACGAAAGCAGGTGAGTGTGGGCTCCTGCTTGGGTTTGGATTGTTCAAGTGGCTGAGAGGCTGGGATGGCAGTTCAGTGGTCGAGTGCTAGCCTTGAGCAAAAGCAGCTCAGGGAGAGTGCCCAGACCCTGAGTTCAAGCCCCAGGATTGGCAGAAAAAGGGCTGAGAATGCATAGTTTTGTCAAGAATCGGTGTTCAACTCTTTTGTCCTTGCAGACCAAGTTTGAGAGAGACCTGAAGCGCATCTGGCTGAAGGCAGGCCTCAAGGAGGCCCCTGAGGGCTGGCAGACCCCCAAGATCTATGGGAAGAACAGATGAGCCTGGGATCCCATTCTCCTGCCCCACCTGATTTCTACTGGTGACTTGTTTTAATAAAGCTTGGGGGGACCCAGTTGTCCCAGGCTGGCCCAGAGCCTCTTCTGCCCGCGGTAGGTGCTCTTGAAGTGGAGGCAGTCTCTGTGTTAGGCTCCCAGGGCTGCGGGGTGACTGGTTGGCTGCCTCTTGCACCAGTGGCCCTCACCCTCTATCCTAGATACACTGGGTCTGGAAGAACAACTTTCCTGATTATGTCTGGTTTGGTCCCTGTGTCCATCCCTGGGGAGTCAGACTTTGGTATGTGCAGAAATGGCAGTGTTTCCAGGTTGGCACTGAGGCTAGGGAGTACGTAGATGAGAAGTAATAATATTTCCTGTTTGAGGGGGTTGGGATGGGCTCACTGGTGAGAGGAACAGTCCAGAAGTGCACATGGTGCCCTGTAAGTTCTGTGTCCTCTGAGGCAGTCATGAACAGCCACGGGGAGAGGGCATTACATGGCTGTTGGCCTTCCCAAGTTACCGTGTAGCCTCTATTGGCTCCTTAAGACCGCCACGTCCTGGGGTCCTCAGTGGGAATAGAGGCTGACCCAGAGGGATAGCCTGGAGCCTTTCAAAGAACTATGCTTTGAATGGTTCAGGGTTGAGGCTTGGTGATGAAGGATGCTTTTTTTTTTTTCTGTGGTCGGTTCTGGGCCTTGAACTCTGGGCCTGGGCGCTGTCCCTCAGCTCTTCAACTCAAGGCTAGGCGCTCTACCACTTGAGCCACAGCACCACTTCCGGCTTTCTGATGGTTTATTGGAGATAAGAGTTTCATGGACTTTCCTGCCTGGGCTGGCTTTGAACCTCGATTCTCAGATCTCAGCCTAAGTAGCTAGGATTACAGGCGTAAACCACTGGTGCCCGGCAGGAAGGATGCTTTTTATGGAGGTTGAAGAGGCTTGGAGTCTTAGCTTGAGGCAGAGACTTGGGTGGTTCCAGGTTGCGTTCTGTTGTGCCCCACCTCCACCCTCCACTTCCTAATAGGAACACATCACTGAGTACTTGAAGCCCGGAAGAGACTGTATGTGGTAACTGGGCTATAGCAGGAGGCCACCAGGAATGCCCGACGGCCTTCTCATTCACCCCGCTCTCCCCCGACATCCCAGCCGCGCATGGAATTGAGTTACCTCTGGGGCAAGGGCTGCGTCACCATCTCTTCACACACTAGGATCAGGTCCTCTCATTAGGACTATGAAAGCTTTTTTTTTGCTACAGAAACATATTTGGCCAGGCACTGGTGGCTCCCACCTATAATCTTAGCTACGCAGGCTGCTGAAATCTGAGGATCGAGGTTCAGAGCTAGCCCAAGAAAAATGTCTTATTAAGTAGCTCCCCAAAATAAAAAAGCTCAGATAGCAAGACAGTCCCTCAGACACTGAGTTCAAACCCTAGGACCAGCACAAAAAAAGGAAGAAACTTGTTGGAGTTCCTTCTTTTCCTTTCTTTCTTTCTTTCTTTCTTTCTTTCTTTCTTTCTTTCTTTCTTTCTTTCTTTCTTTCTTTCTTTCTTTCTTCTTTTTTTGGTCAGTAATTGGAGCTTGAACTCTGTGCCTGGACGCTGTCCCTCAGCTCTTCAGCTCAAGGCAAGCGCTCTACCACTTGAGCCACAGAGCCACTTCCGGTTTTCTGATGGTTAATTGGAGATAAGAGTCTCATGGACTTTCCTGCCCGGGCTGGCATTGAACAGCGATCCTCAGATCTCAGCCTCCTGAGCGGCTTGAGCCACTGGCACCTGGCACTTGCTGGAGTTTCTGCACATTGGTAGTCTTGGCGGTGGTGGTGGTGGTGGTGGGGAGGCCTTTAGTTCCTAGAAGTTACTAACATATTCTGTTGGACACCATACAAGTCAGGTGGGTCCCTATCTTGACTTGTAATCGGTACCAAGTGAGTTGTTAAGTAGGTTTCTAAACAGCACAGTTTCTCTGTGTGAGCAGGGTGAGGCTGGGTCTGTATGGGTCTGTCTGCAGAGAGGCCTGGAGTCTGCAGCTGAGGGGGCTGTGCCTGTACCGAGACCACCAGGTGGCAGCAGCCAGGCTCTTGGCCACTGCTGGGCCTTGGTGGATGAGGATCTGAACAGCTGGCAGGAAGCTGCCCCAGGCAGGGCTGTGGCACCCTTCCCAGCAAACCAGACAGGTCCTGGGCCTGGGGCTCAGCGGTCAAACAGCCCCTGGAGCTCGCCCTCTTGCAGTCAGGCCTGAGAGGCCCCCCCCTCCTGGCAGCCTCTGCCTGCTGTGAGCAACTTTGGCTGGCGTCTCTTGCTACTGAACAGCTGTTCCTGGTATTTCCTTCCAGCCTGGCTGCAGGAGCTGCCCTGTGGGGGAGGAGAAGGGGGGAGGGGGGAAGTTGGGGGCAGTTAAGCCACCTGGAGCCCAAGCCTCCATTTGAGCAGGGAGGCTTGTGTAGATCCACCCCTAGGCCCTATCTTCAACATGGTGCCAGGCCAGGGGAGCCACTCTGCCTTATGCCTCCTCTAAAGCTGAGTAGACCCCACCCCTTGAGGGGTGCTTCTCCAAGCCCTCCTCCCTGCTTTCAGGCAGTGTCTGGGTTCCGTGGTGGTGGTTGTTTTTGTTTTTTTTTGTTTTTTGGTTGGTTGTGGGGCTTGAACTCTGGGCCTGGGCACTATCCTTCAGCTCAAGGCGAGTGCTCTATCACTTGAGCCACAGCACCACTTCCAGTTTTCTGATGGTTTATTGGAGGTAAGAGTCTCTCTGACTTTCCTGCCCAGGCTGGCTTTGAACCACAATCCTCTGATACCAGGCTGAGTGGCTAGGATGACAGGTGTGAGCCACCAACACCCAGCAGTGTGTCCTTTTTTTGTCTGGTGTTGGCCTTGATTCTCCTGCTGCAGCCTTGAAGGTGCTGGGATTATAGATGTATGCCATCATACCCTGTGTATTTGCCAGATGGCACTGACTTGCTGAGTAGCTAGGAGTATCCCCTTCCTGACCCAGAGCAGTACTGCTTAGCTGGGCCCTGCAGATATGGAGACACCATTCGATTACTACAATGGGGAGCGTTTTATTTTTTGTGTCATGAAACTTGAATTCGGGGCCTGCGTGCTGTCCCTGAGCTCTTCTGCTCAAGGCTACCATTCCACCACTTTAAGCCACAGCCCCACTTCTGATTCAGTGGTTAATTTGGGGTAAAAGTCTCATGGCTTTCCCTGCCCAGGCTAGCTTTGAACCACAATCCTCAGATCTTAGCCTCCTGAGTAGCTAAGATTACAGGCCTGAGCCACTAGTGCTTGACTCCTAGAATCGGTACTCTGGTGAGATCCTTGTCCCCCCCCCCCCTGCTGGGTTGATACTAGAGCTGGCCCCTTCTGCCAGGCACACCCTGCCCGCGGTGGCTTAGCAGCCTTTGTGCTCAGCCAAGCCCTCAGCAGAGACTCTGGGTGTTGTTATTATCTCTGTGGCTCCTCCCAGGCCACCAGAGGTACTGCACACCACTTGGCCTCCTCCCTGCGGGTCAGCCCCGTGGGGGTGCATGGCCTTCCTTGGTTCTGAGCAGAGGCAGGGCAAGTGCAGGTGGGGGCTGCTAGGCCGCCGTGTGGTGTGGCCCATCCTCTGCCCTCCCTGCCCTGGCCTCTGCTAGTGGAGGTCAGGGGTTGGGCTCTGGCTGAGGCTGTGAGAGTGGGACCTCCTGCATCCAAGGCTAGGAGCTTGCAGCTTCTCCAGGAGTTCACCCCTGCATGCAGTGCAGTGCGAGTTGCAAGTTTGGGTCTGAAGAGGGCCTTGGCCAGCTCAGAAGCTCACATGGGATGCAGCATGGCTGTGCAAAGCAAGCCTTTTAGTGTCTGGAAGCTGCATCTGGTGAGGTGATCAGTCCTGCAGAAGCGGGCCTGGGGAGGGAGGCTTGAGCCTTTGCTGTCCCTCTACCCAGTGCTGTGGCTGAGGCACACACACTCCAGCTCACAGCCCCCAGCACGGGGAGCCCTAGCTGAACCCTCAAGGGTGGAAGGGACTGGGTGCCGGTGGCTGGCTCGTGCCTGTCATCCTAACTACTCAGGAGACTGAGATCCGAGGATCCCAACTCCAGGATGTCCTGGGCAGGAAAAGTCTAGGAAACCCTTGTCTCCATTGGCAAAAAAAACCAGAAGTAGAACTTTGGCTCAAGTTGTAGACACTGGCCTTGAGGGGAAAAAATGCCCAGGAACAGTACGCAGGCCCTGGCTTCAAGCCCCAGGACCAGTACAGAAAAATAAGGGTTTCATGGACTTTCATGCCCCAGCTGGCTCAAACCATGTTTCTCAGATCTCAGCTTCCTGAGTAGCTAGGATTAGAGGCATGAACCACCAGTGCTTAGCTTATTTTTTTCCCATCTTTTTATATTTACTTACTTTTGCCAGTCCTTAGGATCATAGTTTGAAGCCAGCTCAGACAGAAAAATCTGAGACTCATCTCCAATTAACTACCAAAAAGTCAGAAATGGAGCTGTGGCTCAAGTGATTGAGCACACTAGCTCAGTAACAGCGCCTAGACCCTGAGTTCAAGCCTCAGGACAGGTGCATGCACACACACAGTCAGAGGGGTCATTGAAGGATGGGCATGGCAGGACCCAGCATGGCTGTGGTCAGTGTGAGGGGAGTCATCTAGTGGTACTGCACACCCACGGTGAGCTTCTGTCCACTAGTTGTGTTGTTTTGGTCGGTCCTGGGTCTTGAGCTTGGCCTGGGCGCTGTCCCTCAGCTCTTCAGCTCAAGGCTACCATTCTACCACTGGAGCCACAGTGCCACTTCCTGTTTTCTGGTGGTGTATTGGAAATAACAGTTTTGAGAAGTACAAGTTGTCATGTCGAAAACGAACTTTACAACTTTGGTGGGGGGGGGGGGGGATTGGGGGGGCGGGGAGAGGCTGGGAAGGGATGTGAAGGGTAAACAAAGGAGGAGGCTGCAATGCTTGATAAGAAATATACTCATTATCTTGCCCGTGTAATTGTAACCCCTCTGTACAGTATGTTCACAATAAAAAAAAAAATAAAAGTTTCACAGACTTTCCTGCCTGGGCTGGCTTTGAATTGCGATCCTCAGATCTCAGCCTCCTGAGTAGCTAGGATGACAGGCATGAGCCACCAGTGCCCGGCCCAGCTAGCCACTAGTGTTTCTTGGGGGGGAGTCCAGTCGTGAGGCTTGAACTCTGGGCCTGGGCGCTGTCCCTCAGCTCTTCAGCTTAAGGCAAATGCTCTACCACTTGAGCCACAGCACCACTTCTGGCATTTTTCTTTTTGCTTATGTGGTTCTCAGGAATTGAACCCAGGGCCTTCTGCATGCAAGGCAAGCGCTCTACCACTGAGCCACCTTCCCAGTCCCTAGCTATTAGTTTTTAACGTGACTCATTTCACAAAAGCTACAAGAAACATCTGGAAATTTTTTTTTTCTTTTTTGGCAGTATGGGTCTTGAACTCTGGGCCTGGGTGCTGCCCCTTAGCTCTTCAGCTCAAGGCAAATGCTCTACCACTTGAGCCACAGCACCACTTCTGGTTTTCTGGTGCTTAATTGGAGATAAGAGTTTCAGGGCAGGGGAGAGGTGGCTCAGTGGTAGAGTGCTTGCCTTGCATGCCTGAGGCCCTGGGTTCGATTCCTCAGCACCACATAAGCAAAAAAAGAAAAAAGCCAGAAGTGGCGCTGTGGCTCAAGTGGTAGAG
>NW_012267222.1:16587-21839 GCF_000151885.1 Dipodomys ordii | reverse complement strand
CCGGAAGTGGCGCTGTAGCTCAAGTGGTAGAGCGCTCACCTTGAGCTGAAGAGCTGAGGGACAGCGCCCAGGCCCAGAGTTCAAGCCCCACAACCGACAAAAAAAAAACCTGTAGAAAACTGGAAGTGCTGCTGTGGCTCACATGCTTGAGCGCTAGCCTTGAACTGAACAGCTGAGGGATGGTGCCCAGGCCCAGAGTTCAAGCCCCACGACTGACAAAATTTCACGGACATTCCTGCCCAGGCAGGCTTTGAACCAAGATCCTCAGATTGCAGTTTCCTGAGTAGCTAGGATTACAGGTGTGAGCCACCAGTGCCCGCCTGCCCATTTGTCATCAGAGGCAATTCAGGCAATGATATTAATGTGATATATCCATTGTATTATATAACAGCTTCATATAGGAAAACGAAGGCTTAAGTTGGTCCTCAGTAAGAATATGTGAATATAAATACATTCGTTGAAAGGTATATTAATGTTGTTGAACTGAGAAAGTAATAATGAAAAGCCAAAGCCTGCCCAACTCCCCTTTGTTTTACCACCTGGTTGGTACTTGGAAGGGGACAGATGTTCCCAGCAGCCCCTTTTAGACAGTGTGACCAGGACCTAAGCTGTCTCTGATGGCCACTGTTCCTCAGAGGTCCCCAGCAGCACCCAATTTTGCCTCCTAAAATTCAGTTCCCGAATTCACAGCATGAAAAAATGATCAAGCTAAGGGTGGCAGTACCTGCCTGTAATCCCGGCTCCTGCATCTGGGGTGAGTTAGTTTGACATGCCTGCTTGTTCTCATCTGGGGGGGACTCCATCCGGTGGGGGAAGTCTTTCCTGTGGGGAGGTTTCCTCAGGTGGTGGAGGCCTTTTCTTTTTTTTTTTTTTTTTGGTCTGTCATGGGGCCTGAACTCGACCTGGACGCTGTCCCTCAGCTCTTCAACTGAAGGCTAGCACTCTACCACTTGAGCATCAGCCCCACTTCCGGCTTTTTCTGGTTATGTGGTGCTGAGGAATCGAACCCAGGGCCTCATGCATGCAAGGCAAGCACTCTACCACTGAGCCACCTTCCAGTCCCTGGAGGCCTTTTCTTGTGGAGAGGACTCCTCGTGGGGGGAGGCCCTTTCCTGTGGGAGGACTCCTCATCTAGGAAAGGGAAGGCACACCTGTAGAGTTTTCAGTCTGTCTCAAGGAGAGCCCGTTCTGATCTAAGCCAGTACACTAGTGACAAGGGGACAGAAACCTATGATACTAACGAAGGGGGAAGGCTCAGGTTCACCTGTTACACAGGAGCAGTATCCTGAAGAAAGGCATGTGTGTCAGTGCTTCAGTTCAGGGCCAGGCCTGTGGGTCACCTGTAGTCCTAGCTACTCAGGAGGCTGAGAGCTTAGCAACAAGGCTAAGCAAGTGAGAGGCCCTAGGTTCAAACACACAGGAAATACTGTTTTATGCGTTGGGTGGACCTTGGGCCATTGGCTTAGGACTCTTTGAGGGTGCTTGGACACAGAGACCGAGCCTGAGTCCTGGATCACCTTGCTTCCCACACCGGAGACAAGCAATGAACCCTGAATGGGAGTTGGCTAGCCACATCGCAGGCAGTGCTCCTGGCCCCTCCCACAGGAGCTCTGTAGCTCAGGCTGGCCTTGGGCGCTCTGTCCTGCTGCTCAGCCCCCTGTGTGCCCGATGGCAGGTGTGAGCCCCACTCCCAGCCTTGAGTACCCCTTTGCTCTAACTTTCTCATAGTAGGAGCTTCATACACAGGAAATGTATTCCAAGACGGACAAGTGAGGTATAGAAACAGAGTGTTTGGTTGGTTGTAAGACTTTAACCTAGGGCGAGGCACTGTCCCTGAGCCTCTTCAGCTCAAGGCTAGAGCTCTACCACTTGAGCCACAGCACTGCTTCCGGTTTTTAGTGCTTCACTGGAGATAAAATTCTTATGAACTTTCCTGCCCAGGCTGGCTTTGAACCATGATCCTCAGATCTCAGCCTCCTGAGTAGCTAGGATGACAGGCGTGAGCCACGGGCGCCCAGCTTGCCCAGGTAACTTTGACCGCCTCCCAAGGCAGCCCCAGCTGTGGAAGGAGGGTCACTTGAGGCCAGCCTGCTGAGTGGTACACGCCCCTACTCAGCATTCTAGAGGTTGAGAGCAGGAGGTCTGAGCTCTGGGTCAGACCCAGGGCAGAGGTTGGGGTCCTGTTTAGCACGATCCCCAGTGTGTGGGGCAAGACTTGGCATACAATGCCTGTGTGCTCGCCAAATGGACACAGCGTGTGTGAGCCACTGTCGGTTCTGTTTTTTTTTTTGGTCAGTTGTGGGGCTTGATCTCTGGACCTGGGTACTGTCTCTCAGCTCCTCAGGTCAAGACAAGCACTGTGCCGCTTCTTGCTTTTTCTGCTTATGTGGTGCTGAGGAATCAAACCCAGGGCCTCATGCATGCAAGGCAAGCGCTCTACCACTGAGCCACCTTCCCAGCCCCCTCCCCCTGCTCCCTCCTCCCCCTCTGTATTTCTTATGTGACCATTGTAGGGAATCTAGAGAGAGAGGAAGAGAGTGTGTCTGGGGCTGTGGTTTTTCTTCCCAGTGATCCGAACTGCCTGGAATGTCCGGAGTCACTAGGAATCAGAGCCAACCCTGAATTCGGTTTTTGAGCCCAGTGGGCTGGCTGACCCTGTGTCCCGATACGCCCTAGAAGAGGAGGTGGGTCCAGGGTCCTGGGCTGAGGCTTGGCCAGAGCACTATGAGGTCTGTGGTCTTCTTCCTGAAGGAGCAGAGGCCGGGTGGGGCTGAGATGCAAGGCTGCATGTCCACAGAGGAGTAAGCAGCCAAGGGGGACGGGGCTGGGGAGAGCAGCAGGGGCTCTGGGAGGGGCAAGGTCCTGGCGGGCAGCCCAGGCTGCCCTTGGGCCTCTGCTCTCATCTGTGCTATTTCCTGCCGAGGATGGGCAGGCAAGAGTCTCTGCTGCCCATCCTGGCTTTGCTGGCTGGAAGCAGGGAGGGAGAGGGGGTCAGCAGGCCCCACGTGGCTCTTGCAGGAGCTCTCCCAGACATTAGCTTCTGGCCTGTGTCCTGCAGCTTGCCTACTGGAGTCTGAGCCCCACCCCCAGCAAGCAGGGCTGCGGCTGGGAACCCACAAGCTGAGGGTCTGGGAGAGGCTTCCTGTGCCTGGGTCCCTCAGAGGTGTGGACCAGGGTCTCAGGCTCCTTCTAGCTCAGAACTGGGAGATGAACCCTACTGCCCTCTCAGTCCTGCACCCAAATCCGGGTCCTTTCCCGGCCTGGAGAGCCAGGGGCTAGGCCATCTCTGCCTCCAGCCTGCTTCTCCACACTGCCTGGATGCTCTTCCTCTGTGAGGAGCAGGACACGTGAGCTGGATGGGCAGCAGGGCCGGACCGCTAAGGATGACCAGGACGGGGTGGAGACGTTGTCTGAGGGCGGCACCGCACTAATGGAAACCAGTTAGGAAAACAAGTGGAGAGGCCAGGAGAGGCTTGTTTTTCTAGAACGAAAGGCCTAGGCAGGAATTAGGGGGTGAGCACCCAAGTTCCAGCTCTACCGGCTGGAGTCCTGGAGAGGACATAAGTCTGTGAGGCTCTGGGGGCCCCTTCCTGCCTGCCCCCCACAGCTGCAGAGGCGGCCTTGGGGACTGGGCGGGACTGAGGTGAGGACCCTTGAAGTGACCAGTCCCTCCAGCTGGGCAGGGACTCTGCAGAGGGCTTGTGTGGTGGTTTAGATTTTCCCGTTTCTTTCTTGTCCTGAGGTTTGCCTAACTAGCAGGGCGGATTGGTACACAGTGCCTGCTCTGTCATTTCGCATCTGTTTATGCGACGTTGTACATTTTCCCAGAGCCTCAAATCTGTGCTTTCTGTTGGCAGGGGGAAGGGGAGGGCTGTCCAATCCCCCCTCCCCCCAGTCACCCAGGTCAGGTTTCAGGGCCTCTTAAGCTCTGCAGGTGGGCAGCCCATGGCCTGGAAGAGCCCCCCACGCACGGACCCAGTGCCCGCCTCCCCCGGCCGGCTGCGCTTAGCCCTGAAGAGGACCCCTGGCCCCCAGGAAGGGGGGCCAGCGCTGGAAGGACAACCTAACCTGTGGGGAGGGTGCAAGAGGCGTCCTGCGGGGGGGGGGGCACATGCCGGTCAGAGGCAGCCCCAGGCCGCAGGGGGCCTTTCTCCTGGAGTGAGCTGGTCACCCAGGTCAGGGGTTTGAGACTCCAGGCTTCGTCCTTCGATGGGCCTGAGAGAAGCTGCCCCAGACCCCGCCTGCACCGCCCTGGGCGCCTCATTCCACCGAGGGCTGACCCCCACCGTCCCTCCCCGTCCCTCCCCTCGGCTGGCCCGGGAGGGGGGAAGCCAAGGGGCTGGAGCGGCGGGGTGGGCGGGGACTGCGGAGGGGAGGAGGGTGGGCTGTTTTCCCGAGAGTTGGAGCTGGAGTGAGACAAAGCCGCGGGAGGAAGCGCCGGGCGCCGGGCCTGGGCACTATGGGGCTCCTGTCCGGCCTCCTGCTGTGGAAACTTGTGCTTCTGCAGAGTGAGTGCGGCGTGGCGGGCACGCGCGGGAGGGGGGCTGGAGAGGGCCGCCGTGGGCCTGGGGCCCAGGGGAGGGTCTTCCCCACGGGGGCCGGCGCTCCCCGGAGCCGCTGCAGGGAGTGAATCTGAATTTGGCCTGCAAACTGGGGCCCTCAGTCTGTCCCAGCCTCCTTCCAGGCGCACTGGCCGGCCCAGCAGCCTGCTGACCGGACACATTCCTCCGGGAGCTCCGGGCACTCTGCCACTTCTCAGCCGCACTGGGTCCCCCTGCCGGGCTTGGGTGAGGGGCCTCTGCAAGGGCGCAGGCTGCCTTGTCCAGTGTCCTTGTCAGTCTGGGACGTCCTGGGCAGACCTGGTGTCGTGATGGTGATGCCGATGCCGTGGCGGATGCGGCTGGCACAGACTCCAGAGCAGGCGCTGAGCCCGGCCTGGCTCTGCCCCGGGTCCTCGGCCTTCCAGTGAGCAGGACCGCGCTGACCCCACGGCAGGGAGGCAGGTCCAGGAGACCTCTCCAACGTCACAACCACCTGTTCAGCGGTCATTACCGCGGTAGTGTGGCCCCGAGAGCCCCGTGGCCTCCCCGGGGCTCCTCTCAGCCCCCCTTCCCTTCCCCCTCATTGCAGGCTCTGCACCACTCCCGTCCGCAGGTAGGTACCAGCTGGGTCTGCGGGGGCTCTACCTCCCCACCCCAGGACGCCCAGTCCCCCTTGCCTTTGTACCCAGGCTGGCCCCCTGACCCGTCCCC
>NW_012267222.1:15460-15842 GCF_000151885.1 Dipodomys ordii | reverse complement strand
CGCCGCGCGCCTGCTGGACATGGACTCGGCGGGCGAGCAGCGCGTGTACCGCGCCCGCGACCTCGGCCGGCTGCTGCTGGCGCCCTCCGCCTTCCTCGACGGCAACTTCTCGCTGCTCATCCGCGGTGTGGATCCGGGAGGCCGGGGGGGGGGGGGGGCGGGACGAGGGACGGGACCGTGTGGACGGAGGGGGGGACGGGGGCCAGGATGGCGGGACGGAGGTCCGGGCCCCGGGTCTGCGCGCGCAGCTCACGCGGGGCTTCTCCCGTCGCCCCGCAGCGGTGGAGGACAGTGACGCGGGGCTGTACACCTGCAACCTGCACCACCACTACTGCCACCTGGACGAGAGGCTGGCCATCCGCCTGGACGTCACGGACGACCG
>NW_012267222.1:11700-14294 GCF_000151885.1 Dipodomys ordii | reverse complement strand
GGGGGCGGTGGTGAGGCCCAGTGCCCCAGGGGAGGACGGCGGGGGGGGGGGCTCGATGAGGCCGGCACCCTGGGGAGGGTCTGGGGGGAGACCACCTAGAAAGATTAACAAGTCTCCCCCACAGGCTGTGAACACACAGACAAGCGTTCAGGAAAGGCAGAGAGGTGAGTGTCCCCTAACTACCCCCCCTGCCCTGCCCCGCCCCGTCTGAACTGCCACCTGCTCCTCCCAGGAAGGACCTGAAGATGGCAGAGCTGTCTGTGTCTCCCTACAGGACTGAGGAAATCCAGCTAGGTAGGTAGGGGTGCGGGGGGGACACGAAGACACAACCACCGTGCCCAGTCCGGGATCCTGCGTACAGTCTCTGAGCAGGATCTCTCTCTCTCCCCTTGCTCTAGATTACAAAAACAACATTTTGAAGGAGAGGGCAGAGCTGGCTCACAGTCCCCTGTCTACCAAGAATATCGACTTGGACAAAGGTGAGCACCAGAAAGGAGACTCTACCACCCCCTCAGCCTGTCCCAGAGTTGAGTCCCAGGACTTCTGCTCAGGAGCCTCCTGAAGATCTGCCCTGAGCTTTCCCACTGGAACTAAGGGCAGAGGGTTGAAGCCAGCCATATCCTTGGATTCTAGAGCTCAGGAAGGAGTACTGCAAATAAAGCGACCCCGGCTACTGGCTGGACCAGCAGCCCTGCCTCCACGGATGCCTGCCCACCCTCTGGAGGCCCTCCCTGGTCCCTCCCAGCGGCTGGTCCCGCTTGTCCTGGAGCTGGGCCTCAATTGGTAGGGCTGTTGTCTACACTTAGTTCTTCCAGGATCCATCTTCGTCTTCCAGAGCAACTGTGGGCTTCCTTGGACTCTGCCACAGCGTGGCTCCTGCCTTTGGGCCACACTTTCCCAACCATGGCCTTGCCCCAGTTCTGCCCAAGCTGTCATCCTGATGATGTCCAGGAAGCCCTTAGGCCCTCCAGATCTCTGCTCCCTAGAGGCAGGAAGCCACTCAGAGGGTCAGGCAGGACTGGAATCCTGGACTCGGTCCCAGTCCCCCACCTCCCTTCTGCTGGGAGACCCCAGGGGCTGTCCACTGTGCACAAGCCAGAGGCAGGACCAGCTGCCCTCTGTCCCGTGCACTGGGGACTCGTAGGTCTTCCGAGGTGGCAGGGGCCGCCTTTCCCTTTCTCTGCTTTTAGCACCTTTTGCAGCAAATTTTCCTGGAGCTTTCCCCACACTCACTGAACTAACTCTACCTGACTTTTGGCCCTGACTCCTCCTATCCCTGGATGGAATCATTTGGCCAAACAGATTTGGCTGAGGAGGTGGGAGGTGCTCTGGAAGGTTCTTGGTGGCCTGTGTTCTGTGCTCCCACCCATGATGGGCAATCCACACTCGCTCCTGCTGTGAGCGCTGACACATCACAATAAAGGACATATCTGGTTGTACACTTTGGCAACTCTCCCTCTACTCTCCTGGAGGTGGTGGGACGGGTTTGGGCCTTGGGAACCCCAAGTGCCCTCAGCCCACGCTGCTTCCTGTCTCCTGGACCAGGCCTGGGGCTGGACTCTGGGAATCTGGCATCTCAGGAGACACAGCAGCCAGTAAGGAAGGGGTTTCAGTTTCTGTTCTGAATGTTGGTTAGGATGTGGAGGGGGGGGGGTATGAAGA
This sequence comes from Dipodomys ordii, assembly GCF_000151885.1. NCBI lineage: Eukaryota > Metazoa > Chordata > Mammalia > Rodentia > Heteromyidae > Dipodomys > Dipodomys ordii. Next base: position 12,632 of record NW_012267222.1, on the reverse strand, counting down.
CAGGGGACGAGGCCTGCTGGCTTTGTCCTCTGAGCGGAGTGGGCAGGAAAGTTTCACCCCTTGCAGGTGTGACCCTTTATGGAGTCAGGAAGGAGACTCTAATGGAAAGAGCTCCAGGTTGCAGGGCCTAGCAACAGAATGGGCACTGGTCCCCTTTGGCTCACGCACGGTTAGGTGCTGGCTGCAGCCATGTTCTTGGCTGGGGTGGGGGGAGCCGAGAGCGTCACAGACCTGTATCCTCACTCCGGCCTCCTTCAAAGCCCCCCGGAGTAGTGGGGACAGAAGAGGGTGGCAGTCACTCCCAGTGCAGAACCCAGCGGGGAGGGGGGCCTGGGATGTGATGTGAGGAGACACTGTCCCTGGACAATCCGGCTCCTGTGAGGGCATCAGGCCGAGGACCCAGGGAAAGCAGTCAGCGTGTCTGCTTCGGCCTGGCCTCTGTGGCCAGGCCCTCACCCAGGAGGGCCGAGGGCCGAGCCGGTGGAGCTCAGGGTCTCAGGCGTCAGCTCCTCCGCCCCCCGACTGGCCCGTCAGACGAGGCCCCCGGCTCCCCACCCCTTCCCGGGTCTCGGGCCCCTTCCTCCAGAGGCCAGCGAGGCCAGCGAGGCCCTCCACTTCCTCGTGAGCCCGCGGCCCAGCAGGGCGGTGAGTGGCCCTGGACGCCCCGGCAGGACGCCCCGACCCCTGCTGCCCCGACCCCGCTGCCCCCCGCAGGACGCCCCGACCCCCGCAGGACGCCCCGACCCCGCTGCCCCGACCCCCGCTGCCCCCGCAGGACGCCCCGACCCCCGCTGCCCCGACCCCCGCTGCCTTGACCGGGACAAAAATCTAGGCTCGGGCCGCCGCGGGGTCCCAGGCCGAGCGGGATCCCGGGACCGGCTCCGCGGTGGAAGACGGGACGCGGGAGCCACAGGGCCCCCCAGGGTCCCACC
>NW_012267222.1:0-9155 GCF_000151885.1 Dipodomys ordii | reverse complement strand
CGGGTCCGAGCGGCGGCCCCCGCTTCCTGGCTCGCGCAGTCGGTTTCCTTGCCTTCTGCGGGGCCGAGTCTGCGGCCACCCCAAACCAGAGCCCGCGGCCCCTTGGCACAGGCCGGGCGCAGGGCCTGCCGTTCCGCCCGCGGGAGGCGGTAATCTTGGGGCTCGGGGGGCTGGGGGCTGTCGAAGGCAGCGAGGGTCAGGCCGGTCCCGAGGCCCGGCGGACCCCTCGTTGGGATGGACAGGACAAGCACCTTCGTGGGGTCGCCGGGGTTGGCATAAGTTTTCTCTCCTGTCGAAGAAGAAAGCCCCTTCTCACAAGGGGGCCGAGGTCAGTGGTCGCTGGGGACCGAGGAAGTCCGCCGCACCTGCTCGGTCCCCAGCTTCCTGGCTCGTGGGCCTCTGTCCCCAGAGAAACTACACTTGCACTCGGAGGAGAGCAGGTGTCGGTTGCTTTGAGCCAGCTGCTGGGCCGGTGTCTCCAAACGTGACTACTGAGCGCTCCCAGGGGAAGGGGCCTTCCACTTGTGGGGAGTTAAGCCTCTGCGACAAGGAGCAGGGGTCTGGCCGTCCACAGAGGCCTGGCCTAGCGCAGACTTGGTAATCCGAGTCTGCTGCTTGGCAGTGCTGGGGCCGGGCGGGGTGGGGGGGAGGATGGGAGGACAGGACAAACTTAGGCCTGTGGTTGAGGCAGGTGCTCCTGGTGCCCTCAGGCATGTCCTGTCCTTGTGTGTGGCCTGGTCTTGGACTTTGACATTGAGGACATTTCCTAGATTCCATGGCAGCCTCAGGTTGGGTCAAGCTCAGGCCACCATGTGGCTCCTGGTGTGTTGTGGGAGACGGAGGGAAAGGTGCAGAGTCGTGTGGATAGCGGGGCTCGCTCTTGCCCACTTAGCCCAGCCACGGGGAATAAGCAGAGGAGGGGCACCCTGGGCAGCCTAAAGGGGTGGTGCTGGGGCTTAGCTTGGGCTCCAAGAGGCTGGCCCTCCCTACCCCCCTTGCTGGGTGACCTCCCGTGGACCCCATTCCCCCGTGCCTGGGCTTCCCTGGGCTGGAGCATCAGGTGTGTGTGTGGAAGGCTTCTTAGTTTTTAACTGAGTCTATTATTTTAGCAGAAGTCTCCAGAAATGCTCTTCTTCGCAGACTAATGCTGCCTACTACTGCATGTTGCTCCTAGACCCAGTCTGCTGTCTGCAGTGCTAGGCAACCTTTTTTTTTTTTTTTTGGGTCCAGTCGTGGGGCCTGAACTCTGGGCCTGGGCGCTGTCCCTCAGCTCTTCAGCTCAAGGCTAGCGCGCTACCACTTGAGCCACAGCGACACTTCACTTTTCTGGTGGTTTATTGGCGATAAGAGTTTCACAGACTGGGCTGGGAAGGTGGCTCAGTGGTAGAGCGCTTGCCTTGCATGCCTGAGGCCCTGGGTTCGATTCCCTAGCACCACATAAGCAAAAAGAAAAAAAGCCGGAAGTGGCACTGTGGCTCAAGTGGTAGAGCGCTAGCCTTGAGCTGAAGAGCTGAGGGACAGCGCTCAGGCCCAGAGTTCAGGCCCCACGACAGTTTAAAAAAAAAAAAAAAAAAGAGTTTCACAGACTTTCTTTCCCAGGCTGGCTTTGAGCCGCAATCCTCAGATCTCAGGATAGGATGACAGGCGTGAGCCACTGGCACCCAGCTCTGGAACCTTTTTGAGGGGACTCCGTACCCTCTTCCTGATGCCCATCTAGGGCTGCCAAGAGCAGGTCACCTGGCCTCAGCCCCCTGCCCTCCAGTGGCGCTGCGCTGTGGGCAGGCGTGGAGGACCCATAGGTGCCCAACCTCAGAGGTGGGTTTTATGTAGGAACAGCCCCTTTGGCTATTTGGGGAGGCTTGGGCATGGCTAGGCTGTGGGGCAGTTAGCTAGCAGAGAGCTTAAGGGTACAAGGTGGGAATCTCATATTTTCAGGAGAGCTGGGAGGCAGAGAGCCACGAGGTGGAGGTAGGTGGAGGCTGGCCTGGGTGACAGAATGTTCCATGAACAGGCAGGACAAGGGCTGTACCTTGTTTCTTCCCTGTTCTCTGATCATTGGCCATCTAGCCTCAGGAATCTGAGAGGGATTTCTGTCAACTGCTTCCCTCCTCTCCTTGCCAGAGTTCCACCACAGGGCCTCAGAGTCTATCTGGTCTGCAGGATCATGCATTCAGTGGACTAGATTCCCTAGGGAAGGGGCTTCTCCACTTCAGCGTGGGTCACTGAGAGCTGAGCTTGGAGCATGCTTTGGATACCTTGGGGAGGAGGAGGAAGTTCCTGGCTGGCCTGATGGAGGCTCTGCAGAGTGCTTGGTGACTCTGGGTTCCTGCCCCGGACCACAGCTGGCTTAGGGGGAGTGGGTTCTGGTCGGTGTTGGCCCCTTTCACACACACCTTTGGCCAAAATGTCTGCACGTCCTGGTGTTCTGACGCAGGGCCATAGGGCGTGGCGGCTGAGCCCTGGGTTGGGTCTGGTGGTGGTGGGAGGTGGGCTCTGAGGCAGCTGGGGAAGGTGTTTGGCTCTCACTCCCAGGACGGGGGAAGAGCGCTTGTTGCTGTCAGCCTGATGGACATAGCGCTGAGCTTCTGCCTCTGCATCTTTGAGGGCCAGGGAGCGAGGGTAGGGTCTAGGACCCCCAGACTCCTTGCATCCTGGTAGGGCCACGATGGGGCTGCTGGCGGGGATGAGTGCTTGGCGGCTGCGCTGCCCTTCCCGACGGTGCTGTCTGGGTTTGGACATTCCACCTCCCTGTGCTATGTGCACCTCCCTGGTATTGGGAGAGTCTCGGCCTGGGCCGTGGATACACTGGAGCCTGGGGAGGAGGCTTAGGTCCACGGACTCAGCGCCGCCCTTGTGTGGGCTGGCAGGAGAGTGGCTAGCTTTGGTCAGGAGCTAGGCACTGGTCTGCCGGCTGGAGACTTAGGGTTTTCTCACGCCCTGTGCTGTGCTCTGCCAGCCTCTGTGTCTACAGAGGAGGACAGACTTACTAAGGGCTGTGCCCCTGGGGAAGCTGGTCCATGCCTGTGCTGTGGCTTCTCAGAGTCCTGAGGTCCCTCTGGGCCAAGCTGTGCTGAGTCCCTACCTTCATCCCTGGGGCGGGACACAGGGCTGGTGGCGACAGCTACAAGTGGGGGGCTAACCAAGATCTCCTTGGGGCTTGTGAGGCTGTGGGATGGGGCTGTGCCTCAAGTGGTAGAGCGCCACCCAAGTGAAGAGACCTGAGGGCCGTGCCTAGGTGTACTGGCACATGCATGCGCACACACACAAGAATTGGGAGGTTGGTGGGGCTGGGAAGGTGGCTCAGTGGTAGAGCGCTCGCCTTGCATGCCTGAGGCCCTGGGTTCAATTCCTCAGCACCACACAAGCAAAAAAAAGAAAAAGCCGGAAGTGGCGCTGTGGCTCAAGTGGTAGAGCGCTCACCTTGAGCTGAAGAGCTGAGGGACAGCGCCCAGGCCCAGAGTTCAGGCCCCACGACTGGACCCCCCCAAAAAAAAAGAATTGTGAGGTTGGGGGCAAAATGTTGGCAAAATGCTGAGAAAAGTTGGCGGTGACCACTCTGACGGTCACTTCTGGACAGTCCAGGGCGCGAGCAGCCCGGTGCAGCGCTGTGACGGGCTCCCGCTGTGGGAAGCACTCCTGTTGCTACCCTTGGCCTGTGGTTCTGGGGGGAGGGGCAGGGATTTCCCTGAGATTTAGGGCAAGTCTTCCCCCTCTCCTGCTGTCCTGGCCCCTGGCCCTTTTTATCTCCCTCACCCCCAATCTAGGAGAAAGGCCGGACTTGAGCTCCTCAGGCTGAGAAGTGGGCCAAGAAACAGGGCCTTTGGGCCTGGAGGGGCGTCTGCCTGAGGGGCGGGACAGAGGCCCCAGGTGGCCTGCCTGTGCCACCTCGAGGCCCTGGCCGGGGCGGACTCTGAGGCAGGCAGTGGCTGCCGGGGAGCTCCTGCCGTGATGCTCCCTGGGGTGCGTCGGATAGGGCTGGCCTTGGTGCGGCAGTGGAGAGGTTGCCAGGGGGCTTCCGGGGCCAGGCTCGGAGCTGAGGCGGGATCTCTGCTGGGGTCTCTGGTTCAGTCAGTTCCCTCAGGGAGAGCCTCTGGTCCCACAGCTGCCTCTAGCACAGCTCAAGGCCCCTGGAGCGCTGGCAGGTTCCCATGGTGACAGCCTCTTGATGGCTGCTTCTGCTGGGTCTGCTGCCTGTGTCCCAGGCTGTCCTGGGATGAGCCCAGCGTTGGGGCTGGGGCAGCAGACGCCAGGGGCCCTGAGAGGTGGCTTTCCACTCACGAAGACCGGTTCCTTGATGTGAGTCCCTAACGAGGCCCCCAGAGGCAGTGGCAGATGGGACGTACCTCCTTGTCTCTGTCACCCGCTCTGCCCCATGGATGGGTGGCCAGGGCCTGGTGGTTGGTGTCCCATGGTGGCATGGTGGTGTCAGCTCCGATGGGGCCTCCAGTCGCCTCTGCGCAGCACAGGCTGTGTGGTGCTGGGCCAGCGAACCTGGACGGACGGGCAGGGGTGGCCTTGGGCCTGGCACAGGGACCATTCCTTCCAGGTATGCTCCAGCTCCCGGCTCTCGAGCATGGAAAATCCCACTGTGCTCGGTGGAGCTGAGCAGACACAGGCCGCAGCCCTTCCCAGGGGCCCTGTGACCTGTGTTGGTCACCTTGCTCCTGTGCAGGGGCCTTGTTCCATTGCACATGCCCTCACCTGCCTGGGTGCCCATAGCTCCTTCCCAGTCCGTCAGACCGGGGCAGCGTTGAGACCAGGTGAGGCTTGGTGCTGGTCGGCGGCGATAGCTGGCTAGCAGTTGTCCCTGGCTGTCCCTCCAGGTCTTCAGGTAGGGTCAGACTGCAGCCCCCTGAGAGCTGGTGCTGGTCTAGTGTGTGGAGTCTGCGTTGTCTCCCTGGCTGGACACACACACGAGGGCTCTCTTGACCACACAGAGGGCTGACTTGGCTGGTGACCTGCCCGGCCAGCTGTGATCTGAGACCTGCCTGGTTTGGTGGGATACAGGGAAGAACGCTAGGGTCTGACAGGCACGGAGCAGAGCGAGATGCAGATCAGCAGGTTGCGACCCCTGAATACTTCAGAGAGGTCCAGGGGGGCACACTGGGCAGGGGTGGGCAACCCCTGGGTCAGGCTGGGTCACGGTGGCCCGAGGAGCTGTGGACCTGCTGTTCCCATGCTGGGGGGGTCGGAGGCCTGTCTGTGAGTGGCCGGGGTTGGAGCCCTTGCCATGTGCAGTGGAGAGACAGCGGAAAGCCAAGGACTGACTGAGTGCCTTGGAGGTGGCCTGCTGACCGAGAGGAGGGCCTAAGTGGTGTGAGCTCCAGGAGCAGCTGCGGGTGGGGCTGGAGAGACACCTGGAGAGAGGCTGGGAAGGGGGTGGCTCAGGGGCCAGGCTCTCCCTAGGAGCCCTCTGCCCCAGCTGCCGAGCCCCTCTCATGGGTTGGAGGCTAGCATGGGTGAGTGGAGGCCACCCCCTTCCACCCCGTCCCGGTGCTGTTCGGGAGCAGAGGTGAGAGCCTGGGGCCGGTGGGTGGCCGCCAAGGCCCTTGGGAAGGCATTGTGCCGGTGGAGGCCCCGCCACCCGCGGTGTCTCTTAGCCATGAGGCTTGTGCGGCAGCCTCGTGTGTGTCTGTCTGCAGGGTGGTGAAGGAGGAGATCTCTGAGGACAACGCCAAACTGCCCTGCTTCAATGGCCGGGTGGTGTCCTGGGTGAGTGTGGGTGACCCCATTAGACCCCAGGAGGGGGTGCCCTTCTGGAAGGAGGTGGTTGGGCTGGAGGAGAGAAGGTGAACGGGGCTGGCCACCTGCTCTTGGTGCTCTGCAGAAGTGACCTTGCTCTCCCTTCACAGCTGGTACTGGCTGAGGGCTCCCACTCGGATGTGGGGTCCCAGGGCACTGACAGCCACACGGACCTCCCCCCACCCCTCGAGCGGACAGGTGGCATCGGGGACTCCCGGCCTCCCTCCTTTCAGTAAGGACTGGGGTGGGGTGGGGAAACAGAGCTCTGTTACTCCTGGATACCTGCACCTAAGGCCATGTGGAAGGGGCTGGCCGCAGGGCTGCTTGCCGCAGCTGAGCGCCCCTCTCGTGTGGGGACACCAGCGGCCGGTTCTGCCCCGTCCCCCCCATCCTGCCCGACCCATCCCCCTCCCTCACCCCCCATCCTGCCCCACCCATCCCCCTCCCTCACCCCCCATCCTGCCCCACCCATCCCCCTCCCTCACCCCCCCATCCTGCCCTACCCGTCCCCCTCTCTCACCCCCCCATCCTGCCCCACCCGTCCCCCTCCCTCACCCCCCACCATTCTGCCCCACCCATCCCCCTCCCTCACCCCCCCATCCTGCCCCACCCATCCCCCTCCCTCACCCCCCCATCCTGCCCTACCCATCCCCCTCCCTCACCCCCCCATCCTGCCCCACCCATCCCCCTCCCTCACCCCCCATCCTGCCCTACCCATCCCCCTCCCTCACCCCCCCATCCTGCCTCACCCATCCCCCTCCCTCACCCCCCATCCTGCCCCACCCATCCCCCTCCCTCACCCCCCATCCTGCCCCACACATCCCCCTCCCTCACCCCCCCCATCCTGCCTCACTCCGCCTGTTCTTTGCACAGTCCAAATGTGGCCAGCAGCCGTGATGGGATGGATAATGAGACGGGCACCGAGTCCATGCTCAGTCATCGGCGGGAGCGAGGCCGGCGCCGGAACCGCGATGAGGGTACCGCATGCTTGGTCCCCAGGCCCAGGCCCAACCCCCTGGGAGGCCACAGAGCCCAAGTGCTGCCACCACCCCATGTCTCCCCTCAGCGGCCCGAGATCCCTGGGTGGATGCCCCGTGCCTGGTGCTGCCCCCATCCCCTTTTCCCTCACCACCCCTTAATCCCAGTTCCCCTCAGCTCCCAGACAAGCAGCAGCTTGATGCTGTGTGTTCTGAGGCTCTATGGTCAGCTCCCTCTCTGCTGTCCCACAGCGGCCCGGACCAATGGGCACCCAAGGGGGGACCGGCGGCGGGACTTGGGGCTACCCCCAGACAGCGCGTCCACTGCACTTAGCAGTGAGCTTGAGTCCAGCAGCTTCATCGACTCTGATGAGGAGGACAACACAAGCCGGTGGGCTGGGCGTGCGCGTGTGTGTACGTGTGTGTGCGTGTGTGTGTGCGCGTGCATGTAGGACTGGCTTAACATGCTCATGTCCCACTCTCGTCTGCCTGTGTGGGGTCTCAAGTACACGCCCGCGTGCCTGTTGCATGTGAGGCATGAGGGGCGCAAAGACAATGGCTCCTGTCTATCCCTCTACGGCCAGCTCTGTGGGAGAGGGCGCCGTGTGCCCCCCCCCGTCTGTGTCCCCTGCAGAAGCGGGGGCCTCCCGGGTCTGTGTCCTTGGCGCTCTGACCTCGGCCCCCTGTCCCACCAGGCTGAGCAGCTCCACCGAGCAGAGTACCTCCTCGCGGCTCATCCGGAAGCACAAGCGCCGGAGGCGGAAGCAGCGCTTGAGGCAGACAGACCGGGTTGGTGGCCGTGGTGGGGTGGGCGGGGGCCGGTGGGGCGGGGCCCGCTGCAGCCCCTCACCGGGTCCCCCCACAGGCGTCCTCCTTCAGCAGCATCACCGACTCCACCATGTCCTTGAACATCATCACTGTCACGCTCAACATGGGTGAGGCCTGTGGGCGAGCCGGGTGCGGTGGGAGTGGGCCTGGGTGGGGGTCTGCAGGGCCTGCTCACAGCCCCTCCTGCAGAGAGACACCACTTTCTGGGCATCAGCATCGTGGGCCAGAGCAATGACCGGGGCGACGGCGGCATCTACATCGGCTCCATCATGAAGGGCGGGGCTGTGGCCGCGGACGGCCGCATCGAGCCCGGAGACATGCTGCTGCAGGTGAGAGCCCTGGGTGCTGTTGGCCTGAGCTGTCCCCTCACCAGAACCTCTGACCCCCGCCCCCGACTCCTGCAGGTGAACGATGTCAACTTTGAGAACATGAGCAACGATGATGCCGTGCGGGTGCTGCGGGAGATCGTGTCCCAGACAGGGTGAGGAGGGTGGGTGTGTTGGGGGGGCGGGAGAGGGTGCTGCTGGGAGGGGCTGCCGGGGCCTCACCATGTGACCAGCCCGCCCTGCAGGCCCATCAGCCTCACAGTGGCCAAGTGCTGGGACCCAACGCCTAGGAGCTACTTCACCATCCCGAGGGGTGAGTGAGCAGGCACGGTGGGCGGGGCAGGTGGGCGGGGCAGCCGTCTGGCCCAGCCTCCTGACAGGCCTCTCTTCTCTGCTCCCGTGCTGCGTGCTGCGTGCTGCGTCTTCCCTCTCCGTCACCGTCGTCCTCGCCTGGTGGCGGCTGCCCAGCTGACCCTGTGCGGCCAATTGACCCTGCTGCCTGGCTGTCGCACACGGCCGCACTGACAGGCGCCCTGCCCCGCTACGGTACGAGCCCCTGCTCCAGTGCCGTCACCCGCACCAGCTCCTCCTCACTAACCAGCTCAGTGCCTGGCGCCCCACGTAAGTGGCAGCTTGGGAGGACCCGGCAGGAGGCAGGCTGGGGCCAGGCCTGTTCCAGGCCTGAGCCTCCATGCTCCCATCCCCGGCAGGAGGCAGGCTGGGGCGAGGCTGTTCCAGGCCTGAGCCTCCATGCTCCCATCCCCGGCAGGAGGCAGGCTGGGGCGAGGCTGTTCCAGGCCTGAGCCTCCATGCTCCCATCCCTGGCAGGAGGCAGGCTGGGGCGAGGCTGTTCCAGGCCTGAGCCTCGTGCTCCATGGCTGCTGTCGGGGCTCATGACACATGCTGTCCCCAGCTCCCTTGGAGATGTGTGCACACAGCCCAGCCCCACCTGAGTAGAGGAGTGGGGCTCAGGCAGGGTGTGCTGAGCGGGAGGAGAGAGTGGGCCTTCCTCTGCTTACCAGCCACTAACAAAACTAACAGTTCCGAGCCTGCAGCGGTGGGCGTGAGGACAGGCAGGTCTGGTGTGAGTGAGTGGGCGTGAGGACAGGCAGGCCTGGTGTGAGTGGACGTGGAGGAGGACAGGCAGGTCTGGTGTGAGTGGACATGGAGGACAGGCAGGCCTGGTGTGAGTGAGTGGACGTGGAGGAGGACAGGCAGGCCTGGTGTGAGTGGACGTGGAGGAGGACAGGCAGGCCTGGTGTGAGTGAGTGGACGTGGAGGA
>NW_012267221.1:38542193-38628938 GCF_000151885.1 Dipodomys ordii | reverse complement strand
TATATAAATGAATACTAACATACATACAAAGAGCTCTCTTGGTTATTCTAGCCTGGTCAAAAACAACTGAAAGACACTTTCACCTTTTACCCAGCTGTTAACTACTTCTGAAATTAGTTATACTGCTATTACTACTTGTAGAAAAGATGTAGCTTTATAGACGCAAAATCAAACAAAAGAAAACACCCTCACAAAACAACAAAAAAAAAAACAAAAGACAAAAAAACAAACTCTGGTGCTTTCTAAGCAACGTTCCTTCCCCTCAAGGCTTGCTGGTGGCAGGACAGCATAATGACACTGCTTGGTAAGTTCTTGAAGACCAGACTGCCATCTTTCTAATCCAATAACACTCCTGGGATTGCCATTTGACAGAGATCACAGTAGCTCTTTATGAGCAAAGAACAATGCCTCATTCAGTGTGCTTATTATAAAACTGATCTCAGTAGACCAATACCGTCATTCCCAGAAGACACGGCTGCAGGGTCAGGAAGAGGTTGGGCCTCAGGAGCACTGCAGACTCAGAGCTACAATTACAGGTTGACCTCAGTGGAGAAGACATCCCTCCTGTCCTCTTGGTGGATATGATTTCAGCAGTTCCACGATTTTTCTTGGCACCTGGCCCTTATCAAGGCAATTCTAGCCAGCTAGCAAGCATTAATAACTTTTAAACTCTAACGCCAAATTTCCATTTATTTCCCCCAGGAAAATCCTCTACTTATATATAACATGTGTATGTTTGCTCAACCCTTTCCTAAAACAAATCACTCTGCATTACATTTCAGTGACTGATGCAGAAATGTTAACACACAATCCTTGATTTGTTCAAAAATTACTCTCATAAGCCAAAAAGCACATTTATAGGTAAGTGTATTTTCCAAGCATAATCTATACCTAAGAGACAACACTTATCTATTCTTAAATATACCAGGTTTTGTGTAGGAGAGAAGGGACACAATTAAAATAGGAATGCTTTATGTGGAAAAGTATTGAGAGATGACACAAGATTATTGAATATGCAAACATTTTTAAGTAATCTAGTGCAAGAACAAAACAAAAGCACACTAATTTGAGTAGTAAAAAAGTAAATATCCAGTACAATGCAAACATGATTCATCAATATAAATTTCAAAACAAGAAAACATGAACAAAAATTTTCAGAAAGTTTCATTACAGATTCATGATCATAAAAGAAAAATATATACATTAAAAAAATGGTAAATCCGGATATTGGTGGCTCATGCCTATAATCCTAGCTACTCATGAGTCTGAGATAGATCTAAGGATTGTGGTACAAAGACAGCCCAGGATGGAAAGACCATGAAACTCTTATCTCCAGTAGACTGCTCAGAAAAATCTGGAAGTAGTGCTGTGGCTCAAATGGTAGAATGCTAGCCTTGAGCACAAAGAGGCTCAGGGACAGGGTCCAAGCCTTGACTGAGTTAAAGCCTTAGTAACAGGAATAAAAAAAATGGTAGAAAAAAGAATCATTAAAAGTGAAAAAGTCAGAGGATAATTAATGCTCATCACTGATATCTTAATTATTTTAAAAGTTATAATTATCAAGGTATCAATTAAAAATTTACATAAACATTCTTTTTATATTGTGATAACAATAAAATATTTGTAGCATATTATTGTATGTTTGCAATATATAATTCTGGTCAATGAGAAACTGAGAGAAGTTTCAAAATGTACTTAAAAGGATTTTTAGATGCAATAGCTAATAAGAGATACTTTTGGTATATTATTATGCAATAGGGTCTTGAGACCTGGATTTTATTAAATATATTTCAGATTCTCTATTGAACACTCTTAGCTGAAATGAAATCACCTTTAAATTCACTCTGCATTTGTGTTTAATCAATTTGCACACTTTAGGCCGTTTAGCTAAACCTGCTTCTGTATTAGGTCTATGGATGGGTCAAAATGTGTATCCTGCATACATGTCTGTGCCTGATTTTGTGTTTAAAGAAATGATAAACCCTTCCTTCTCCACTCTGCCAGATCTGGTCAAAATTAGCCTCTGGGATCAAAAGTTATTAGTGGAAAAGGATAGGGCAGACTGGCACAGTGATTTTATAATTCTATTGTCCTAAGAAAGTAGGCTAATGAGGGTTGACTGGTGCAAATAAAAAATGATCATGAAATGCTCCAGGCAACACACCTCTATAAATAGTGAAGAAAAACAGCCTATAAAACCTGCCTGCTGCCAGTGATGCTGGCAGATAAGGTGAACCTAGCCCACTGAGAAAGGAGAATGAGATAATCCTCTCCCCTTGTTTGTCCTCTTAATCCCTTTGACACTGAGATGATCTTCACCATCTCTCTTTGGAACAAAGAGTGATGGAGAGTGATGTATGACTAAGCCACTTTCCTTTCTGTTGTGGATGATTCAATTTACTAACTTCATATCAGAAGTGAAGTTGACTGAGTCATTCCCACACAGTAGAGGGAATGGTAGAATGGTGCCTAGGGTGGATTGACTATTCTTTAACAAGTAATTTAAGTTTCAGGAAATGGGAGCTAACAGACAGAGTCAGATCCCTCTTACCTCAATTTGTGGCTCAAAATTACTAGAAGATTCTTTAACTATCAGGCACTGTCTGAATTTCATTGAAATATCCGAGCTGTTCAATGAATATGTCACTACTTAAAGAAATACAAAGATCTCTATCTAATATTAAGCACAAAGCTGCACTCTATATGGATTGTAGATTTAAAGAATGCAGGGAAAACTACAATATTTAAATTGGATAACACTACCTCTTCAAGATAAGAGTATGACAGAAATTCAAAGACAGTAAGCAACAAAGTGAATTTATGTCCTCAAAGAAAGGACTTCTGATCACTGTCTCCATGGAAGAAGTCTCATCTTACTAGATGATTTTGGATCTGCAAGACAACTGGCTGAGGACTTTCTCAAATTTTTTTTCTCTACTACATATTTTTCAAGTATAAATGAGTCCACATCTTTCTAGATGCATAGTCCTCAGTATCAGTAGAATGAGGACAATAGACATCAGTACACTCAAAATGAGTGTTAGTAAAAGATACTTATGAGATCTAAAAGTAATGTAGCTTATATCTAGAAATGTAACAGCGCATTTGTAAATCAACAGATTATATTATAAAATATGAAATTCAAAGGCAAACAGGCATAGAAAAAAATGTTCTAATAATCGAAGAAAGGCTAATTTAAGACAAGGGCTAATAGCAATCCTCCTCCTCCGCCTGCTCCTCCTTCTCCTCTTGCCAGGTCTTAAACTCAGGGTCTTGCACTTATTTTATTTGCTTGATCATATCTGGTGCTCTATCATTGAGCTACATTTTTAGCTCATCTTTCAAATTTCAACTATTTGACTAGTTAGGATTACTAGAGACAGCCACTTGAGCCCTATTGTTATTTATTTGTGAAATTGTTTATGTTTCTGGTCCTGAGGATAAAGTCCAGTTCTTCAGGAATGATTAGTCAAGTACCCATCATTGAGATACAGCCTCATCCAGATAGGCCAGTTTAGTTTTTAAAGGGCTATAATTAGAAAAATAAATGATGTTAAGAGTTAAGGAACTTGTATATCTTCATATCCAATTAGTAAAATGGCAGATGGTTAAAGCCAAAGCGAAGAGATCAATATATTGTTAAGCACTAAACTTTTATGGATTTATGTTCCTAAAGAAATTATTAAATAGGTCTATAAGTGATAAGTATACAAGAATATTTATTGAAGTCTAGTTGATGGTGGTATAAAAATATAAACCATTGAATTTCCATTTCTCAAGGAATGAGTAGACATTATATAGTGGATGCATCTCAACCACAACTTATACTCATATATTCATATGTATATATATGTATATATACAAAACAATATATAAATAGAAACTCAACAATTTTTATAAGACAATAGTATATGTTAGTAGAAATAGTATATGTTAGTATGTAACACTATGTCATTTAAGCATGTTAATTATATATTTTACCATATAACATTTTTATAATCATAAATCTATACTAATATATGGTGTTTTTATTCCTATAAAATGTAAAGAGAATTACTAGATGGAATGGTTATATATATGTGTACAGAAAATGGTATTAATTTGGTAAATATTCAAGACAATGTGTCTGAATCAATAAACAGCAGGCAGCAGTATATAAGAAACATAATTATCTAAGCCAGATACATATAGGTCCTGACTTCCCAAATCATATTGATATTTGATTGTCTTTATTCTTTTCTGGAATCTCTGAATTTCACAGTGTTTCTTAGATTTGATGAAGGTGCAGCTTCTCTCTTGGGCAAGTATAAGGAAGGATGTAGCAGTTCTTCAATGCATTCCAGTTATGAAGTGATCAGGTTTAATTTCTTTCCTTAACTATAGTTTATATAAAATTCATATCCCTGCCAATTATTTGCCTAAACAGTATCTTCTCCCCCTTTTTCTCCTCCCAATCTTATGAAGAGAAAGAAAAGATAAGCAAGTCATTTCTATGGGCACCAGCTACCTAGTAATTAGACCATTCTAATTATCAACCAATTAAAAAGTGTCTGAATGCCAAGGCATGCTAGTAAGAGCATTCACAGTTCACTTCCCAAGCACAATAGCCAACTACTTTCACTTAAGTGAGCACTATTAAGTTCTCTCTATGGTTAAAGGATTTGGCATTAACAAATCATTAAGCAGGATCATATTTATTCTTGCACAAATCATCTCTGGAAATCTGCCCCAGAGTGTTTTTACTTGATATTTCAATTATATTTCACTTGAACTTTAGTTGAATTAAGAATCAGAAGATGCAGGTCTTCCTTGTTATTCTCAATGTACTAGTTATGACAATTTGAAATAAATGTTTTATCATTTTTGAGCTTTTTAAAAAATTTAAACATGAAGTTTAACCTTTCTCAGTAGCTTAGAAATTAGAAATGACAGTGAGCAGTGAGGAGCTCCATGAAGTCAAGTGCTTATGGAGACCTCACAAGTGGCCAGTGATGGAGAAAACGGCCAGACACCAAGTCTTTTGACCCCCAAGTGAGTATTTTACAGCTAAGATTGATTCTACAATTATGTAGACATACAACTATGTTTTATGATCTTAGAAGCTCAAATAATTCTTCCTCACATTCTAACACCCTAGAGTAGTAAGTGGAAGCATTAGAATAGCATTTGTCTCAGAGACTGTTAAAATGAATGAAGATCCAGATGTTTGATTTAATTTTTCATGATTTAGTTTATCAGTTTAGTAAATATCAAACAAACCTATCTGTGCTGGACATTAGACAGTGTGATTCTAGCAATGCTGGACAGAAACTTGTGGAGGACTAGCAAAGTCAAAGTGATGGATAACCAGATCAGACTGATTAGCATCAGAGAAAGAAAAGAAGAGGGAAGATATGCTAAAATAGGGAATACTGTATCAAGAAAAAGGACAATCCTACATTTGTACTTTTAGTAGTGGCTAAGAATGCACTTGACAATCTCCCTCCAGGTATCATTGTACAAAATCAACTCAATAGTTAACTTAAACAATGCTGTCTTGCCATGACAATGTGCAATACAATTTGATATCTGTGAAGCAAAGAACGTTTTAGAATCAAGAAAGCATTCAAAGGGAAAAATGAAAGCTTGTGCTACTCAATGTCCTTGATAGATACAGATTACAGGCTCAAAAAAGATGATTAACATATACTCTGAAAACTACCTCTAATTTTAACCCGAATTAGAAACCAATTTTAATCAATCAACGTGCACAAACTCACACCATACTTTCTGTAAAGTTTTTTGGTTCTTTAAATTGTGAGAAAAAAACTTTATTTTCTATGTTTAAAATTGCATTTAATTTTTCAGGAAGCTAAAAATAGGGATACAGGTTGCCCAATTCCAACAATGAGATGTACAAGACGCTATGTCAAAAAACGATCTTTATAATTTGGGATGCGGGGCAAGGGGTGGGGGAACATAGTTGTGGAGGTGGGAGGGAAGGGATGGTAGGGGAAAACTAAAGGAGGAGGCAACAATGCTTGATAAGAAATGTACTCATTACCTTGTTCATGTGATTATAATCCCTCTGTACAGTATTTCCAAAATAAAAAACTTACTTTAAAAAAAGCTTGTAATATTTTTATTGTAATGTTTTATTGCTATAATAGAATAGGTTTGAATTTTAGGAAGAAGCCTTACATCAATCCAGAACAGTAAGCAAAGATACCACCATGTCATTTTCAGCAGGATATCATACTAGCCTGGCAAGTTTGAGGATCTACAGTGTAGACTCTTAGTACTGTTAAAAGAATTAAATTAACAAAGTGAGTTCATGTTTTCAATCTATTTTCAGAGTCTTCTGGAGACATATACATTAAGTTGGTGTTACTTTCTAGGCCTCATAATTGCTGCTTAAGGCATAACTCTAAGCTTTTAGAAGGCCACACATTGACAGTAAGCATTCATCAATGAGCTCACTCATTGATCTGGAAACAATTTAGTAAACACAACACAGACTGAATTTTAGATGTCCATTCATCCATTGGTGTGAGCATCCTCGACAAGAGACATTCTAGCACAACTCTAAGTGAATGAAAATCCTGCCTTAAAATATCACCAGGAATGAAAGGGACAAAAGCTATTGATTTACAGCATTATTATTGTCAATCACCCAATACATTTGTAATAATAAATTTTGGTCTATTAAGGCTCTGATTAGGAAAGTTTTTGTTTTTTCATATTCATAATTGGTATAGTTGTCTTGTTCAAAATCAGAGACTTAGTAAGTAGAAATATTGGGAAAAAATTCATTCACAATATCAACATGTAAAAATCTTCCATGAAAGTGTAAAATCCAGTGTGTGTATATTAAAATAGAAAGCTTTTGTGCCTCTCTCTTGGGTCATCAGAGTTCCTCTACATGGCAGACCTCCTAACTTCATTCATATAATGCTTATTGGTATTGTATAATAATATTTATGAAGTTAGACAGGTTCATAAATAAGTAGTTTTTCTTTTTTTTTATAATTTACAAATTCAAAAAGAATCCACAAAGTAGAAACACATTTTCATAATATTGTAAAAGGATATCGGTGTTATGACTTGCTTTGTTAAACAAATGGGATAACATTCGATAGGATTCTAATATGTAACTACGTCAGGCTCACTTTTGGCTGCTGCTTCTTTTTCATACATTTAAGCTATGAGCCTGAATGTTCAGAAATATTTGTTGAAGTGTTTAGCACTTAGAAGCAGAGACCATAGTGACAGTAGATTTGAAGTGTATGCTGAGTAATTAAAGTGTGGAATTACTTAAGAATAAAACTATTTCAGTCTTTAAAAGAATTATTGTCCATTTCAGAAGGCCACAGTGAAATTCTATCCAAAATATAAGTAAAAAGTAGTTAAAAGTCCCATGTCTAGTTCTCAGGCAGTAATGTATTGAGTTGGTTCACAGAACACAGCCAAATGTATACAATGATTCACTGTTTTCTTATATTTGTCGGTCTGGCTTCTGTCAAAGTAATCAAATAAAAGATTTGTGTGCAGAACATAGTCATAATGACTACATTCAGACACTTGCTTCTTGTTCTTTTATTCTATAATGTGATGGATTAGTGAATTGTTCTCTTCCACCAGATTTTTGGTGATCTACTAATTCTCCCTTTTCTTGTCCCATAAGCATTTCTGCACAAATCAATGACACTATAAAACAGTGGAAACAGAACACAGACAAAATTTTATTGTACCATGTATATCTTCTCTGAATCTAACAGTTTCTTTCTAAATGGACCACGTCCTTCAAGAATTCCCTAATTCCAACTCATTCTACAGATTCTCGGCTTAGTAGGGATTAATTAATAATTATCATAATTAATTAATGATCATCATATCTGAAAGCGTTCTATCTGAGCACCCTACCTTTGTTCTAAACTGATAACCCAATGCCAAATTTCTTAGCAAAGTTCTCTATCATCTTGTTTCTCCATGCAGCCTTTTTATATTTGGTAATGTATAAAAGTCTACATGTTTTTCTCAGTTTCTTTCTCTACATTCAAATATGTCATTCATGGTTTATCTCACATTTCTTATAACCTAGTAAAATGCCTAATCCAATCAGATATGTGTGTATTGCTTCTAAGGGAGGAAGATAACACATTTGAGGCTAGCCTCCCAGCTGCGTAACAAGTTTTGAACTATGACATGAAACCTTGACAAAGGAAGAAAAGAAAGAGAGTAGATGAAAGGTATGCATTCAGGTAGGAAGGAAGGAAGGAGGGAAGGAAGGAAGGAAGGAAGGAAGGAAGGAAGATGCTGAGTAGAATTTAAAGAATCAAAAATATAGATAATCTGCAGCTATATTTATAAAGTAGAATATCTGTGGTCTGGAAGCTGTGTAAGGATGTCTATTTGAAATCTGATTTTTCAAGTCTGTTTTAAATTATCTCGACTACATAAATAACAGAGTAGTGTGGAATATCATACCATAAATGTGCATATCTTACAAAAAAACTGGATACACTATTAGAAGCTTATATATTTGAATAGTAGTATCTTTTCAGGGAAAACTTGATAACAGATTTAATATGAAAGGGAAAAATTAGAGATATACTAACAATATTAAATACCTATATTGATGAAACAATAAATAGTGATCTCCTGAGAAAGGAACAACCTATTTCAAGATAATAGCATGATCAAAATATGGTATGTTAAAGGAATGTATTTTAAATGTACAAAATCACAGTTCTTAGAATGTATGAAATGAAAAGCTACCCATGAGTGCACTCTACACAGTAATTAACAATAAGATGTTACAACTACTTCAAAGCAACACCAATTGTCCAGACATAGAGAAAGACAATTAAGACTGCTGAAATGAATTCCATTTAGTAGATGAAAAACAGGGAAGAAAGGAAATCAATTGTTCTTGATGAGGCAAAATTAATTTGCATGTCTATGGACAGCAATGATGTGTGTTACTATCATTCATCCCTTTTTAGAAAGCCGTGAAAGCTCAGAGAGAATGAAAGCTACAGGGAAACCCACAAACAGAATGTAATATTAGATAAAATCTAAATTTTCATTTAAGAGATCCAAAAGGCAATTTTAAAGTAGCTCACTACTTTTACATAGAGGTTTGATCCATAGACAACTATGTGGGTTATTTCTCAAACAATACCTCATATGATAATTTGAGCATCTAGGGAGAACACATTCATTATAGGAAGCACTTATTCCTTCATATTAATGAATGCATTAAATTTTCTTTTAATAAAAAAACCTTGAAAGGAGACCTTTCTTTTTAGTCAATTCGTGAACTCAATTTTCTTATATTTTTAGAAAAAAAGTGGACAACTTAAATGATCTTTCCTTTCTTTTTTTTTGGAAAACAATGAATTAATTTATTTGATACAATGGCTTATTTTTTTGCCTTGTAACCCAAATAAAGCATGTGTTTGACCCAAATACATTTTAGAAGTTGAAGCATGCATCTTCCTGAATTATTACTCTGAAATAAGACAAAATAAAGTAAATAATGTATTGATGTGACAAATATTTATCAACTGGAAAATAATATGGCTTCATAAAAGGCAAGAATGGCTGAATATTTTGAGTGTTTTGTAGTTCTTGATTTGTGTTAGAGAAAGTTCACATTTAGAGGGCCTCAAATACAGAATACAATCTATATTTATTCATTCTTTATTTTAAACGCTATATTTTTCTCTATTATGATTTGAAGATTTTTAGGAAACCTACTAATCTTGGAGACATAGAATACTATTTTCTTTTTTTTTCTTTTATTAATAAGTTTTTTTATTGTGAAAATACCATACAGAGGGGTTACAATCACATGAGCAAGGTAATAAGTACATTTCTTATTAAGCATTGTTGCCTCCTCCTTAGTTTCCCCTTACCAAGCCTGCCCCCCCCACCCAGGATACTATTTTCTTAACACATAGGCTTTCTTGGAATAGAAACAATGTTGGAAACTACTGAGAAAGGTAACTGCAGCTTCCATACATTTGACTCTCAGATGTGCCACTCCTATCATTTTAAAGGAAACTCATAGTACTTGCATGAGAAATAAAGAGACATTCTAAAATTCTGTTCAAAAGTTAATCCTTGAAGAGAATTTGTCTTAGATTTCCATTTCCAAAATAGTATTACTAACAATTGCAACATACCTGCTGTGCAATGATAGTGATTAATAATCTCACATATGGGTCATAACATCAGTCATTTCATTCAACTCAGTTGGTATTACATTACAGACAGAAGAACAAGTTCAATACAGAAATATATTCCTAAGAAGCCATATGCTGTGGTTTGACTGTATGTGTCCTTCCAAAAACTATAGATTATAATTTATCCCAAAGGTGATATTTTTCAGAGGTGGGGGCAAGGGAGATGATTAGGCCGTGAGAACTGTTCCTCCCAAATATGACTTTACCTTTTAAAAGGGACTTCATGGAGATTATACACATTTTTTCCATGCTTCCTATGATACAAGGATATTGTGCAAACTCCCACAGAGACTAAAATGCAAACAAATACTCTAGGTCTGACATCTTGAGCTAAAATTTTTGGTATCTTGATCTAGGTATCACATTATCCAGAACTGAAAGAAATGAATTTCCATGATGCACAAAATTTCCAGTCTCTGGTATTTTGTTAAAGAAGCAGAAACAGAACGAGATACAATCCATAAAAAATATATATTTTAAAAGTGATTATAGTTTATATCGCCCAAGCTTTGAATATCCACAAGTTGTGACTTTTTGATGTGTGAGTGTGTCTTTCTGGGCATGAGCTCAAGGCCTGAGTACTGTCCCTTGGCTTTTTCACAAAATGGAATTAGAAACTGAGCTAGATGCTCTCCATCCCCAAAATAAGACATAGGATACAGTTAGCTCTGTTCTAACAGGACATATGTGTTCCTAAATATTGCTGTAACAAAAAATAAGAAAAAATAAAATAATCATAAACTTAATGGAAAAAAATAAAACTGATGACATTATGCTCAACTCTTTCAGCAAAGAAAGTTTAGAGACAAATTGGAAAAATTGCAACAGATTCTGGACTCAAATGTTCAGAAACATGCAAATGACTCTAATACCTTACTCTGAAAAAGTCTAAAGAGCTTACTTTGAAATTTGTTGTTAGTTACTGAAAATATTGAGATTATGAGTTGTTAAATGGTGGAACAAGATAGGATAAAGGAAGTAGGAAGAAAGGTTATTGGCAGAAGTTAATGCATCAGTTATTTGAATATGTGCAGTTAATGCCTATCCAGGTAACTTGGTTCTACAGGCATCAGATTCTGTGTTTAACCAGTGTTACTCTACTGAAACTGAAATTCATATGATGTTCAAAATATATCCTAAGGTATGGATTGCTTGAATCAAATTTACACTTTGAAGCAATCATTATCTCACATTTGACTGTCATACTTCCTGATCTTTCATTTGGCAAAGGAAAAAGCAGGTCTCTTAGCTACTTTACCTGGATTCATTTCCCCTCTCAACTCTTTATCTGTGTGATCTTGGATATGTTATATAGACTCTAAGCATCTGACTTCTCATCTGTTAAAGTGGAGCTAGTAATATCCCAACATAGACTTTTGTTGTGTGTTGAATAAATGCTTAGAGTATGGAGAGTAGTTAATGCTGACTTCAAGTTAAAAATTACCAATAAAATATATTTATTGAAAAAGGTTAAAGTGGCAAAATACCTTGCGAATTAGAAATTATACTTGATATAGTATTTCTCATACCTTACATCATATATGTGCATATCCATATATTTTATGAATAATACATATCATTGTATCTTTAATACTTAATATATCTAGAATCTATATAAATATGCATATACAATGTACATACTGAAAATACTTGTTTATTTCCTTTACCAAATATGGTAATTTCATGTGGCTCATTTTAAGATTTATTATGCTACTTTTTGGAAGTACAATATCTATGTATGGCATAATAATTTTATACTTATATATATTTCTATAAAATTGAAAAAGTCTTTATCTATATTTTAATATATACTTTAAGATTATATGCTGTAGAACTTAGTATCTTCAATTCACAGTTCAGTAACTGAAATTTGTATTACATATTCTCCTTTTGCAACTATGAATTTAATTGTAATTTCTAAACTTGAGAAACTGGAGATTTTGAATGACATGGATAAAATTTTCCATGATAAAAAGTGTAAAAGATTCCAATAGACAATGGACGAGGAAATAATAAATTTCTACTTTTGAGAAACTAAATTAGTTTGGGAGCAAAGATCACTACACCCTTGGCACAAAACGATTTTGAAAAGTTGGGAAACATACTTTTATTTGAAACTTTTGAAGTGTACACAGATATTGGTTTCATTAAATCGTTATATTTTTTCATCCTCTTCTGTTGGGGTTTTATAAGCAGAGTCAATTAATCATTCAGGATTCATGGATACATATTCTATTTGGCCCGAATGATCTGCTTTTGGTGAGGCACCATGAAGTATGAATATGGTCATAGTAGTTTCTCCTCATTTCTAGATTTTCAAGCAATATCAAGTCTCTGAGTTATGCCTTTGACTAGCAACATAGGAGCTGTGTCAGATGCCATTTGCAGTCATTACTCTGCCTCGCTGACAAAATAAAATAAAATAAAAATCATTTTATTCTGTGATACCAAAAGTCATAAATAAAATCTATTGTCTACATGTTTCCATGTGCTGCCTTCTGACACTGATACATTGAAAGTATTACTCACTATGCCACCGGAAGTCTATTATTTAATAATTATCTTCTAAATGACATTATTTAGCAATTGTCTTATTTCCTGTGCATAGTTACAAATTTTCATAAAACATAAAGTTTACAAAAATTACAAAGCTGATAAAAGACTAACATATTTTAATGGTAATTGTAAGTCTTACATAACTAGTCATGTTATTATAGCTTAAGACAATATTTCATAGAAATATAATCATTTGCTTAAGACTCTAAATCTATTTGATATTTTAAAAATGGCCAACCTTCAGAAAATTAACATTTAAAAATGATTTGTTAGACTATTTTAGACAGATTGAAAAAGAATTCATTTCATAGTGTTTAAAAATAAATTATGACTATGAGATATAGCTTAGTGTGAATGGGTTAGTTGTGCATAAAAATTAATTGGCATTGGATACGCATGTTTATCTGATGGTTCTCAGCTCTAAATGAGATCATTTTCTTGGCCTCTGTGAACTCCCTGATACAGAAAAAAACCTAATCTTTAAGATATCAAAATGCAACACAAGTAAACACTTTATCCTAGAAGTAAAACACTAAACAGTATAAAACAAAAGATCTGAATATTTTTACTTTTGCAAAATAACTGATTATTTTAAAGTAGAACTGACCACCATTTTTATAAAAAGATTGTAGTTAAAATTCTAAGCATCTATTTAATTCTTGTCAGTAGATTAAATGTTTCAAATGTGGATAGGAATAAGCAGCAGGAAAGAATGAGCTACTCAGCATTCTGCAGGGAAGGGAGATAGACTCTCTGCCCACCTAGTGGCCCACTTATCACTCTTCCTGTCTCCTAGGGTAGTGGAGAAATGGAGCTGTTATTATGCTATATGCTATATGCTATAATATGTTATTATGGAGCTGTTATTAGGTTTCCCAGGGGTTACCCAAGAGGAACTTTCAGGGTCACTAGCATATTTCCAGCTGGAGAGTTTCCCTACAGAGCCCACTGCATTATCTTTCCTTGTATCAAAGAAGATTCAGGAGCCCCAGTGTTCAAGATGAGAAGTGACTACCCTGCATTGTTACATAGATTCTGTAAGAACAGGTTGAGAAAAGGATTTCTGTTTCTATGCTAAAATATCATACTGTCTAAACGTCCGCCATTTACTCTTGTGGGTTGTTTTTTTCCTGTGGCTTTGTTTGTTTTAATATTCAAGTAGGAAAGAAAGCTAACTGACAGTAATCTTTAGCCCAAAAAGCATTCTCCCTTGAAGTTTGTGGGTGATAAGTATCATTCCTGTTACACACATGAGAACTGAAAATCAGTTTTATTCCTGCTATTACTTTTTAGTTTATATTCTCAGTCACATCTTTCAATCTAAGTAATTTGAAAAAGCAAGTAAATGTCCTCTTAGAATATTATAATACAAATGTATTTCCATAGCTGCATTTTTCATCATCTATGGACTTGAAGAAACGGAAAAATACTTCAAAACCTAAAGCACAAATAGAAGGTTAAGACAATTTTCCAATCTTGGTTTAACTTGATATTTTTAATCTTCTTTCTTGCTCTAATATGGAAAAAATACAGACTTTAAAAATTAAATATTTTCTAAGGAAATAATTTGACAGTCCTGGACATAAAGGAATTTATTTGGTATGCAGGTAATACTTTTGTACAGGATCTTATGTTGATCAGGATATACATACACTAAAAATGAAAATTGCTACAAAGCAATTATTTTGTGCCAGTCATGGGGCTTGAACTCAGGGCTTGGGCACTGTTCTTTAGCTATTTCATTGAAGGCTACTGTTCTACCACTTGAGCCACAGATCCACTTCTTGCTTTTTGGGTAGGTTAATTGGAGATAAGATTTTTATAGACTTTCCTGATCAGGCTGTCTTCAAACCATGATCCTTAGAACTCAGCTTCCTAAGTATCTGGGATTCTAGTGGTATGACACAAATGCTCAGCCAGAAAGAAAATACTTAAGAGCATAAAATCACCACCTGGCTTTTCCTGGTGGCACCTCAATTAATTCATCTAAACACATGGTAAATGAAGATTTATCTATTTTCAATCCTTAACCAAACTACACATTACTAATGTGGAGATATATTCTACCTGTAGTGTACCTATTAATAGAGAAGCAATTTATACTCATCCTAAAGAATAAGATCTCTACAGAAACCAAGAGCATTTTTAAAATGAGATTTTTCTATTTTTCACCAGTGTTATATTGGTAGAAGCAGAAAATGGGACTGAAGAAATAGTCCAACATCAAGATCTAAAATATAGGGTGGGTGTATATGTGTATGTATGTGTATGTGTGTGTGCATGTGTGTAATATACTATCATGAAGCCAACTATATCAAATAATTTATCAAATAAAACCAAGGAAGAAAACAATAATAATTTTAAAAGATTGACATTGATTAGAGTAATTTGGAAGGAGACAAATTCTTAGGTGTTGTTAACTATTTTTATTATTAATGGAAAATCTTCCTTTTATGTGTACAGAGTGATTTTAGACAAAAATTTTATTCTGGCCAAGATCCAGTGTCAACATGTTGGTTTTGGTGTTCTGTGATAGTTAGATGACCTTGTACAAATTCACAGCCTTGGTATCCAGTCTGTACATATGCTATTTTCTCCTCCAGTAATGCCTGAGTAGAGAAGGGCAGGAACAGGATAGCAAACTTCACACTTGTCTCTAGAGAATTTGAAAACTGATGCAATAGTTGTAAACAGGCACACCCTTGACCTTACTCAATAATGTATGAAGAAGTATAAGTCAGGGAAATAAAAACTCCTCTACTCTATGAATCAATAATCTTCTGTGTTCAGCTCTCAAGCTCGATTATCCACCAAGCATAAAATCTATTTTAGCTAAGAAATTGGTGTTATTTTATTGTGGATGCTTGCCGTTTTCTTCACTTCATCATTTCCACATATCTCTACACACACAAGTCTGAGAGGCTGTACAGAATCCCACATTCTTCTAATGCGAAGTAAAAAAAAGTTTGAGCCAAATTATTCATCCAAGTAAATGAAAAGGCACGTAATTTGCCACCTACCTGCTTCCATTTTTATTTTTTTATTTCTTGTTAGATTGGTCATTTGAAAAATGATTAAGTACCTTCTTCTGTAAAAATTATCTTGCCTCAATTCCTACCCAGATAGCAAAGACAAAAAGAGAAATGTAAAACATAACTATTTAAAGCTTACTCACCTATATTTCCATATATTTCCTGTCTACTTTCCTCATGAGGAAGTTCACGAGATTTGTGAATGTAGTGCAAAAAAACATCATGAAGGAAACCAAAACGATTCTGCTTCTTTTCTTTCTTTCTTTCTTTTTTTTTTCTGGTCCGGTCATGGGGCCTGAACTCTGGGCCTGGGTGCTGTCCCTCAGCTCTTCAGCTCAAGGCTAGCACTCTACCACTTGAGCTACAGCACCACTTCCGGTTTTTTTCTTTTTTCTTATGTGGTACTGAGGAATCGAACCCAGGGCCTCAGACATGCAAGGCAAGCACTCTCCCACTGAGCCACCTTCCCAGCCCCTCTGCTTATTTTCATATGCAATAATTGTTCCTTGAGTACAGAGCCCCATACACTTAGGATGATTCTAAACCTTTAGTGTTTTTGAAAAAAGAATGAAATAAGATATACCAAAATTCTGTATCAGTGTTCTCAAACAGAAATGATAGGATGGACAGATTAGTTGGATAGATGTATTGTAAGATATTGATTCATGCAGCCACAGAAACAACAGTTTACAGGTCCCTATCAGCAGTTTACAGGTTGATTACCTGAAAAGCCAGCTGCAATTCATTCTCAATTTTATGAATCCAGAACTGGGACAACCAGTAGTACAACTCTCAGTCTCAAGCATGTGAGAAGATAAGATGAGATATTCAAGCTGCATCAGGCTGGCAGGAAAGAAGATTTTACATTCTCCCTCATTTCTGTTCAATGTAAGTCTGCAAGGGATTGGCTAATGTCCTCCCACATTGGACTGAGAAATATGCTTTACTGAATCTACAAATTAAAATGCCAAGCCCATCTGGAAACACCTCCGCAACATACCCAGAAATATTAATCAATCTGGGCAAGCAATGGCCAACTGAATTAACACCTAAAAATCAATTGAAATGCCATCTAACTTCATAACAATCAATATCAGAATGTGCCATTATGAATTTGCAACTTAAAAATAATACTATAACCAAATTTTGATGCTTAAATTTCCCACATGATGTTAAATAATCATTTGTTTATATACTTTCTGATCCCCTCTCTATGTATATGCTTGTGTATATATACATACATATAAAATATATATGTATATATACATGTATATATGCATATACACATATATTTATAAATGTATATATGTGTGCATAAATGTACATCTATGTATATGTACACATAATTATAAGTATATATAACAAAAGGGAAGATGCTCATTTATATAACATTCAGGTTCTACCTAAAGCAAAGTCAATAATGATGATCAGAATTTAGAAAGCTACATCTCCATTCTGACTTTTGTTCCATTATGTTTATACACATTTGTTGTCTTCTTCCTGTTAGTACTTTACCACAATGCCTACAATGGCAATATCTAAAGGTTGCTTTTTTATGTGAAAGGATTTTAATTGATTTTTTAACCAAAATTGCCCTTATGTGTCAGAAATGCAATATATTAATTGTTCCTTGGAAATAAAGCAGGAAGAAAATGACAATTTGCTTTTGACATATGATACGTTCACTTCACTAAGTATACTCACCCATGAATTAGAATGAAAGAAAAATGATAACTTTCAGAAAAGAGATATTGAAAAATGTATAAAATGAAAGTGCTGTTAGATAATTGTCAATATGATTAAGAGAATTTGATTTCTCTTGGAAGAAGAAAATCAGAAAAGAATTGAAGCAGATTTGCTTTCAAAATGAAATGTGCAAGAATATTTTTAAAAAAGAAGTTAGGAAGCAAAGAAGAAAGGGATGGTATTGTTATTGTCAAACATAATGTAACTTAGGAGAAGAAAATAATTCTATGGCCTTGACCTGAAGCAAATTAATAAAAATAATTACATCTCACTGCACTACAGATTCAATTTTCTGTCCATATCACCTCCATTTGTTTAGTCCCTGACTTTCTCAACAACCTTCCTCAATCCTCTTAAAATTCTCTGCCATTTATTTTGGTTCAATGATACTTTTAAGTGTATTTTTTAAATGGGACAAGGAAACTTAATTTGAGCTTTGTGTAAAGACTCCATGTACTGGATATTGTCACTTTCTCTGGCCTAAACAAGTCACAAATCCAAGCCCAGAGGTGTGGGTCAGGAAGAACTCTTCCTCCAAGGAAACAGAAAGGGCTGGTGGTTGTGGCTCACACCTGTCCATCCTACCTACTCAGGAGCCTGAGATTTGAGGATTGCAGTTTGAAGCCAGTCCAGGCAGAAAATCCCTGCTAGACTTCTATCTCCACTACTCAAAAACTGTAACTGGAGCTGTGACTAAAAGTGGTAGAGTTCAGGGACAGCACCCAGTCCCTGAGTTCAAGCTCCATTACTGACCAATAAAACAAAACTAAAACAAAACAAAAAACCAGGAAAGTGAGATAACTTGAATTTATTATGTTACAGCTTATTAATTCAATTTATAGATAAATTGTTCAATATTTGGAAATTATAAACCTTGGTTAATGATTCAAAATTAGCAAATTACAAAGCTAGTGTTCAAACGTAATAATTGTTCCCAATATATGTAGTCTGAATTATTATTTCATTATGCTACTGTGATCCTTTTCTGATTTTGTCAGCTACAAACTACAATGAGCACAAACACACACGTATACACACACACACACACACACATACACATTTATTTTCTACATTTCTATTAATTCTTTCTCATTGTTCATGGATATGCAGGGTTTTTTTGTGTGTGGTCTGTGAACTATTGTTTGTCCTATAAGAAATTTGAGTTTTAACTAATTCAGATTGTGATCAAGTGTTATTACTATATTTGAATTTAGTATATGAATATTATTAACATGAAATTAGTGTCTTCAACTCATATAGATTTTTAAGAACAGTGTCTTCTTGTGTTTTATATTCACTCACCCAAATCTAGTAGAAGAAAAATTTACTAAAACAATACTATCAAGAAGAATTGAATGGCTGGGAAGGTGGCTCAGTGGTAGAGTGCTTGCCTTGCATGCATGAGGCCCTGGGCTTGATTCCTCAACACTACATATGCAGATAAAGCCAGAAGTGGCACTGTGGCTCAAGTGGTGACCTTCAGGTAAAGAGATGATGGATAGCATGCAGGCCCAGAGTTCAGGCTACATGACCACCAACAACGAAGAAGAAGGAGAAGAAGGAGAAGGAGAAGAAGGAGAAGGAGAAAGAGAAGGAGAAGGAGAAGAAGAAGGAGAAGAAGAAGAAGAAGAAGAAGAAGAAGAAGAAGAAGAAGAAGAAGAAGAAGAAGAAGAAGAAGAAGAAGAAGAAGAAGAAGAAGAAGAAGAAGAAGAGGAAGAGGAAGAAGAAGCACTGAGTGTAATGCATATAAATACAAAACACAGAAAACCACCCGACACAAAAAATAAGAATTCAAAGATCCTTTATATCAAAAGCTGGCTTAAATCATTTTTTGATATGTATATATATGTTTTATATATATATACACACACATATATATATATATATATAACACACTCTCATTTTCTTTTTAAGTAAATTCTCTTCTCCACATTGGTGTTTCTTGAATTTCAAAGGAAACCTTGACCCACATAAAGAAATGACTGAAATCATTTCTTCTTGGGGACATTATATATATATATATATATATTTTAATTTTTTGGTCCAGTCATGGGCCTGAACTCTGGGCCTGGGCACTGTCCCTCAGCTCTTCAACTCAAGGCTAGTGCCCTACCACTTGAGCCACAGCACCACTTCCAGCTTTTCTTCTTTTTCCTTATGTGGTGCTGAGGAATCAAACCCAGGGCCTCATGCATGCAAGGCAAGTGCTCTACCACTGAGCCACCTTCCCAGCCCCGATTGGGGGTATATTTTATAATGACTAAACATTTAATTTAATAAACACAAGTTTGGTCAGCACTCAAATACACAAGTCAAATGCAACTAAGGAGCAGTAACAAAAATCACTGAAGGAAGAAATAGTCCAGAAGTTAAATTGGAGTGAGCTCAAGTATTAGAGTTTTTTTTAACTATCCACTTTGAAAAACTTACAAATGCTTAAATCTTAATCAGTCTCCATTCATATTTTGCAGACTGTAATAGACAGATATTAAGTATATAGATGAATGAAAGCTAGATGATAGATGTACCAGTACCTATAAACATGTGTGCAGTAAAATATCATTACTTTGTCCATAATATCGCTCATTTGTCCATCTATACTGAAGAAAATTCCTTTTATCCATATGATTAATTTGGGCATGATTGAATAAATAATATAGTAACATAACTTCAATAAAATTTACCTACTATTTATTCTAATACTCATTACTTTTTTGCTGGATATTTGAACAGAGGGCCTGGTGTTTAGTAGACAGATGCTCTTCCATTTAAACCACAATTACAGCATTTTTTGTTGTTTTATTTTGGATATTTTGATCTCCAGTTTATACCTGGAAACAAACTAATCTAAGATTTTTTTCTTTCTTTGTTTTTCCTGCATACTTTGGGATGTCAGGTGCACATCATGATGCCTAGGTTTGTTTTTTTGTTGTTATTTTGTTTTTTGGTGTTCTTTGTTTTTTTGTTTTCCTTTGCTTTTTTCATGTAGACAGAGACATAACTAAATTTCTGCCTTCTGAATACCTAAGATTACCAGTGTAAGCCATTGTGCTCAACCGAAAATACTCTAATTATTATGAGGTATTCCTTCTGTTTTCATTAGGAAAAAAGAATGCATTTACTACTTTAAAAGAAGTGTGATCTGTGTATATGTAACTATAATTTAATACAAAAACTGAGTTAAAGAAGAACACATTTTATTTCCATTAAATATGTGCTTACTTATTGTATATTGTTTTAAATAGTTTCGGGGCAGTTAATGAGAAACTACCATCTTATGTAGGACCCTCATAAAACAACAAAAAAGAATATTGCTGCCTTGTATTTGATCTCTGTCTACCTTGGCCAGTTTTTTTTTTTAATTGTGAAAATACCTTTCAGAAGGTTACAGTTACATGAGCAACATAATGAGTACATTTCTTACCAAGCATTGTTGCCTCCTCCTTTGTTTCCCCTTCCTATCCCTTCCCATCTCCCCCTCCACCTCCTTCCCACTCCCTGATGAAGTTGTAAAGTTCGTTTTTCTTTTTTTAAAAAAATTTTATTATGAAAATACCTTACAGAGGAGTTACAATTACATGGGCAAAATAATGAGTACATTTCTTATCAAGCATTGTAGCCTCCTCCTTTGTTTCCCCTTCCCATCCCTTCCCATATCCTGCCCTCCACCCACCCATATCCCCCCCACAGCCCCCGCCAAAGTTGTAAAGTTCGTTTTTCGACATAACGACTTGTACATCTCATTGTTGCAATGGGTCCACCTGTATCCCTATTTAAACGATTTTTTTCCCTTCCCCTCTACAAATTATACCAACATTAAATACAGTGAAAGGTTATATCATGGGCGAGGGACATACAAAGCAACAAAGAAATCATCATGAAAGTATAAAACATTTGAATACTTATCTTGCGGCTTTTCGACATAACGTCTTGTACATCTCATTGTTGCAACGGGTCCACCTTATCCCTATTCAAACAATTTGTTTTTTCCCTTCCCCTCCACAAATTATACCAACATCAAATACAGTGAAAACAGGGGTTATACCCTGGGGGAGCGACATACAAAGCCTCAGTTTTTTTTTAGATGAAACAATTTATTATTTGAGATTTTTTTTAAATAAACACATGTGCATTTCCCACCTACACATACACATTTCTCTCCCTCCTACAGGTATAACTTTTAACCTAACTTCAGCTGTCAGTGAATGTGTCGATCAATATTACAAAAACTTCATTTGAAAGTAAACAGTTATAAGCATCTGGCTTGCTATTATCAGCTATTACACGTTGTTCTAAGAGGAACTTTCAGAGGAACTGGAGACTTACACCCCATTTTGCTAGATGACATCCAATGATAATGGCCTTAACATGATGGGAAATTAATTGAGAAAGCATTTCTACCCTGCCATAATTTTATCATCCGTTCTATTGCTGCTATTAGCAGGAATCCATAACCCCAGGGGTGTTTCAAGTGAATCTCTTTTAGCAGAGCTAACAGTCTGGAGGTCATGCAGTTAGCTTCTCCCATCAGCTGGGTGTCAAATCATTGTCAAAAAGAAATTACTGGTGTATTCATTTTTTTAGCTTCTAGCCTTGTGCTGTGGTGTATGAGATGATTTGCAGGAAGCCATTGGGGAAAAAGGCAGCACTGTTGGCCATGGAAGGCTTCTTTCACACAGCACTTAGTGGAATCATTACAAATTAACTTCGATGTGTGAGATACTGCCTGCAATTGAACTCCCTTTAAAGGCAGAGTAGGGAAAAAGCCTTGATTCTAATTCCTGATGGACACATTTTTTTTCTTACATGAGTGACAACACACAGTGAAGAAGTGCTTCATTATTATTGTTAAGATCAGTATCTGTCGCACATTCGATTGAAAACTACAGAACTGCTTTATGATACAAACACTGGTGAACAAAACATTTTTATATTAATGCCTTTGTTTTCATTTAGCTCTTCATACAAGAAGATGTTTTGATATATAGACTTTATTCCATGTGTGTTTAAGGTACAAACACTGAGACTTAGAACATTCAGAGAAAAACATTCATACTTCCCCACAAACTTTATACGGTTTACTTTTCTGTCATGCGTTATTGCTTTTGTATTTCTTTTCAGTTTTTAACAAACAAGGCATTAATTCATAGTATCTTCATTTTACACCTCTTTCGTAATTAACCAATAAGGTTTACGGTAATTTTTCCATATACAAAAAGTATATAAAACACTTTAGGTAAGTGCTTCTATAAATTACCTGTAGAATATGATTGTAATTTTTCTGATATTTGTGCAAAAGGAGAATATTCAAAGGACCAACAGCTATCATAGTTCTTATGATGATTAACTAAGTGACAATAATTACTGAAATACCATTACTCAGGTGAGGAAATTTTGTATGCATTGCAAATCATGAAAAGTCAAGTAACATTCTTGACGATAGTTATATATTCTGAACTTGTTTTTCAAACAGGTTTTAATAATTTTAACAATTTATCACAAAATGGTTAAGCAAGAATGGTAATCTACTCTTGAATCAGTACAAATGCTAACACTTTTAAAATATGACTGAGAGGTTAAAATTTTACTTCTAAAAGCAACAATGAAAATTTTAGCTAATGAAGAAATTGATTACAAGGAATATGCACTAACATGGATTAAACATGTTCTAGTGTAGGATTGAAGTCATTAATATCCATAATTGAAAAACATTCTCAGTAATTAAAAGTAAGTGTAAATCACAGTATTCACACACTGGATGCCTTGGAAGAAGATTCTTAGTCTCTACAACCTATTAATTGTTTCTGTCTCATGTCTCTACCATTTACCATGCATAA
Organism: Dipodomys ordii; assembly: GCF_000151885.1. Lineage (NCBI taxonomy): Eukaryota > Metazoa > Chordata > Mammalia > Rodentia > Heteromyidae > Dipodomys > Dipodomys ordii. The sequence goes on along the minus strand of NW_012267221.1, from coordinate 38,605,538 downwards.
CTACATTAAATATATATATATATATTATTTTATTGATTGATTTTATTTGCCAGTCCTGGGACTTGAACTCAGGGCTTGCACACTATCCCTGAGCCTCTTTGTGCTTAAGTCTAGTGCTCTACCATGTGAGCCATAGCACTACTTCTAGCTGCTTATGAGTAATTTATTGGAGATAAGATTCTCCCAGACTTCTTGCCTAGGCTCTCTTTGAATCATGATCCTCAGATCTCAGCCTCCTAAGTAGCTAGGATTGCAAGCATGAACCACTGGCACTCAGCCGTAAAAAATATTTTTAACATGTGTATTTTTACGGACTGTATTTTTAAGATTGTTAATATCTGTCTTTTCTGTCAAACATAAAAGTACATGATTGCAAAATTATCTTGATAAACATAGATTGTATACAGATATTCATATGCATTGCATCTTGATATAAAAGCAAAGTTAAATGGGCTTCTAGATTTTTATTTTTCTGGTCCTGGAGCTTGAACTCCCGGCCTGGGCACTATCCTTGAGCTTCTTATGCTCAAGGCAAGCACTCTACCACTTGAGCCACAGCACCACTTCTGGTCTTTTTGGAGTACTTCATAGGAGATCAGAGTCTCATGTAGTTTCTTGCCCAGGCTAGCTTCAAACTGCAATCCTCAGATCTCAGCCTCCTGAGTAACTAAGATTATAGGTGTGAGCCACCAGATATTTAAGTAGACTATATACTCTAATATTACTATGCTATAGAATGGTCAGCTTATTCAAAGATAGTAGATTATTATCATAAAAATATCCAAACAAACAAAAATGTAAGGGAAATTCAAAATATACCTATTCAAAGTATTTTGACTATAATATACACTTAATATTTTTATGATTTGTGACAACTTTAAGAGCATAGGTAATATCTAAGATTAGTAGTAAGAAGAAAATAAATTTTGCTCTGAATTTTAACTATTATGATTCCAGCCTTAACTGTATATTAAAAAATGAGAAACTGTCCACAATGCTTCAATGAGAGAAGTATTAGTTGTTGGGGCATGAAGCTGTAACATTATTGTACAATGAAGTAAGTCCTAACTGTAAGAAATATACAATATCTCAGATATAATTTATACAACAGGATAGGCCAATTATGCACATGGAAAACATGTTTGTATGCAAGGTACATTCATTTTTATTTCACTTGTTAAAATCTAAGATATTTTCTAAATTTAGTTTAAAAATGAATTCTGACTCATTTATTAATTCAACTGTAAATTCATCATTTGGTCTTGTGTATATATTTATTTTAATTACCTCCCCAAACTTTGTCTTTCATAGATAGTTTAAAAACCCTGGAAAACACTGTCTCCAAAATTACCTATATACTGTTGATTATTTTTTATGCTTTTGTAACTCCATAACATTTAGATGTTTTCTTATTTATAAAATACATTGGCGTTTTTCCTATATCATTTCTCATTTTCTATAAAATACCTCTTTGAAAATATTTAAAATGATTAAAATGCATACTTCATATTGGTATGATTTGTGTGTTTTTGAAATTTCTGACATTAATAGTGTAGCTAAGTATCTAACATTACTGAACTCTGGGCCTGGGCACTGTCCCTCAGCTCTTCAGTTCAAGACTAGCACTCTACCACTTGAGCCAAAGCACCACTTCCGGCTTTCTCTGTGTATGTGATGCTGTGGAATCAAAACCAGGGCCTCATGTGTGTGAGGCTAGCACTCTACCACTGAGCCACCTTCCCAGCCTAAGAAAATAAATTTTAAGAGACATTTTGAAAAGAAGTATGGATTCTTACCCTTAAAATATGAATTAGCTTTTTGTTTTGACCTTTAATGAAAGCTCAACAGAAATGTTAAAAAAATTTCTCCCTTAATTTTCTTTGAGATACATGTGTTAGTATTCCTTATATCGAAAAAAGTAACTATGCTTAAGGTTATGAAATTAGTTCAATTTTTGTCATAAATTCATTACAGTTTTTTGCTGTGCATATAAGTTCAATAAATAACAACTTGATTCATAGCAAGACATCTCCTAGGAGCACACTTGGCTTCAGGATTAGCGCTAACCCCATTTTCTACAGTGATTTCTTCATACCATATGTGTACTTTTACTTTGGATCTCACCTTTTAAAATATGCTGTTTAAAAACATTCTCATCATATTTACTAGATTTCTCATTTGCTCCTTTCTAACAGTGTTTTGCTCTGTCAACTGTTTGTGAGAAGATTTCCCCTGAGAGAAAATTGAGCCTCATATCCAGTCTCATAGATCTCATTGTGAATACAACTTGCCGCACCTCACTTGGCAGGTAGGAATATTCGTGAATAACACTGGAATATAATTGGCTTCAGCTCCCAGCCTTGTCCCCTGAAATTGCTTCATTCCTATGTCACCTGACCTAAGAAGCAAGGATATATTTTAAATTAAGGCTGCCTTAAATTGCCGTCTTACAGCTTTTTATAAACCTCCTGTGTTCTGCAGGTGACAAAAACTGCTTGTTTTTCAACATATTCTGTATGTTTTTGATGAGACGTGTATGTAAAACTAGCTGTTTAAATTACAAACCACTGATAGGGGTAAGTACATTTGACCCATAAATCACAGCCATTGGGTTTGGTGTCTTCCTAGTGCCCAGCTTGCCTTTGACCACTACATTCATCATTAAAACACGTCTTTCTGGGTTATTAATTGAAACATCATTTATTGCTTATACTGTTAATATACTAAACATGGTTTACAGTATTATTCTTGGGTAAGATTTGACAGCCAGTGTTTTAAGAACACAGAACATACACTCCTAACTGGCTTGCTCTGATGGAGTGCTGTGGGGGAAGAGTAGAAGTAGCATTGGTATTTTCTCAGCTCCTTAAGTCCTATTTTTCTTAACGGGGCATCACTCTTAAACTCTATATGCACTCCCCTGATTTAATCCAACCAGAGAAGGTTCAGAGTAACCACATGAAAGCAAAAACCATTTCAACACTTTGAAGCCACAGAAACAGGTGTCAGCCCTCCCGAGAAGCAGAACAGAAAGGGACACTTGAGTCTAACTGCCTCGACCATCCCCAGCGCACATCTCCCCATCCAGAATGGATGGACAGCGGTGTGTCACCTCAGTGAAACACGAATGGAATTCCTGTGGGCCACTTTTCAGAAAGTGGAGGTGAAAGGGAAAGAAAGACGATCCGAGTTATTTTCTCTCAAAGAGAAGTATCTTTATTCTTTCTCAACACTCTCAGCCCCCCTTCCCCCTTTTTGTATAACCAACTGCGATGCTGCAGAGAAAATGTATGAAACTTTGGGAAACCATTTAAAGCACAGGTGATACTGCACTGGCATCCTAGCTGAACAGAGTCAGGGTTTAAACTAATATTAGACTTTCCAATGTATGCCTCACAATCTAACTTAACTGGACATCTGGTGTGTTTGTCATTTAGCAATCATTTCTCAAATAGTGTTTGCATGCTCAGATAAAAATAGTCTTTTGTATTAGCTTTGCTTTGGAGACTGAGAGGTTTACATAAACTTATGAACACTAACTTACCATTGATTCTTCATTCAGATAAGAGACTGTAATTCTTTTTACCTTAGTTCAAGATAACAAGAGTATGTCTTACTTTATAGAAAAGGAAGAAACTGGTAGAAAAGGGCATAGCACATTTTGGTATAATATATTCATTTTGTTGAGAAATTCCTCATGAATTTATTTTAAACTAGTTCAAAGTCAGAAGAAGAATGATTCAGATTTGCAAAAAAAATATTTTCAATTGCCTAATACAGATCTTCAAAGTGAAAACAAATTATTTAGATTCAGGTTCAGTATTCCTGGGAAATCAACGAAATGAATGTAATAACAGAATGAATGTAAATTTAGCAATAAGAGTTACCTGACAGAGTTTGAAAAGTCAGAAATTTCAAGACCCAGAGGCACTTTGAGAAATTTAAGGAGCCAGGGGTACATGGTAACATAAAAAAATTAATTTTAAAAAAGAACATAAAAAATAAAAAGTAGCCAGGCTCATGTCTGTAATCCTAGGTATTCAGGAGGCTGAGATCTGAGGAGAGCTGTTCAAAGCCATAAGAGAGTCAGATAACCTTATACTTTAATCACATCTTTCCAGAAACAGCTAGTACACCAAACTCACTATTCACTGACCAGCCAGCACCATTATGTTTCTTGTAAATTGTTAATACTACCAGCAGTAACAGAATATTGGGAACTCAGAGGTGATAAAATGGATTTTCAAAACTCAATTCATGTTTATTGTATTAGAAATCTGTTTTCTTTGAAAATATAGAGAGCACAAAACAGTCAACTAAGGGTTACTGACCTCTTGAGATTGATAAAGCATGATTTTTTGGTATATGAGATAGTAGAATATGGGGCATTATGGGAGATGGAGGGATATAGGTTTTTTTCAGAGCTTTATCTTTCACAAGTACTCTGAGCTCAATAAAATACATTAGCTTCATGTACCCTCTGTTCCTTCAGTTCTATTATAAGTGTGAATACAGAACATATTTAAAAAGATAGTTTTGTAGTAAATAAGAATATTCATGTGAATATTCCTTAATTCAATGTACTGTGCTAACAAATAAATTGTATCCAATTAAAGAACATACTGTAGAAGTGTGTTCTAAGTTAATTGGAAATCTAAATGGTACTTTAAAATTGATTCATTATTACAAAATGTGTCAGTTAATATGAGCTTCCAGGTGAAAAGGACTAGGAATCTTACCATAAAGTGTGAGAAAGAACAATTTGTAATGAGTAATTTGGCATGTGTTTCTTTAAAATTGGTAATTCTATCACTCGGGGATTCAAATGTCTCCTTGGTGGTTAAGTAAATATTGTACCCTACACACATATGCACACACACACAAACACACACACACACACACACACACACCGATGAGAGAGAGCTCAAAAGAAGACATCAGATCAGCAGTGATTAAATTATTCATATTACATATTCTGTGTCTAAACTTGTGTGGCTCTAGTGAATATACTTAGCTTCCTATTAGTCTCGGGTCTACAGTTTAGATTTAGTCAAATTGAAGTATTGATTTAAAAAAAAAACAGAATGACTCTACTTTCATACTTTTCTCAGAAATCCATATCTCTAATGCGTTCCTTGAAGCTGTGATTCGTTCATCTTTAAAACAGTCCTTCTATCCTCCCTGCTTGAACTTATCCTCTTCAGTTGCAATTCAAAAGCTCCTTGAGAATCCTGCTGCCATCTGCTCTTTATAAATCTCCAGCCCAGCAGTGTTTCATTAAACATCATCGCAGTGAAGGCAAAGACACAGTAGATGGGAATCTTGTCCTCTATTTACAGGTATTTGTTCATGCTTCTAGGTAAATCTGCTCAAGCAGATTGATTCAAAGTCTGCAGATATTTCATGTTCAGAGGCATTGAAGAGACTGAACATTACTATCATTTAATAGACTTTTACTTTAATCTCCTGCTGGATGTCTTTTTAATGTCACTTCTTCCCGAAGGATGAGTGACCCTCCTGTGTACCTCTATGTGGATAAGAAACCTGGATGGTGTGGGTGACTTCTATTGCTATGCTCAAAGAAGTCAATTTTAGGTATTATATTTTCTTGAGCAAAGATATTAAGAGGATAAAAATAACACACACACACATATGTACATGTATATATGAAATTTCTGACTGCATTCTTCCTCCACTTCTTCCCAATTTATTTGTTTACCTTTCTCCCTTGGCCTTACTTATCTCTTGCAAGTATCTGCTTCCTGGTGCGTATTTGTTGGGCTTTGACTTTGCCTTTCTAAGGAATTATAGTAGTTGAGTTCTCCCTTAAGTCTACCATATTCAGTTAATATATTTGAATATACGTGCATACAACCCAACATATTTACAAGCTAAATCTGGCTTCTTTTTTCTCTCTAAGCCTGACTTACTTCACTTAACATAATTTTTTCCCAAGTCTTTCCATTTCTTTATAAATGGTACAGTGTCATTCTTACCAATGGATAAGTAAAATTGCATTGTGTGTGTGTGTGTGTGTGTGTGTGTGTGTGTGTATGTATGTATGTATATATATATATATATATATATATATATATATATATATATATATATAACACATTTTCTTGAGCCATTGATCTATTGAGGGGCATCTAGGCTGATTCCATACTTGGTTTGGTAAATAGTGCTTCAGTGAACATGGTTGTGCAGATGGTTTTCCTGTATTCTGGTTTGTAATCTTTGGACAGATGCCTAGGAATGGAATTGCTGGATCAAAGTCAGAAATCTATGTCTTTGATCCCCTACCTTGCACAATATTAGGAATGTTGGCATGGCATCTGAAATTTCAGCATCCATTTTGTGACTGTCAAGCTTGTGACTTTGAAGAAAAGCAAGCATATGCGAAGGGAATGTCTACATTATGCCTTTGTAAAATCATGTGTACTCTAGGATGACTCTAATCATTGATACGTTGTTTATTGATATATTGTTGCTTATAATTTGTATATATGTGTGAGTGTTTGTAGTATGTATTTAAATAAAAATATCAGATAAATTGTTAAATGAATATCATCAGAAATTTCAGTCATTGAAGCCAAATGAAAACTTGATTTACCTTCAATTGTATTTTCTGTCATCAAGCCTAGTGCTCTAACAACAGAGCCATCCAGGTTGTAAACAGCCAGGAACTGCTCTGATCAGTCACCACAATATAATGTTCTGAAATGTCAGGACTACCATCTTTGAATTCTGCTTTAAAAATGTTAATGCACACAATACCTACTACATTGGGGGATTATTATTAAGAACTAAAGAAAAGAATTCAGATAATGCAGATAAACCATAGCATCTGCTGTATAGAAAATAGCCCAAAAGTAATGGCTATTACACTCTTCCCATTTTCCCTCAAGATCATTGAAAGTAGCCATCAGGGTAAGGCAGTAGCAAATATTTATTACCACTCAGGAACCTCAGAATCATTTTCCTTGTCACTTATTACTGAATAATCATCTGAGGTGCTCTCTTGTGAAGATATTATTACCTGAAATTTTATAGAGAAACCATTTGCTCATGAAAAGAAAAGCCTTTGTAATGCAGAACTGGAGACTAAAAGAATAATAAATTATGTGTTAATATCAAGATAGAAGTCCAAAAGAGGGGGCAAAGGGACTTATTACAGGTAGCTCCATAAATATGTGTCACCCACCACTAAGTCTCTGTTTACTATACTACAACTCTGTATATTAAAAGCAAGGCCAAAGTGATCAAGTGAGACAGCTGTGGCAGCAAGAGCTGCTGCCTGATAATCACAAACTTATTAAGATAAATCCCTTTCTAAGACATGCTTTAAGCCATCTAAAAGATAATAAATTGATTAACCAAACTTTAATTTTTTAACTCTTTGACCAAGAAAGAGAAAATCTGGCTCAAATATTCTTTGAAAATACTAAAACAATAAAACATCCCAACTGGTTTGGGGAACCACAGCAAAAGGAAAATGTTAGGCCCACGAAAATGTTTGAACATTTGTGAATGTTAACAGAATCACTGTAAATAAGATTGTCTTATAAATCATATACAGAAAGTCTTAGTAGAGACGTGGGTCTAATATGATATAATAAGGAATTAACAAATTAATCAAAGGCCAACTTTGAAAATGTTTGAAGCAATTATTTTAGAACTCTAGAACTAGCCAAAAGGTAGTCATTTCTGAATATTTATTAACATAATGGTAAAAACAGAGCAGGTCTGCAGTATGTTTTTGTGGACAGCTTATTTTTCCTTTTCTCCAAACTACAGCCTAAACTCTGACATCAACCCAAGGGTGGGATAATAGATCAAGCAGGAAGGGGTTCCAAGATAGCAGTAAAGGGCTCAATTTGCCGCATGTCCTGGATTCAAGGAAGGCTGTGCACATGAGCCAAAGTAACAAGAGATCACAAACACTAACCATGTATCTAAGATTCAGAGAGAAAATAGAGCCAGAGAAACTCTCACAGAAAACAAAATGTGGCAGATTCAAATATAAAACAAAATAAAATAAACCTAATGTTTAACTATATTCTCAGCCCGGCAGATATGCATTGGCATATTACGCTTGATCACTATGAAGTATTTGTGGAGGCGGGGGGAGGAAAGTACAACTAACATTTGAAAAATCTCTAAACTGTGCCGACACAGCAACAACAACAACAACTACAAAAACTTAAAATAAGCCCAAACAAAAATGAAGTCAATATTCCTTCAGTACCAGGAGAAAGCGTTCTCAAATACAGCCTAGGCAACATCTAAATTGAGTTACATTTTTATGCAACCAACGTAGGTTGAGAGGGAGTGACAGTCAAATCCATAGTTACTAGGGTAATTTCAAAAGCATACACTATGCAAAAACATCATAATCAAGCCCATAGAACACTAAATGTTGGAAGAAACGGAAGGAATTCAAAGCCAAACTAATGTCCAATATTCAGTAGACATACAAACAAGTAAGAAAGTATGACCTAAACTCAAGAATAAAGTCAGTCGGTAAAACTTTCTCTGAGTGTGTCAGATCTAGATGAAGCTAATCTTAAAGCACCTTATATAAATATGTTGAAATAAAACAAATTATACTGAAAGATAGCATGGAAGGAATAATGTAGTAAATACACTAACAGTTTAAACTTAATTTGCAAAAAGGACTAAATAAAAATCTGAAGTAAGAAAATAAATTAATTAAATGTAAATTTTACTTGTGTAGTGCAGCAGCAGATTTGGGAAGTAAACTACAGAAATGATCAAATCCGAAGAACAGAAAAACATTTTAAGACATGAGAACAAAGCCACAAGAACTTGAGGAAAAATATCAATTGTGAAAATTAATTAGTGCTAGAATTCTAATGAATAAGTCTAGAAGAAAGAAAGAGTGAAATGTGTAGGAAATATTTTGAATTAAGAACAGCAATGCACTTGAAATAGAATCTTTCCTTTACAAAGATTTAGAAAATGAAGGGAAAGTACTATACCTTACTTAGAAGAAATTCTAAGATCAATGCTATAGGCTAAGATGAGGTAAATGTCAGACTTTTTCAGTCTAAAAGAACAAACAAAAAGCACTATAAATATTAACATCAAATAAAATTACTTCAGATTTTTATTTAGTCCTAAGAGAGTATAGAAATTAGGAGTAATAAAATTTTGATAAATCTATTATTTTGGTTATTAGTATTTGTATTGTTCGTAATAACAAAAATGTTAAACATTGTTGAAATAAATTGGGAAAGGAAACAATCTTCATGGAAACAATTACTTTCTTAATAAACATTGTAGAAGTTAATTAAATATATAAAGAAATGCATCAATCTTCCTTATAATGAACTGCTGAATATTATATTTATGATTACTTCTCTCAAGTCAATTCCCAATGAAGCACAAATATTCTGTTAGCAGTTTATACATGCAGGTTCTTACTTCATATGAAAAATCCTCATGAAACAAATGGAATTTGCAGAAAATCAATGGATGATTCCTTAAAATATTATATTATCCATTTCTAATATAATATTTACTTATTTCTAAAAAATTACAAATCATTTGGAAGAGAATAACAGAAAATATTATTCCTTTTTCAAATTATGTAGTGTACCAGTGATTAATAATATAAGTGAAAAGCAACAGAAGATTTTTTAATGAGCAAAACTGACAAAACAATAATAAAAAGTATACACCAATTATTCACCTAAACAACTTAATGGACTATATAAATATGGAGAGTTCACATATGAAAAAACTCAAATGGTCATGGTTAGTCTTATCTAGGCTCAAAAAATTAGTAAAAATAAGTTAGTATTACACATACCAGATAGACCAAAATATATAGACCTTAAAATGCTAAGTATGGAAAGAACATGGAATTACAAGAATGCTAGAATTCTGTTAATGTGAGACTAAACTGACAATTACTTTCAATAGCAAGTTTAATTATTCTTTTCTTTTTATTATAGATTGTACCCAAACAGAATTATATGATTATCTCTCTGTATGTTACTCAAGTTCAACAATGAGTAACATTTTTCCCAAATTATATAATATATCACTCCCCACACCCCTTCCTAGATTTTATTTGATGGCTTATTTTAATAAATACACAATCAGGCGCTGATGTTGGGTCTTCGTCTGTCTTTGGACGGCCGGACAGGGTCCTAGGAGAGGTAAGTGCGGCTGCTCCCCCGTTCCCCAGCCTCCCTTAGCCCAGGAGACAATCAGATGCCAGGAATCAAGTCAAGCAGGAACTCTTTTATTAACAGGGAGCATCCTCATTTTACAGCAAAAGGCCCTGTGTGGGAGGAGAAGAAATGGGATCAACCAATCACTGAAAGGCCACACCTTATCATGCACCTAAGCTTCCATGAGTGGTTTACACACTGAACCTGAACAAATCCAGCTCTGCCCACTCAACTTCCTCTCAGGGCCAAGTTTGCTACCTATGTTCCCCACAGATTTCCCCACAGACTGGGAACGTGGCTCACTGGTAGAGTGCTTGCCTTGCATGCATGAGGCCTTGGGTTCGATTCCTCATAAGCAAAAAGAAAAAAGCTGGAAGTGGCACTGTGGCTCAAGTGGCAGAGCGCTAGCCTTGAGCTGAAGAGCTGGAAGGAAAGCGCCCAAGCCCAGAGTTCAGGCCCCACGATCAGACCCCCAAAAAACACGATCAATTTGACATTTTTATCTGTAAATGCATTTCTATGATTTTTTGCTGACAGGGACATTTTGTACAGTTATAATGGCATGGCAGTATAAACCCCTGCTTTCATTGTATTTGATGTTGGTATAATTTGTGGAATGGAAGGGCAAAAACAAACCATTTAAATAGGGATACAGGTGGACCTATTGCAACAATGAGATATACAAGTCGTTATGTTGAAAAATGAACTTTACAACTTTGGCAGGCGGAAAGGGTGGGGGATTGAAAGGGATGGGAAGGGGAAACAAAGGAGGAGGAAACAATGCTTGATAAGAAATGTACTCATTACCTTGCTCATGTAATTGTAACGCCTCTGTACGGTATTTTCACAATAAAAAAAATTTAAAAAAAAGATGAAAAGTAATTTCTTAATATCATATTAAAAGTTTTAGTATAATTTTGGGCCTGGTTTACTTCACTTAATATAATTTTAATATGACTGTGATAGATTTGGCCCCTCAGTTATAGATTTTGGTCTTCTAAATCTCTTTAAATGGAGATTTTTTTCTTTTCCTTTATTTTATCCACCACCAGAATTTGATATTTGGGGACAAATTGTATTATTTCTCCTGTAAAAATTTCCACATGCTAAATTTGCCTGCTTATTTATATCCTCTTCATTCTACAATTCAACATTTTAGGCATGAATACTACATTATACTGTATGCTGCATTTTACCTCACAGCATGAATATCTTAATATGTGTTTAGGTTTGATCACCAATTTTCATAGTGTGTAGAAAGCTTTTATTATTTAGTGTAGCTATAGTTATATAAACTATGTAATGCAACAGATTCATTGCTTGATGTTGACCCTTAAAAAAGTAAGCATTACAAAGAAATATATGAGGAAGCCTTCTAAGACACTGTGCTAGGTGTCTTCTGGCCCTTCAGTTCTACTCTCCATCTTAAGCCAACATGTTCCTGGCTATAGATAATACTACAGCCCCCTTCTTCATCTCTGCTTTCTGGCTGTGTTCTAATGGAAAGTTTAGCCCAGAGATAGGAGAAAGGTAAGAGACAAGATCTACTCCCCTTGATCCTTCATTTAAATCTATTCTATGATCACAGATAAGGATCCTTTTGAGTTTTAATTACTTCAGTTACCAGCCCCTTCTCTTCACTCTTGAGGACATAGATTGATACTTAACCCTGAAAGTAAGAAACAACCCTTGAAAGTTTCTTGCACTCTGCCATTTTTTTGTTTGTAATAATCTCTTTCTCAAATTTTATGTTTGGAAAAATTGTTATAGAATATTTTGGATAATATTTTAACAATCATTTAATGTTTAATATAGATATTTAACATAATAGTTAACATATTAACACAAATATTTAACATAGTTTTTAATATTTTAACCTAAATATTTTGTTTGGATAACATTATTATAAAATGCTAGGTACCCTTCTAAGCAATATCAATATAGAAAGAACGCAAACAAATTTGCTGTTCTCACTATGTTAAGGTAACATACTCAGAGAATTGTACACATCCTCTAAGTACAAGTTCAATAGAAAAGTAAGCTGGTTATAAAAGAAAATTCTGTTTAACAATTAAATGCAAGAAGGGGAAACAACAAGGAGGCAACAATGCTTGATAAGAAATGTACTCGTTATCTTACCCATGTAATTGTAACTCCTCTGTATGGTATTCTCACAATAAAAAAACAATTAAATGCAAGAATCAAATATTTATATATCAACCACAAGCCATGAAATAGTGTCAGACAATAAAACCAGCACTGATTACTTGATGTTAAAACACAAAACTCAATTTTTAAAAATCATAGAAAATTATACAATAACCTAAATAAGCAAGAGAATACCAACACATAGATCAAAGTTTTGTATTACTCTGGAAGGGAGGCAAGTAAATGAAAACAGAGAAAACACACAAGAATTTTCAATTTCACTTAAAAATGATTTATTTTCTTTACAGAATATATAAAATATAAGAAGAAAAAAATAATTCCAAACTTATTGTTGGTGCACTAGTTTTTCTTAAGTCAGATTCTGTATTTTTCCACGTGTTTCAAAAATTTCATGATTAAACACTATAAGATAAAGAAACATTTGTAAATTCCTCATGATGAAGCTGCTTCTCAAAGCTAATTATTTTCTTTTTTTCATTTTCATTGCCCTTTCTTCCTTCCTTCCTTCCTTTCTTTCTTTTTCTTCTTCCTTCCTTCCTCTTTCTTTCTTTCTTCCTTTCTTCCTTTCTTTCTTTCTTTCTTTCTTTCTTTCTTTCTTTCTTTCTTTCTTTCTTTCTTTCTTTCTTTCTTTCTTATTTTCATTGTGAAAATACCATACAGAGGGGTTACAACTACATGGGTAAGGTAATGAGTACATTTCTTATCAAGCATTTTGCCTCCTCCTTTGTTTCCCCTTACTATCCCTTCCTATCCCTCCTTCTCCCTCCTCCCCACCCCCCTGGGCCAAAGTTGTAAAGTTCATTTTCAATATAACATCTTGTACATCTCATTGTTGCAATGGGTCCACCTGTAACCCTATTTAAACAATTTGTTTTTTCCCGTCCCATCCAAAAATTATACCAACATCAAATACAATGAAAACAGGGGTTATACCATGGGAGAGGGACATACAAAGCAAGAAAGAAATATCTTATAAATATGTTAGACTCAATAAAAAGAAAGAAAAACCATTTGAGTCCTTATCTTGGGGTTCATTTCGCCTAACACCAACTTATCTGACCATTTCTGCTTGTCTCAGACATATACTAGTTATTGCAAATAAGGGAAACCATGGGACCTATGTTTCTTTGGGCCTGGCTTACTTCACCTAATACAATTTTTTCCAAGTCTTTCCATTTCCTAACAAATGGGGCAATGTCATTCTTTCTGATGGAGGCATAGAATTCCATTGTGTATATATACCACATTTTCTTGATCATTCATCTACTGAGGGGCATCTCGGTTGGTTCCATATCTTAGCTATGGTAAATAATGCTGCAATAAACACAAACAAGGCCATACTAATTATTTATTTTCTAAATATCTGATCTACCTCATCTAGTCTGTCTCCACAGATTGTACTTCTGATTTTTCTATTTAACCACATCCTTGCCTTTTCTCTTATTTCTGTCATTCAGGGTCCTGCCTAACTGAACAAGATCTACTATCCTTTCCCTTTCCTCTAGTTATTTAAATTTTCTTTCATTTAAATTATATCCTTTCCATTTTTGCCCAGCTAGATGTCAGCTCCTGAATGTGGTACAAGCAACTAACTATAGGCCATGATCTTGCTATCATTACTGAATCATTTTATTCAGAAATATTTCAAATTGCAGAGGTGCTTTCAAAGGTAAAATTTTGTTTCCAGTTGGAAAGTAAAATAACTATACAATCTAAAGCTGGTGTGTGGACTATAAAATATAACAATAAAGTCTAAAGGCCATGAAATGTACTGGCCATTCACTGGCAAAAAGATACTGCATCACAAAAGAAGGACGGTGATGGCAGCACAAACTAGCAAAACAATGATAAAAATTGAAAATTCACTCTAATAACCACTTTTAGTGGTCTGTTCTTTCCTTCAACCATTACATTTAAATTATTTATTAACAATTCTCCTGGATATGTAATCAGACTTATGGAAACTGGAAAAATTATGTGAACACTCTGAAATTCTGAAATTGTTAGTAGACAAGATACCAATTTATTATGTAAATTATATAAAAATATTCACTGCCAGAAGTTATTCTAATGACTTATTTTTTAATTGATAAACAATCCAGACTTTGATCTGCTTTATAAAGCCTCAAGAATTACTTACAGAAATGTTGAAAATGCTGAGCTCTAAATAAGCTGAACAAAACAATTGAGCAAATGTCTTAACCAGATGCCTACCTTGATTATTTTTATGAACAGCTATTCTGCTGCCCAGTTTTTATGTGCAGCTCTTTTTTACATATGTGCACAAAAGTGAATGAGAAATGAGAGAAAGTTCAACATTAACCATATTTAGCATTACCGTAGGGCATTGCACACGCACCAGTTCAGTCTCAAGCTGTTCCAGAAAAAACCTGGTGGAACCCATTGTAGCTGTTAAGCATGTCATTTTGTATTGAAAGCTAATATGAAAGATGATAAAGTCCATAAGAACTTTATCCCTATTTCCTCAAAAAAAAGCCTATAAAAATTTAAATCAAAACAAAATAATTACCACAGTTGCCAACAATAGAAACATGAATTGGATCAAAGGAAAGAGAAATATACCTCACATAAAAACAAATATGCAGAATATCTGCATTGTAAATCTAGGCTGAATTGAAACCGTTTATGCAAAATGTTCTCTGATACACTAATGCAATCGGACAATAGTATTTGGTATATTATGTCTTCATAAACTAAAAAGTTATGTGTCATGCCAATCATGAAATTGTGGAATTAGCAGCCTACATTGTTTATGAATATGGTCCAGGATAGTTTACTGACCTTTGCTGTGGTCACAGTCTATTTGGTCAGCAGTAGATCATCTCTGCTAAAATAAGTTTCCAACAGTGGAATTCTTTGTCATCAAGTAGGTGTCAAAACATGCTGATGTGAAAGTGACAGATGACTTTGCCAAATCCACTATAGGTTTTCCTGTGTCCTTGAAATTATTAAAATATCTAAGGATGCCTTGCAAGTTAGTTAGAGTCTAAAATTGTTGTTTTCTCCTCAGTAGTAACCAATTGTGCTTTTCACAGATTTGAATTTTAGCCAAGTGAAAACTTGGCTGTGTTATAGAATATGGATGTTGCTGTTTTCCCCTAAATTTTAATATTAAAGGATGGCACATACAAAACGAGAGTAGATGTTGCAAGTTCCATTTATTGAATTGTCACTAACTGAACACATACTTATAATCAGCACCCAGCATAATAAACAAAAGGATGTCAGAACTTCCTCTTGCTCTTTCCTTTCTCAGCCTGTACCTCAAAACAAGGATTGGTTCCTCTACATCACATCTGTGCTATGTATATCTCATATGTATTTAATAGATTCATTTTCCTCTCTTTTGCATTTTATCATATATTTTCCAATCTTAGATCATGTTATTGTGCAGCTTCCAAAAGGAAATAAGAAAAATATATCTGGCTCAAAAATATTAATCTTGAAAAGGTCAGTTTGCAAATAAATTAATGAAAACTCTATTTTGGAGGGGGTAGGGGGTCCAAAAACAAAGGTCATTAGAATAAAGGTTCAATTGAATAAGGTCTCTATTGGCCAAAATATTGAGAATTGACCAAAAAATCCAATATGTATACTTAGAAAATGACTGTTTAATTGTTTAATAAACAATAGTAGATAATTTTAAATGCTTGATGTACAGATGATTGAACTCTGGAGTGAAACATTTTTCACTTACGATGTACTTTGAAGCATTCAAACTTCTCCTTATTAATTTCCACAAAAATAGAAAAGGTCTTGTACTAGTACAAATTTTACAGATGAGTAAACCAGTATTAGTATATCTATAAAGATACTTTATATATCAGTTACTGATCATAAGGCTAGATCAAGAAATAACCCAAAGAAATATAGGTTCCATGGTTTCCCTTATTTGCAATAACTAGTATATGTCTGGGACAAGCAGAAAAGATCAAAAGCTATGTTCATATGACCTGATAAGATGATGTTAAACAAAATGAACCCCAAGATAGGGACACAAGTGTTTTTTTTTTTCTTTCTTGCTATTGTTTCTAATGTATTTATAACGTATCATGTGATTTTTTGTTTGTTTGTTTGTTAGTTCCTCCCCTTGGTATAACCCTTGTTTTCACTCTATTTGATGATGGTGCCCTGCATCTTGTATATACATTTCTCTAATTTGGGGAGGTGAAAGGAAAAAACAAAATGCTTAAATAGGGATACAGGTTGAGCCATGAGATGTACAAGACACTATGTTGAAAAAAGAACTTTCCAATTTAGGCGGGGTAGAAGGGGTAGAGGGTGGGAATGTGGTTGTGGAGGTGGGAGGAAAGGGATGGTGGGAAAAAAACAAAGGAGGAGGCAACAATGCTTGATAGGAAATGTACTCATTACTTTTCTCATGTAACTGTAACCCCTCTGTACGGTATCTTTACAATAAAAAGCATTTTTTTTAAAAATGAAATTACCGGAGAATGATAAAATGACCCTCTGAAGCTGACTTATGTGCAAAAAAAAAATAACCAAGTACTAAAATCTGAAGTATCATGTTAAAAGAACTCAAAATAATATTCTAAAAGGATTTAAAGAAATTCTTAGTGAAAAGTTTCTATCAAAAGATGTAACTATGTCAGCACTGATGGCTCATGTCTAAAACCCTAGCTACTCAAGAGACTGAGATTTGAGGATAAGGGTTCAAAGTCAATCCAGACAGGCAAGACTCTTATTTCCAATTAACCACCAGAAAACCAGAAGTGACTCTGTGGCTAAAAGTGGAAAGAGCAAGCCTTGAGCAGCAAGAGTTCAGAGACAGTATCCAGGCCTAGAATTCAAGCCTATGGTTGACAAAACAAAACAAAACAGAAAAAAATTATGCAATACAGTTATGAAAAATTACATACCACTGAATAAGACAGAAATTTAGCATGAAAAGAAAGAAATGGAAAGAAGAGTTTCCCTTATGATAGAATATCAATAATGTTCAAATCACCATTTGGCTACTCCCTTAGTTCTACCGGCTATAGTTGAGAAGTCGTAGTGCATACTGAAAAAAGTGTAAAAGACAAATAGAAAATGAGATACAAACACAGTGTCAGAATTCCTCCCTGTATTTATTACATAGTAAAAAACTGAATTGTAACATAAGAGTGGAGAAAACTAACAGATACCACTTTCATTCTGTGATGAAATTTAGTATCCCCAGTAATAAAACTAAGCAAACTCATGTTTGCTTTGGACAGCTTTGGACAGCATTCACTAAGAAGAACATAACATCTTTTCCAGGATATTCTTTCAAGTTATAACCTAATTCCAAATCAAGGGGGAAAGTAGATAAGCTGTAAGTTGAAGGCAGTTCTGTGAAACATCTGGCCTATGCTCTTTGTGAGAGTCAAGGTTAAGCATGAAAGACAAAAGAGATCTAAAGCACTTTTTGAAAGGTTAGGAAAGAAGCTTGACAACCAAAGTGAGATCTCCACCGATATCATATTACTATAGAAGACATTACTAGAAGAATTAGAGAAACTTGAACAGGAATTGCAGATTTGGTAGTGGTAATGTTTCAATGCTCATTTCCTGTGTTGAATGGCAGTTCTGTCTGTGGTTAGGGAAGGAAAATGCCCTTGTTTGTAAGAAATACACTGCATTTTATTCCTAAATACTTCAACAATCTTTAAAAGCTTTTAGTATTACACTTGTGTCCTTGAAATTATTTCAAAATAAAATAGAAACACTGTTTAAGGGGCATAAATTTTCAGCTCTACAGGATGAAAAAGTTGAAAATAGCTTGTACACAACAATTTTAATACAATTAACATCACAGAAAAAATATGCTTTACAATAGTCATTGAGTGAATTTAATGTTATATGTTCTTGACCAAATAAAAATAGAACAACAAAATGAACTTAAAAAAATAAAGAAATATTCTTTAGGAGACGGAGTTCTGACTTTTGAGCATTAATTAAATAATTACTTTATTGGTCAGTCATGGAGCTTGAACTCTGGGCCTGGGCACTGTCCCTCAGCTCTTCAGCTCAAGGCTAGTGTTCCACAGCGCCACTTCCTGTTTTTTGAGTGGTTTGGGATGAACTTTACAACTTTGGAGGGACAGGGAGGAGGGGTGGGAGGGAAGGGGGAAGAGGGGAAGGGGGGAGGGGAAGGGAAAGGGACCTGGGGGAGGGGCAGGAAGATGGGAAGGGATGGGAAGGGGAACAAAGGAAGAGGCAACAATGCTTGATAAGAAATGTACTCATTACCTTGCCCATGTAATTATAACCCCTCTGTACGGTATTTTCACAATTTACAAAACAACAACAACAAAAACCATCAAGGGATAAAGAAAAAAAAAAGAGTCTCATGGACTTTTCCCCCCTGGCCTGCCTTTGAGCCAAGATCCTCAGATCTCAGCCTCCTGAGTAGCTAAAGATCACAAGTGTGAGCCACCAGCACCCACACTATTTTTTAATGAAAGTAAAAAACACTCTGTAGACCCTTACCCAATATGTATAGATTCTAATTTAAGATTTTTTACATGTAACCAGGAACGCAAAAACTTTGATCAATAGATAGGAATCAATAGATACAATAGTGTTTGATCTGGTTAAAAGTTTCCACCAGCTGCCAGCATCTTATGCTTATAATTCTATCTACTTAGAAAGCCGGGAACTGTTTATCTCAGTTCAAACCTAGCCCAGCTAGGAAAGTCCCAAAGACACTTATCTCCAGTTTACCACCTGTATGTTGGAAATAAGGTTGTGGCTGAAGTACAACACTAGCCTTGAGCAAAAGAGCTCAGTGACAGCATGTAGACCCTGAGTTCAAGCCCCAGGACCAGAACAAAAAAAGAAAAGAAATTATAAAGCACAGACCATATATTTTCAGCTACCATAAACAAGACAGTTCATATAGGAACCACCAGAAATTCTGATATAAAAAGCTATGAAAATATTTATTCTGTCCTGTAGAATCAAATAATTATTACCTAGGAAATACCATTTTAATCAATGAGGCCCTGAATTCAAGCCCAATGGCCTCTCTCTCTCTCTCTCTCTCTCTCTCTCACACACACACACACACACACACACACACACACACACACTATCCCACTTACTCATTTTAGGACCTGGACAAATCAGGTCAATGCTCCCATCTTTGAAGTTTTCATCTCTAAAATGGGTATAGAAATGCTCCCTCATAATATAAGTGAGTTGCTCACATTTGATAATGTAGATCAAAATACTGCAGAACTGTAAAGTAATATTATAGTGGAAGGAAGGAATGAGTGAATTTCTCTGCCATAAGAAGACTTAAATGATGTACTATGTTGATAGCATATCACTAACACTATTTTTTGTTAACAGGATTTAAGGGCAGCTCCACACTCCAGTGATCCATTCCACCACCACAGATGATATACTTGCACAACTATGAGCTTTGGAATCTATACATTTAAAAGTTAGAAAGCAAATTATGGAGACCAATGCTCACAGTTGATGTGAATCTGCAGCCTAAATTAAATCCCATTAGGAAACTTAAAATTGATGATAGTTTTCATCTCAGTGGGCCCACTATTAAGATTTTTAGTGAAATTTAACAGTGTGTGGGAAAACAAAAGCTTAAGATAGTACATTGAATGATACAAAAGGTCTCATTTGAATGATAACTTGCCAAAACTGCTTCCACTATGCTGCCCATGGAATCAAATTGTATAGAAATTGCTAATAAGCCAAACGAAGGTTGTTGTACTACTGTTACATAGCATTGGAGTGAAGGAAACTTGAAGTCAAATTCTAGCTCCAACTGGGAAAATTTAGACACATTTTGGTCTCTAATATTGAGGTTCTAACTGGAAAAAAGGATGATAAAATTATCATGAAATTTATGATTTAATTTTAATATTATATAAAGCTTATAAGATTTAAAAATAACACATATAATAAAATCTTGATAATTATAACTATTATTTCTTATAACTGATAATAGTAGAATAGTCCTCTATCTCTTATATAACAAGTATTAGTAGTTTAGATGGCAGCTAAGATTAGAGTCAGAGAAATTTAATATAAGTTACTAATTTGTCTCAGAAATTTATAAGATCAGTGAATAGAGCAACTATATACTTAGCATTTATGATATATTTTGTTACCAAATTAATGTAGAGATGATTTAATATATACAAGGAAGGTTCCCAAGTTATAAAAACATTATATATTTTATATAAAAGATGAACATCTAAGCACAAATCCTCCCTGGGTTTTAAGAGATGGCTATATATTCTTTAGGCAGAATGTGCTGTACCATTAAGTATAGGCTCAAAAACAGAAGAAGAAATAGATTCTGTTTGTGAGACAGTAGCCAAAAATGAATCCTTAAATCTAGGGGGGAAATGGATGAAATAGTTGTTAGGTCTCACATAAAAAAGCTGAAATTCAAATACTGTAGTGTAGATGAATTCAACCCTGCCTA
This sequence comes from Dipodomys ordii, assembly GCF_000151885.1. Taxonomy (NCBI): domain Eukaryota; kingdom Metazoa; phylum Chordata; class Mammalia; order Rodentia; family Heteromyidae; genus Dipodomys; species Dipodomys ordii. The sequence continues at coordinate 38,584,703 of NW_012267221.1, read as the reverse complement.
CCATTCTAATGATTTTAAAATGACTACTTCTTGGCTTATAAGTCCATTCATCTTAAAGGTAAACATATTTTAAATTTTTAGAAACATTTATTTTCGTAATTCTTTGAAAAAAGTATGTTCTCAATTTTATCCCATCAAAATTTTAAAACTGACATAAATATTTTATTCAAATAAAAATTTCATACTTAGTATAACATAAATTGATTGGCTTTAAAATATTCAGTTTCTGACATTAATTGAATAACAGAAAAAGTATTTCATTACTCTTATTGAAAGTAATAATCTCTGATATTAAACATAGGTTATGTAGCTAACTCCTTTAATACTTTTAAGGAATTTTTAGAATGTAAAATTGCTAATATTATTCAAACTGGTTTGACTTAGGCTTCAAAAAGGGTTTTGAATCTCCAGTGGAATACTGCCTCTTTAAAATGTAGTAATAAACAGGTGGTTAGAATATTTTCTGACTATTCATATGAAAATGCAAGGCACATTTGCTGTTCATTTTTCTGACATTTAAAGAGACCATACAGTTTCAATCTTCCTCTCTTTATATGTATGACAAAAAGACAGGTAGAGAAATGTCTTCAGGGAAAAGGTTTAATGATTAGGAAATGTTCCATGCTATCATTTTTAGATAAAGCCAAAAGAAAACAAAAGAATCCATGTGATTAGCTCTCTTTTGTTCCTTTACAGTAGTCTGCTGATTTCCTAAATACTGCAATGGACCTTAGAAAGGAGGGGAAATCTATAACTGATTCCTAACATATATAGGTTCAAGATATTGATGATCAAGGATAGCATTTGCATTAAGACAAACAATAATGGTACAGAAGATTGTTTGCAAATAGAAAACAATGAACCACTTGGTTTGAGTGCTCTTGGTTGTTTCCATCACGTATCTTCAATATCTGCAAAACACTATATTTTGGCATTTTAAAGTAATTATCACTGTGAAACTTTCACAAGTATACCTTATTTCCACAGGTAATTAAGGTGACCTAGATATGTCTGCATAAAGATTATTCTATGAATAATGTAGACCCAGGGGAGACTAACAGGTCACTAACAGCAATCAATCTAACTGGTGGAAAAAAGTATCTTATACATGATATCTGTCTTATACTATTACATGGCTATTTTTTTTTGGCAGTGCGTGGGGTGGAGGGTCGGTCCTGGGGCTTGAACTTTGGGCCTAAGTGCTGTCCCTCAGCTCCTCAGCTCTAGGCAAGCATTCTACCACTTGAGCCACAGCAGCGATTCCAGCTTTCTGATGGTAATTGGAGATAAGAGTCTCACTGACTTTCCTGCTGGGGTTGGCTTTGACCCATGATCCTCAGATCTTGGCCTTCTGAGTAGCTCGGATAACAGGCGTGAGCCACTGGCGCCAGGCTTACATGGCTATTTTTAAGGTGCATTATTTCATCAATAATATGTTCAAAAGCACCAAAGGGCACTGCGTGTATGTGTATGTGTGTGTGTGTGTGTGTGTGTGTGTGTGTGTGTAGAAGAATGTGGATGGGTGTGAACATAACACAATAAAACTCAACAAATACTGAAAATACTGAGGAGGAAAAAAGTGATGAGTGAGAATGTGGTAAATGTGATCATTGGACATTGTGTGTATCTATGTAAATACGATACTGAAACTCCTTCAAATAACAAATGCAAGAGTAATATCCTCTATCCTGTATCTCACTCCAAACTTCTCTTAAAAGGAGGCACTGAGCACAATTAATGTCTTACTTTGAGCTGTAAAAAGAACTGAGATTCATTTTTTTTTCTAGATGAACAATTGTTGATTTCAAAAGCATGATTAAAAAGATTTCTACATTTGCATATAGTTGGAAAATTCTTAGCTGGTATTTTTTTTCTGTGGGTGATTGTTTATTATGAATGCCTTATAAATGCTGTAATACAAAATGTTGTTAGTCCTAAATTGTTTCCTCTTTCCTAAGGACAGATCTGAACAAGAGACCCTCCTTCTCCATCAACACAAAGTCAGTATTCTGGCAGCTGAGAGCTCTAACTGAAAGAATTGGAGAATCTGGTTTCTATTGCCAACCCACAATGTTCAACTTCGATCTTTTTCCCACCCACAACCTTGAAATTTGCTGTAGAAAATCAATGTATCAGATACACCACACCAGAAACTCGATCTTTCTTGATATAAAGAGGTCACAGGCACATTTATTTTAAGCATCTCCCAGGTTAATTAAAGGACATATATTCAGGGGAAAAATTAAACAAGGAAGATAAAATACAAAATAGTTCAAATAACCTGAATGTATTTACATTCCATTTTTTTTCAATCACACATGTTACCATAACTAGGAAGATACAGATAATAGAGTTCCCATTTTACTTACAAATGAGTTTCCCATTTCCACTTCTAGGAAATCCTAACAAATCAAGATCATTCTCTTATATGTGGTTGTCATTGCTCCTTGACATTAAAATTGTAATAGCTCAAACTGAAGCACATACAAGAATGTATTTGTTATTAAATATGCTGAACACTTTCATCCTTTCTAAATCACTGCTTAATTAAAGAATGACTTATTAGTATACCATACAGGGGAGTGGTACTTAGATAAGAGATCTAGTTGCTTAAGGGCAAGTGCCACATACATTTTTCCTGGAGTCCTTAATAAGTGACAGACTTATGTCATTACCTTTGAGGTGAAGCAGAAGCCTCTGTCAGATTTGATTCACATGGGCAATCCCCAGTGGCAAAACATCTGATTAACTAGCAAAGCCACTGTCATTAACAGCTGTATCATTGGGAGCTCACTAGTATTCAGCTTATTTAGTAACCAAATGTATTATCATAATCACTCTCATACTGGCTCATATCCAAAAGATATTAGCTACTATCCAAGAGAATTACTGCTGAAATAGGAGTGACTGGAACAGTACATGTATGAATCATGTTGTATATATGACCCAGATGTTCTATTGTCTCCAAGAGCACCTGTTTTGATAATCACACATGAGTGACAGCAACATAAAGATAATTTTCTGATCAAACCTTCATGTTTAAGCTTGCTAGATTGGCCTTTCAAAAGGCTTGAGAATGCTTTGCAAATTTCGCCCATAACACATATAGAAGAATCTGTAATAATTCTATTTTTCTTGATGAAGTGTAGTCATTAATCTGTGATCACAAATATGTGCATATTAGTGAGATATATTCAGATTCTAATAGAGTATACATTTTAATTACTTGGACCTGTTTTAATAGGACCATTGTCCAACTCTTTCACAAAGCTATAAAACATAAAAGTAGAATAAAAAATCTAAAGAACCCAGAAATATATAATAAAATATTGCCAATATTATGACTGATAAACATGTTAAATTGTTAGGAAAATGCTAAAAATAGCATGGTACCTATGGATAAATAAGGGTAAATGACAAACCCCAGTGTAAAATACAGTACTATACTAAAATCTAATTTATATTTCACTTAGTGTAAATAAGACAAATAATTTAACAAAGTTTTACTTTCACTTATAAGGAAATTTCTTTCGAACTTTACTCATCCATCAAGTCCATTTTTGTAATCTAATATAATAAGCTTAAATGTCACTTGCATCTTGTTCACTATTCTATTTTACTCTACCCATTATTCTGTCAAAACCCTCCATTATCCTTTGAAACAGCATGTTACTTTAGAACTTAACAAAAAGATTTATGATACTTTAGTTTACTTTGTCATTAAGTAGCTTGGTTTGGGAGAGGCATTCATAAACCAAAATTAAATCAATTATAAAGACAATCTGCTTCAACAACAAAAAATAATTTAATGAAGCTGAAAATGTACATCTGATTCCTAAGTCTCATGGCAGAATGGAAGGTAAACTACAAGGGAATATTAAGTAAAAATGATTTGAGATCTTAATTATTTAAACAAAATGAAATAATAATGTTTAGAAGGATAATATCATTCTCAAATGATAACTGGTAGTGCTGTTTAAATCCAAAACATGCTATGTAAATACTGTATAGGAGTAACCTAGATCAATACAACAGCAAAATTATTTGCTCAGTGTGTGACATTTAGATGGGAGAAAGGCAGGTACATATCCCGGTAATAAATGACTGTTTTGTTTACAGTATACAGTATACAGTATGGTTTCTGACACCTGACTCTTGACTGTTGTATCTGTGTCTGTAGCTTCTCCAAACTCAGATGTATAAGACTAACTGTAAAATAAAAATAAATCAATTACTGTACTTGATAGTAGTAAAGGAGGTAATCAAAAGTAGCAAAACGGAGATGCTATCAGCTATTAGTGACAACCATCACTATCCAATGAATGTTATATTTTTATTGTCTGCATTTTAAGTGTTCCAATTAAATGTACAGGATTGGATTCAAAAGTGTTCAGAGCCTCTCCAAAGGACAGACTAATTACCAACTGTTAATATTAAGAATACACTTGGGGCCGAAAAATAGGACTTCAATTTACAGTAATAATTTGGGGATGGAGTTGTTCCAGCAGAAAATTGTCACAGCTGCTCAAAGTGTGATGACAAGCATGAAAATAAAATAAATACAGCTACAACTTCCCATAGAGCATGGGATACTTTGCCAAGGAAAGTAAAATATTTTTTATAAATTATAATATGGATTTATTCCTTATGTTGTTGCATGGGGATAGGATTACATTGTCTTTTCAGGTATATTTTTGACAAAATGAACAGCATTTTCCACTTATGATTTTCTTCTGGATATTAATCACAAAATATTTTTATACCACATTACTAATGGATAAACCAAATGTTATCCAAATTATTTTCTTTTTCGGGTAAGTTGAATGATATCAACCAACATTACCACCCACTAACCACCTATCCATGTCCAAGAATTTTGTGGTTCAGTTAGCTGAAAGATTCCCAGTTGTCCAGACATCTGCTTCTGAAAAGACAAACTTATAGACAAAGAAAAGATGGATGATCAACGTATTTGGCACAGAACTAATATATGTCCTGCCTCTCACTCTTCTGTCAAACCAAAATCCCATGGGTTACTTGCATGGATGAAAGACGTCCAGAGATGATCTCACTTTTCATTTTATTAGGACACGGGATTTTTTTCTCTCTCCCCACCCACATATATTCAGGCTGCTTGTTCCAGTATGGAATTACTTTTCTACCTATAAAGGAAAGAGACCCATCTCATTTCACAACTGGATTTGACATGGTCCCAAAGCACTTAGAGAAGGTGTTTTTCTCATGTTTAATCTTTAGTCATCCTCATTAGACCCTGTGTGATAAGTAATAATATTGTCTTGGTATTCTGAATATGAAGATACCTATATTTGGGAATCTCAATATGATATAGGTCGATGTAGAGCATGTTGCTAGCATGGGTGAGATCTTGAGTTGGATCTTAGGAACACACACAGACACACACACACACACACACACACTTATATATAGTTGCTTTAAATGGCAATGGTATTAATTTTCACATTAAGCTTCCTTCTCATGATTCAGGTGGTAGAGCACCACATGCAAGCGAAAGGGAGTACAGGCCCCTTTGAACCCTCATTACAACCACCCCCAAAAAATCATATGTAAATAACTGAAAAAGGTGTTTGGATAAGTCTGGGAGTAGGGACTGGAGGAAGGAAGGGAGAGGGCAAACAAAGAGGATGAATAAAGATGAATATGATCTCTGTAGTTTATTTATATGTAAATGAATCATTCACCACTTAATGAATTGTCGAGTATGGCTATAGGATAGGAGGGCAGTAAGGTTGATGGAGATACATTATATACAAGTGCAGAAATGTCACACTGAAACTACCTTTGTACAGCTGATATATGCTAATAGAACATGGAAAGTGAAATAAAAAGAAAAAATGGCTTTTACTACTCTTCAGTGGTTGTCTACTATTTATAAACTATCCTCTATTAGACCTGTTCATCTTAACTGACAATTTGCTTGAACTGAGAATTACCTGGGAGATTAGTGTCAGTACATCTCTGGGTATGTTTGCAATGGCATTTCAAATGAAGATAGGTTTTGAGGCCTCTGACTTAATAAATTGGTTTAACACTTGATGAATATATAACATGATGGTATCATCAAGGCGTAGTTAAAAGTGAGAGATGAGCCCTAGTTACAGCAAATAGGTCATGAGGACGATGTCTTTTGAGATTGTGTCTCACCTGTGTTGGTTTCTTCCTGTATTTCCTTTCCCCACTTCTTGAAGTCCATATAGTGAACTGTCTCAGCTCCTTCATACCCTGCCTGCCCAAAGAGACTGTGAGCCAAATCAACTTTCCCTCAGTTATTCTGTCAGGCATTTGAGTTACAGCTTGGTAAAACTAAACAACAGATGGACCAATAGTATTATCAAATAAATAAGATAGAATCTGAAATAAATGTATGCTTAAAACCTGTTTTAAAGTACTGTGCAATATAAGAAAAATATGCCAGGGGCTAGAAATGCAGTTCAGTGGTAGAGTGCTTGACATACATGCATAAGGCCCTGGGTTCGATTCCTCAGCACCACATAATCAGAAAAAAAGCTGGAAGTGGTGCTGTGGCTCAAGTGGTAGAGCCCTAGCCTTGAGCTGAAGAGCTGAGGGACAGTGCCCAGGCCTAGAGTTCAGACTCCAAGGCCGACAAAAAAAAAAAGAAAGAAAGAAAAATAAGCCAAAACGTTTTGTAATTTAGTCACAGTAATTTGTACTGACAATCAGCTTTATATGCATTTTCCCACTACTAGGGGAAACTATTAAGATACCATTAAGTAGAATATATTGTCTTAAAGTTATCAACATTGAGAAAATGAAAGTTGCATAATTGATTTATCTCTAACTCTCCAGGTTCTTTCTTGTGTTCTCCTGTGTCCCAATTTATGACTTATGTTCTTTTGTTTTCTTAATTCTCTGTTTGTACCTTAACTTTACTGTAACAAAGTTGTATTTGCCCTGCTATCCATCTACATTTCCCTTTCACCTGAGGAAAGCTCACAGGATTTTCATTCACAAGTAGAGAGGGCAGAAAGCTGAACCACACTGCAAATTAAGACATATTTGATCTCTAATTCATGATGTTTCTGCAGATATTTTGCAAAATTGTGTAATTCTATATTCATTTGATTTCATTTAACTATGTGTCTCTTCCTAAGCATTTTTTTCATATTTAGTATTTGCTTACATTGTATGGAGTAGGATATATTTCTAGATGAGTTTTCTACTCTTCTTATTTGAGCGGAGTATCAATGTCTCTCTTGGTGCTTTGTTGTTGTTGGACTGTGAAAAATCCAATGTTCATCAAGAAAAAATGCTATAAGTTGAAGTGACTATTAAAGATCTCATTTTATTTAAAAGAGCACATTGAAGAGTAAGTCATTAATTGTTTAAGTTTCCGTTAGGACCATCCTGTGAATAATCTAAGACATCAATCCCTCTATAGTGACTGAATACATGATCAACTTTGTATAAAGTACAGGAAATCCCTCTGTCCATTGTCTATCACTTGACAAACAGGAAATATCTCACTTAGCAATATTCCTGTTGATGTAATTAAAAAATTTAATTCCAAGAGGTGAGAAATATATTTAAAGTACATAATACTTTTTTATATTTATTGTGTGATATAGGCTAGCATTTCAAAAGCAAGAGAATCTGTTTGACATCACTGCTATTTGGCAATTTGATTCTCATTTTCTCTTTACTGAAATTAATTTTTGTTCAGTACTCCTGCCAATGAAACTATCTTGGTAAGTCAAACTTCATATCTTCCTTGCTTTCAAAATGGTGGTCAAGGACAATGAATATGCATGCCTCCCCCAAGGTAACAATATGCTAGTTACATTCCCTGCCACTGAAGCCCATGGAAACGTATCCAGTGACATCAGAAGACTGTATTGAGTCTTAAGCTGTGTCATGTGGCAATCATGTGAGAGTTTACACTTCTGCCACCTGATTTACAAGATTTGAAAAATATACTTACACTATTTCTTTTTTTTTGCAGGAGGGGGGTCCGGTAGTGGGGCCTTCACTGTGGGCCTGGGCGCTGTCTCTCAGCTTTTCAGCTCAAGGCTAGTGCTCTACCACTTGAGCCACAACACCACTTCCGGCTTTTTACTTTGCTTATGTGGTGCTGAGGGATCGAACCCAGGTCCTCATGCATGCAAGGCAAGCACTCTACCACTGAGCCACCTTCCCAGCCCCTTACACTATTTCTATTGAAATTTTTTTCAGTAGACTATAGCTAATGTTGATGAAAGAAAAATATATGGGAGAAAAATATATAATAACCAAGTAATTCTAAGGGTATAGACATCATCTGGGTTAATAGTCTATAACAATAGCACTCATAAATATTACATGTTCTATCTGCCTAAATCCTTTAAAAATCCTCTTGTGAATGTGTTGATATGACAATTATTTTCACATTGGATATGAAGAGAGGGAGGGTATTGATTAATGTGTCTATTTTGGAAGAACTTTAAAGAGTGAGTTTTTTTTAAATCCTTTATTCAAGTAAAATGATAAAATACTCACTGTATAGTGCAGATGCTAATATTCTAAATAATAGCATATACGTACATGAAAGCTAACAAAGATAGCAAATTAGTACCTAATTGGCTGGCTTCTCATTATTCTGGAATATAGAGCTTGCTGGTGTCCTGTGACTATTTCAAGAATTTAATTGTTCTTTTATTCCAAAAGCTTTGTTCAAACAAGCTGACATTGAGTTGATCTTCCCTAAAGCTATTGAGATATTTGACTCTGAAAAAAATGCTGATATTTTTCCTATTTAATAAAAGTAAGTTAGGTAAAAAGACTTAAGTAGTTGGACATCTAATAGTCTATCAGAAAAGTGACATTGTCATCATGGCCACACACACACACACACATATAGTGGTTAGTATGTATAGTGGTTAGAAGTAAATGACTATTACCATTGCATTGTTCGATACAAAATCATCCATTCAATCTAGTTATCCTTATGAATGGTGGAATGAAAGTTTTTGGTTTTGTATGTGACTGCCAAATAAATAGGACAGGAAAATTTTCATAGTACTGTGAACTGTTTGCTGGAAAGCCTTTTATTTGAACATTTATTCTAATGACCATGAATTTTCACTAAACATAAATTTTGATTGTTGACTTTGTATAATCAACTAGCTATTTAGCAGAGGGTTCAGTATGCTTTGATCTTTACACAGCACAACCTTAGCAATGTACGGAGTAAATCAATATGTAAAGACAAATAATTAACAAATTTTTATCATCTAATTTATGCATAGGAAAAATTCCATTTACACATGATGCTCAGGAAGGCACATGAAATCGGGGGTTGGCCATGGTAGTGCATGTTATAATTCTAGCTAAGTGGGGAGGCATAGGTAGGAGATATTGCAGTCCAAGGGTAGCGACAGGCAATAAAATAAAACAAAACAAGACAAAAAGAAAACAAAAGAATACTACAAGTAAAGTTGTGCTGAAAGATATAGGAATCCTGTGCTCAAATGGTAGCAGTAGTAAAGCATCCTTTTGAAATTACTGGGTCCTGTGTTCAAACTCTTGTAGCCAAAAACTAAAAGAAAGAAAAAAAGTAGAAGAGGAAAGATGGAGATAATATTACCTGCATACTTCCAAGAGTACAGAACTAAATGCATTTAAACTGAATTCATAATCAGCCTCACAAGGAGAAAGAAAAAGAGAGACAAAAATTATATTTCCAAAGAATACTTACAAATAAAATGGATTTGTTTTCAACTAGCATAAAGTAATTATTTAGGTCTCTTTCAAATCATACTCAAGAATTAAGTCAAGTTAAAATGTTTCCATGAAAAGCATAAAATAATATTTTTATCAGACTAACAAAAAGCAGAAGATAACAAATGATTTCACTGATTTATAATCTGCTTTTATACCACATAATTTGGTTATATGCAAGACACCTAGAATACATAGTGATCTCATTTCTTCTTTTGAATTAAGTCCATTCTTTGTAAGACTTAGTCATCTCCACATCCTGTCATCTAACACCAATTCAACAAGAACTTTCTGCCTTAAGCACATTAATTCTGCAAATTCACCTCCTCTTAATTAATTAGTAAACAAGTAAAAAAAAAAACCTCTCAAGGTGATGAATTACTGTGCTTAAAAATTACATGATTATTTCCCAAAGATGTTGTGTGGGAAAATATCCTCTCAGGTTTCTCCAAATATAGAGTTCTCTGAACTGGTTCTATGAACCAGTTACATTTGAACAGCTCTCCTTTCTTAATCCTTTCTCAATCAGAGTCACAGCAACAAAAATAAGAAATGAAAAAGTATATTTATTCATCAGCAACTGTTTATGAATCCCTCACTCTATATAAGCATAACAAAAAAATCCTTTGACATTTGACTGCCGAGAGTTTTAACTATACCATTCCTTCTTCCCTTTTACAAAGGAAAAAATAGCAGGAATTAATTGTGCAAAGAAGATTCGCTGTGATGTTTTCCACATGCATACGTTCTATCCTTGAATCAAATCCATCCCATTTATGTTACTCTTTCTTAACCTTTCTTTCCTCTCTGCTCCTTTTTAACTGTGTTTGATGGGCTTCATGATGGTATTTTCGCACAAATATGCAATATCTTTTGTTCCTTTGCTCTGCTCCTCCGTTTATGAGCCATGTGTGGACTTTTAAAAAGCCAAGGTGATTTTTCCTATGGCAGAAATTCACATGACAGCAATACCTGTCCATGCATTTGGAGCTAACACTCTCTAATGCATGGACAGATATTTGTGTCTATTCCAGGCCCTAACTACACTATAAACCCTTGAAAGTTTTCTTTCCCTCTGCTCTCAAGGCCACTTGGAGTTTGCCTGAAGAGTCTTCCCTGCCCTCTCCAAGCAAACCTTCCCATAGTGGTTATGTCTGTGGGGGATCATCTGTTCAGACATCTGAACCTAATTCTGAGTGGAGGATGCATTCCATCTCCTTGGGTAGCTGCATCAATGCCACAGATTGATGTTGACTGAGGATGGAATGTGTGGCCAAATAGATACATGTCTTTATAGAATTTAAGTTATCAAAAAACATACAAAATATGTTAGTGTAATACATTTTTAGTATTATTCTAGGATTCAAGAGGAGGAGAGAGAAATAGAATACAAAGTAGATGCTCAGTAGAGAGAAAAATTGTTACAAGAGATATGTGGGTCAAGACATATTAACAAACAAATGTGAAGGTAAAACCAGATCTGCAAGAGACTGATGTGGGAAAATAACAGTGAAGGATAAAAGGGAAGGAACAGTATGAGCAGAGAGAACATGATGCAGATTCTCTATGGTAGGAGCTGGTACTGTAGAGGATATAGGATATTAGATCTAATAACACACTGATCCTAATATTTGCAAGCATCCTGAAACAAGTGGCCTGAGGATTAAAAAACCTATAGTATATTCAAAAATGCAGTAAGAAGGTGTCACTCAATTTACCTTAATGAGCATTCACCTATCCACACAACTGGACTTATCAAAAAGATGTTGTTTGAGTCCAATGTTCAACAAAGAGCAAAGATGAAGATAAGATAAGAGGAGCAACACAATGCCACTGACACAAGGTGTAAAGCTTTTAGTAGTTACCAGCAATGTCTCTTGATGGAATCTGAAACCACAGCAGGTACTGTAAGAGGATATAGTTCTCTGACAAAAGTCAGGATCCCATACAGGTGGACCCATTGCAACAAAGAGATGTACAAGATGCTATGTTGAAAAATGAACTTTTGTTATTAGAGTTCTTGAATTTTGCCATTCTAACTGGGGTGAGGTGGTATCTCAATGTTGTTTTGATTTGCATTTCTTTTATGGCTAGGGAGGTTGAGCATTTTTTCATGTGTCTATTGGCCATCCTTCTTTCATCTTCAGAGAAGTTTCTCTTTAAGTCATTTGCCCACTTATTTATTGGGCAGTTGTTTCTTTGAGGATTTGTTGTTAGGGGATTTAATTTTTTGAGTTCCAAGTATGTTTTAGATATGAGACCCTTGTCCGTTGTATGGCTAGTGAAGATCTTCTCCCAGTCTGTGGGCTTTCTATTGATCTTGCTAGATGCTGGAGGGGACTGGACAGAAGGGAACCTTACTTCATTGTTGGTGGGAGTGCAAACTTGTTTAACCACTTTGGAAAGTAGTATGGAGGTTCCTCAAAAGACTCCACAAAGAGCTCCCCTATGACCCAGCAATCCCACTTTTGGGCATTTACCCAAATGCTTACAAACAAGACCACACTAAAGCTACCAGCACAACTCTGTTTATTGCAGCATTATTTACCATAGATAAGATATGGAACTAACCCAGATGCCCCTCAGTAGATGAATGGATCAAGAAAATGTCGTATATATACAAAATGGAATTCTATGCCTCCATCAGAAAGAATGACATTGCCCCATTTGTGAGGAAATGGAAAGACTTGGAAAAAATTACATGAAGTAAGCCAAGCCCAAAGAAACATAGGTCCCATGGTTTCCCTTATTTGCAATATCTAGTATATACATGAGTCAAGCAGAAAAGGTCAGATAAGTTGATGTTAGGAAAATGAACCCTAAGATATGTATTTAAATGTTTTTTTTTCGTGCATTTGTTTCTAAAGCATTTATAAGATTAATTCTTTGTTGCTTTGTATGTCCTTTCCCTCACAGTATAACTCCTGCTTTCACTGTAAAAAAAAAGAAAAATGAACTTTACAATTTAGGCTGGGGGGCAAAGGGGAGAATGTAGTTGTAGAGATAGGAGGGAAGGAATGGTCGGGGATAAACAAAGGAGGAGGCAACAATACTTGATAAGAAATGTACTCATTTCCTTGCTCAACTGATTGTAACCCCTCTGTACAGTATTTTCACAATAAAAATCTTATTTATAAAAGAAAGTCAGGGATTCACCCACTCTCAGAGATCCCTGCCAAATATTAAGAGGAAAGACATTTCTCTCTTCCTTCTTCATGTGTGTCTCCTTCCCATAATTCTCACTGACAAAATTCAAATGAAAACAACTTCCTAGGAAACCCTGAGAAATTAACTTATAAGTTTCAGTCTTCTGCAATGTGGGGCAGAGCAGAGGAAGTATCATCAATAAATCTAGCAGGAAAGCAGTCCAGTATTGTCATGGGAAATCATGATATCAAAAACAAAGCTTTTATGTTAAATTAACAAGTCAGTACTGTGGTCATTAAAATAGTCATATCTACAAATTACTTTGGCCTCTGGATACTGGTAAGACATGAAAGTCAAATCCCAAAGTAACTATGACACTTTTACCCAACGGTGAGATGAAGCCAACATAATATTTTTGAATATTAGATATTTTTAACTATATCTGAAATGAGCATTCTGATTGATAAGAAATGTATTCACCAAAAAATGACAGAAGCCTCAGAGTTTGAGAGCACAAATCAAACATTATTTCATAAACGGTTAAGTTATACATGAGCATGGCATCTACTTTAACGACAGTTTTGAAAGTAGATCATGATTGAAGGTTGAATTTTCACACATTGAGTCAAAAATTTGACAAAAACTAGGAACTATTTTTTTAGAAAGTTGATAACATAAAGCCCAGGAACTCAGAATTCATGTTTCCAAATCATTTTTTGACATATTTAGAAATGATTTCTTTCCACACAGTGCTGTATTCTAGCCATAGGTCACACCAGCTCCCTGCATTCACATGAAGCCTCAAACACTATAAGTAATGGGCTATCAGAAATGTCTTGCTTATCACATATTTAATCCTCTCCAAGTAAATATATAACACACCCAAAAAACTGGGAATCTAGACCAATTATGAGTACATTTGTCCTTCCTGTTCCTGTGCTCCAATTCTTGTTCTAGCCAAGCTCTGAGAATTAGCATAGGAGGTAGGGAAACAGGGAAGGCATCTGTCAGGAGCTGGCTTCCTATTCAGCTGTTAAGAGATGCACCTGCCTGCTTCAAAATAAGAGAGACCAAAAGACAGTGAAGTAGGAGGGACAGATGCCCAGCAGGCCGGCTTTGTGAGCTGCTAAAAATACTGCACTGGAAATGATAAGGCAGAGAACAGAAGACTATCCAGGTGTTATTGCCTTGGGGGGTACTGAGAGCAGCCCTTGTGTTAATGCCCAGTACCTCATCACAGAGCTGTAATTGAGTGCCTTAGACAAGATTACAGGTTTGTCTTGTCTAGAAAAGGCACAATGTCCTCCTCTGTGTGCGCCCTCTTTCAGTTACACTATTGGACAACTAAGAACTGAGCTGATGGGGTGATGTTTAATATATCCCTTTGTACAGGTCCATTGTTAAAGAGTGGCTTAGAAATAAAAATGGGGTGAAAGATAATTTAATATGCTTGCTAAGCTTAAAACGGGCAAAGTTATTTTATGTAGTGAGAACATTGTATCCTAACCTCTGGTGATAAGCCATTTAACTATCATTCACTGTGGCTACTTTGATCTCTGAACTTGTATGAGAACTTTGATGAGAACTGGTGCAGATTTAATAGGGGTATTAGAGAATTGCTGTCCATCTTCCTGCAGCCAATAGCATCACAGGAGAGACCCTGAGAAAAGCACATTTTTTTCCAAGAACCTTCAGAGTAACAGGAGATAAGGTTAAAGACAATAAAAGTGTTACTGCAAATGTTTCAGCAGTTATTTATAGAAATAAGAACTGAGAAAACCACAGGGGCACGTAGAGCAAACACATTGATGGAAGACTTTTGTCCTAGCACCTACTCAGAATCTCCTTGGGACTTTCACTAAAATGAAGTACAATAAACCTTAAACGCAAACCACTCAATGCCCTAGACAAGAAAGAAAAAAAAATAAAGGTTTGGTAAAGAAACTTTATGGGCTGTGACCTTCCACGGAGATCACTCAAAGTATACACACCACAGCAGAAAATAAATGACAGACAGCAAATTGGCAGGCAAGTCCCACGGGACTAAACAACGTAATGTCATGTAGTTTGTAAAGGCATGTAGATCTGTCACCACAGCTTGCATGAAGGACACACACTGAGCAAACTTTTATTAATGTGTCCCATTACCTTGGCGTGTGTGACTTGCTCTCCCACGTGCATTATGTAAAGCAGCCTGGCATTTGGCACATTGCTTCCTAATGTAGTCTTAAGGGCTCTACTCAGCTATGCAAGTAATTATTATCATATGCACCTACACATTATAGTTTTGTTTATGAATTTTCTCCAACATTAAAATTATTTACACTTAAACCTCTCCCATGCCTTCTGTAGGAGAATTCTGGCTTGGCAATAATCCCCAAGAGATAAGCACTTACAAGAAAACTAGAACTCTATCCTTCTAAACTAAAGGACCGATCAAGGTTTTCAGAACAAAGCAATGGGAAGAGTATCTATAAAATATTTATTGAGTTTGCTTTATCAGAGTCTAGACAATCATGCTATTCTTAATCATAAGTGAAAATTTAAAAGTAACTTCCCATCATATCTTTGACAGCAGGCAAAAAATTGATGACAAATATTTTTATAATAAAGTGAATTTGTAAGTGATGAGGCAGAAAAGAAACCTTTTTTAAAATGTGTACTATGTTTAAAAGAATCCATAATGATTAAACTATTGTTAACAAAGTGTTTCCTTTTAAAAAATAATCTAATTCCTATTTTATTCTTCTCTGAAGATTTTTCTTCCCATATTGATTAGCATATGTTAGTGATACAGTGGTATGTCACTGTGATGTTTCCATACGTAAATATAATTTATCGTGATCTAACACATCTTTTCTATTTTCTAAATAAATTACATTTAATTAATATGAAACAATGAAACATAAGTATCCTAAAATGTTAGTTCAGCCAGGCACTGGTGGCTCACGCCTGTAATACTAGCTATTCTGGGGGCTGAGATCAGAGGATCTGTGTTCAGCCAGGAAGGCCCATGAAACACTTATATCGAACAAACCACTAGAATACAGGAAGTAGTCCT
The DNA here is from genome assembly GCF_000151885.1 of Dipodomys ordii. Taxonomy (NCBI): domain Eukaryota; kingdom Metazoa; phylum Chordata; class Mammalia; order Rodentia; family Heteromyidae; genus Dipodomys; species Dipodomys ordii. The sequence continues at coordinate 38,568,742 of NW_012267221.1, read as the reverse complement.
GAGGCTCAGGTGGTAGAGCGCTAGCCTGGAGCTGAAGAGCTCAGGGACAGCGCCCAGGCACAGTGTTTAAGCCCCACAACCAACAAAATAAATGAATAAATAAATAAAATGTTAGTTAAACTTGAAAGTACTCTCATTATTCAAGAATGTATTTAGGTTTTAAGGAATAACAAACTTTTATTTAAGATATTTTATAAAATATGAAGTTTTATATTGTATATGAAATGAAGTTAAGGAAGCAAAGTGGAAAATGAGACTTGAAAAATTATGATAAAATCTGAATAAGATTAGGGCATATATTTTGCTAATAAACAGGATCACAACTTTACTCTCAATTGTGAGCAGCTAATCCAAAATGAGAATCTTTGTGTCCAATAAGATAATTTTTGTATAATAATCATTCTCAATTCTAATTCTTGGAGAAACACACTTGTTCCATAATCATAATATAGCATGTAAAAATCATGTTCATCATCATACTTAAAGAGTAAAACCAGTAATGCATTCGTTAATTGATTTTCTGGTAGCATCTTTCAGTGTGGTCCTATACTGAAGCTAATGTGAGGTGTAACAGAAATTATTCTATAATGCTTTGAAATCATACATTATCTGTTTTCCTGGCTCTAATCCTCTAATTCAATTTAGAAAAGGTATTGAGTCTTTGTAGTAGACATTTGTATTATATTCATACCTTTTCAAAAGATTGTGTTGAAAGCAACACAGTCAGCAGTATAGTCACTATCCTCAGTATCAGCAGTGATACTCACTAGGCACTTTGTTGGAAATGAACTATACAACTTCAGGGGAAGGGGCTCGGGAGGGAAAAAACTGGGATAAAATGAGGGAGGAGTGACACCATTAAAAAAGAACTGTACTCATCACCTGACTTATGTAATAGTAACCCCTCTGTGCACCTTTACCATAAAATTTAAGTTAAAAAAAAAGAAATTCAATTGAAGTCTGCGAGGTGAAGTCAATGAAAAATACCTGACTCAATATTATTCCACAATTTTGGAGACAAGTTATTATAAGCCATAGTAGCTATATATATATATATATATATATATATATATATAGGGTATAATACAGTATCTTCTTTAGAACACAAAATACAGAGCTCTGATAATTCACTTCTATGAGGCCCCAAGAGAATATTGTGTTCCCAAGAACTCATCCTGCCATTATTAAAAGTTTTCAATATTTAAGATTTCAGATGCCACTAACTTGATGTGACTACGAAGAAATCAACATATAATTCTAGCAAAATAGTAGGACTCCTTAGAAACTCTGCTGACAATAAATATCATCAATAATTTCTTGCTTGCTTTCATGCTTTTTGTGTAAGTCCTGGTATTGAACTCAGGGCCTAGGAGCTAGCTGTTCCTGAACTGTTATGTTCAAGTCTAACACTCTACCACTTGAGCCACAGTTCCACTTATGCTTAATTGGAGATACTTAATTTATACTTAATTGGAGATAAGGGACTCATGGACTTGCATGTTCGGGCTGGCTTTAAACTATGATCCTCAGATCTCAGCTCCTGAGTAGCTAGGATTACAGGTGTAAGCCATTGGCCATGGCCACATTTCTTAATATGTACAAAGTCTACAACATAATTTTTCCAGTTTCGCTACATAAAAAATTGGTATGGTAGATTTTATGAATAAGTTTATTTAACCCACTCAAGAATATTCCTATGATCTTAGTTGGTTTATTAAGAAAATCAGCCTCTTCAATTTAAAAACCTAGCAATCTAAAAACATAGGGAAACTAATTAGAGCACAACTGAAGGACTGTTTTTCTAAAATGGGATCACACAGGAGTAATTTTTTGTTACACTCATTAAGAATAATAGTATGTTTATTATTTTCAGGACAATTGCAAAATTTTTGAAGAACTTTCTCAAACCCTCAGCCATATGTAAGTGTTGGAATCATAGTAGCTATATTTTTTTCCAGAAATCATACATGTGCTGATAATATTGCAGTATTATGCTGATAGTACCTGAAATATATAAAATAAACTTAGATTTAAACATTGTATTATAGAGACAATGTCTACCATGAACTAATTATAGTTTTAATGCATACTGAACATTAATTATTTGTTAATAAACAACAATATGTAAAATAAAATGAAGTATATTTCATGAATTTCACAGTATATCATTGGTAAGCAAAATCATGTATTAATCAGTTCAAGAGATATACACTTTGTAAATATTCCCTTTAGTTTGGAAAAATATGAAGGTTATGATAAAGAGTTGAAAGTTCTCGCATTCTGGGAGAAAAGAAATATCTATATTTTTCAGTCATGGTTCTAATTTGGTGATAGTGAATATTTTATTTAAATATTCTGAAGTTCAGTGATGTTCCCACCAAGGAAATAACCATAATAAAGATGCTATTATAAGAATTAAATGATATGCTGTAAACCCTTAGAAAAATATTGTCCATTCCTCCTTGTTTCCAAATTGTGGGAGATACTATATAAATGGATTTCATAAAACGCATGACACCATCTGAGTCCCTGTCTCTTCAGTAACAATTCAAGATAGCAGATAGAATATAATACACTCTTTCCTAGTGTAGAAAGACCATACATCATAGGAGAATAGGATCTCTGGAATCTGATATGGATTGAAGGATCACCTTTCTCATTTCATGGGCTAGACTTTAAGCCAATCTTGACTTGAGTTTCTTTTTTTTCAGCAATAACATTATTTTTACTTTCTTGTATTATTTCTTCTTTTTTTATTAAATAAGTTTTTATTGTGAAAATCCTGTACAGAGGAGGCATTACAGTTACACGAGCGAGGTAATGAGTACATTTCTTATCAAGCATTGTTGTCTCCTCCTTTGTTTTTCCCCTACCATCCCTTCCCTCTCATCTCTATAATTACATGCCTCCCCAACTCCCCATCTCCCCAACCCCCGCCTAAATTGTAAAGTTCATTTTTCATCAGAGTATCTTCTACATCTCATTGTTGCAATGGGTCAACCGGTATCCCTGTTTAAACAATTTGTTTTTTCCCTTCCCCTCCCCAAATTATACCAACATCAAATATAGTGAAAACAGGAGTTACACCATTGGGGAGAGACATACAATTCAGTTTCAAATCTGTAAAAGTCTTACCTTTTGAAACTTCGCGAGAAAGCATCATATGCCATGGTGAATGTCTGTAGTATATATAGGAGTCACAGTAAATATTAACATTCTCTACCTGTGATGGAAAGAAATGATGTGTTCTTATCATTATAATCTAAGCAGAAAGTCAATACTTGCCTTTAGAGAATTGTTTAAACTGTTACTAAAATAATCATATTTTAAAAGTTCATTTGACATGAGAGAAAAGAAAAATTCACTTATAGGGCATTGTTGCCCATTGGATAAAACACTTTTATGAACTTGTGAGCATTATTAGATCTAAGGATGTAAGGAATACCCAAAGCAATTAGTAATTGTTATTTCCCAACAAATCAGAGTTATCAATGCAGTGAAGTATTGTACAGGGATTTGGTAGACCTGAATTCTATTCCCACTTCTGCTATTCTCTAGTTTTATAACACTGAAAAGTCACTTCACCTTTCAATGTTGGAGGAAACTTATAATTAACTTTCCTGGATGTGTCAACCTTCCTCTGAAGCAGTTGGGTAGATATAATGGTGTTTCCCATAAAAATGTAAAATGACTCATGTTTCCTAGGAAATATTTCCTACAAAGTTTATTTTGGACTTCGAAGGAATTTAACTTGATTGATAAAATGTGCATTTCTTGTCAGTTGCTGGTGGTTTGTGCCTGCAATCCTACTCAGAAGGCTGAGATCTGAGGATCATGATTCAAAGCCAGCCTGGGCAGGAAAGTCTGTGAAACTCTTCTCTCTAATTAACCACTAGAAAGCCAGAAGTAGCACTGTGGCCTAAGTGGTAGAGCACTTGCCTTGGGGTGAAGAGCTCAGGGACAGTACCCAGGCCCACAGTTTAAGCCTCATGACTGAATACAAGCCCTAGTAATGGTATGTGTGCGTGTGCACATGCACGCACGCACACACATACACACACACATACAGAGTGCATTTCTGTACACTTTGACTACTTTGGCATCAGTGATATAACATACAAAGCTTATCAACTCAAATTTCTCCAATTATCAAAAAGGCCTCTCAGGGCTATTATTTTACCTTGATTTTATTTTGGGGCCTAAGTAATGGAAGAGAATTTAAGAGGTAGAGGCATTAATGAGACACTCAGCAGCTAAAAATGTGACTATCTTTCACAACAAATATGTAAGCAATGTATCTTATTCAAATAGAATTTTTAAAATGTATCTATAATGAATAACACAAAATATAGGTTTAGACATGTTCTACTGTATAATTCCACACATATCAAAATGCATAAACTTTGAAATACTTACCTAAAAAGAGTTATGTTTAAATTGTCAAAAACTTCATGATTGCATTACTTGTCAAAAACACCTACCAAGGCAGAGTTATTTGAATTAATACAAACTGACTAGCCCATGAAGATACTCATATTCTTCTAATAACTCTGAGCACTGGTAAAAATCTACATCAGTTTGCAGTCACAGACAGAAGCAAATAACGAGAATGGAAGATGAATAATTTCAAGTTCTCTGGCCAAACCTTGGTTCCTGATAACATCTCACTTGTTTGTGTCAGTAGTGGGGATTGAACTCAGGACTTAACACTCTTGCTCAGCATTTTTGCTCATGGCTGTTACTCTATCATTTGAATTAGTTCTCCTCTTCCTTCTTTGTTTTATCTTCATTCGAGAAATCTTCTGTTAGAAAATGTTCCAGAAGGTAACTTGTTTAAAATCAGGGAACCAGTAAGTACAAGTAAATTTCATGTAAACTTGCCTTTCAATCAAAATCAGACCCTTGCAACAGGGGAATTTTCCAAGAGTCCTTTTTTCTTGTACAAATAGTTAACATCACTATGTAAAAGGCATACAAAAATACACTATGAAAAAAAAAACAGGCTGGGAATGTGGCTTAATGGTAGAGTGCTTGCCTAGCATGCATGAAGCCCTGGGTTCGAAACCTCAGTACTACAAACAGAAATAGCCAGAAGTGGCACTGTGCTCAAGTGGTATTAGTGCTAGCCTTGAGCAAAAGAAGCCTAGGGAGAGTGTCCAGTCCCTGAGTTCAAGCCCCAGGACTGGCAAAAACAAACAAACACCCAAAACAAAACAAAACACAAAACAATTCGGGGAGGGATAGTGGGACAACAAACAACAAGGGAAGGGCTAAAAATAATCAACAAATAATGTAATTATTGCCTTACTCGTGTAAGTGTAACCCCTCTGTACAGCATCTTTATGAAAATAAAAAAGGAAACGATTGTCCCAGCATGATACCCAGAAGAAGCATATAAAACACTATTCAGGTGAGATGTTGATAATCTGTTCTCCAACCACCTTCCTGCTCCAGAATGCAGAGAGGCAAGTTCTGAAATTTTCTCTGGAGTTTTCTAAGACAAGGAAGAAAACAGACCACCCTAGATAGCGGTTAGGAAACAGCAGCTGCTTATTTTCAGAGACACAAATGGTGCTTATTGCCTCTGCCCCATCCCTCCTTTCCAACCTAGAGAAAGCATAAAACAGATGTCCTCTCTCTCTCTCTCTTTTCCCTCTCTTTCCCCATCAACTGATTTATCGGGTTAAAAATAAACATTTTTCCAATGCAAATAACAATAAAAAGAAACAGTTTACAAAGGGTTCTAAAAATAGCTCAAGGTAGAGCTTATTCATTATGTAAAAACTTTCATTTCTTTCTTTTCTTTCTTTCTTTTTTTTTGTTGGTCATGGGACTTGAACTCTGGGCCTGGGCACTGTCCCTCAGCTCTTCAGCTCAAGGCGAGAGCTCTACCACTTGAGCCACCGCACCACTTCCGGTTTTCTGGTGGTTTATTGTGGATAAGAGTCTCATGGATCTTTTCTGCCCAGGCTGGCTTTGAACTGCGATCCTCAGATCTCAGCCTCCTGAGTAGCTAGGATTACGGGCGTGAGCCCTGCAAAACCTTTGATTTCTTTAGTCTCACTAGTTAGTTGATCTCCTCCTCCCCAGTGGTGTTATTCACTTGATATTTCAGACACATCAGGTCTTGCCTTGCCCCCTCCACCCACACTGGCCACAACTGGTACCCACAGGTCCTCCAGGCAGCCTTATTACTATCAGAGTACCACGATGTGCTTAACACTCAAATAGAGAGGGGGCAGGCCTCGAGCAGTATAGGTAAGTCATTTAAAACATGCACACTCACACACAGACTCTCTCACACACAACCACAAACAAAACTACTCCCTGATCTCCATATTCACCTGGACTGCAACATCCCTTGAGACTCTTTCACAGGAAACACTACAACAGACAGAATTCTAGAGTGTTTAAAGACAGACAGTCAGACAGAGGGGTGCTGCAGAGCCAGGCTCTGCTCAGGGTCAGTACGGTCTTGCACACACAGCAGCCCTTATATCTGCTTCCATGGCAAGAACCATGCATTATGCAACTAGCATGTAGTTGCGGAGTGGTACAGCTGGTCACATGAACAGTGAAAGGCCCTTAACTTTGCCTTAAAAACACCAAACCTAAATGAAACATCTCTCCCAAAGCCACAGAATCCTGAAAATCTCTGAACAGCACCTGTCAATCAATTTTCCAAGCACCAAGCTACATGAACGAAACAGAGTTTCAATAATCCCTACTTTCCTGCTCTGAGCACAAAAGAGCTCTCTTTTGGAAAGTCTCTCATTCAGATGTTCTGGAGGATTTGTCTTCCTGGACTGACTCTAAAGCTTGATTCTCAGATCAGAGTCTCGTGAGTAGGTAGGATTAAAGGTGTGAGCCATTCTCCGATTTTCTGGAGATTTATGTATGGCCTATCTGACCTTACCAATACATTCCCAAAAATGTGTTTCCAAATATTTACTCTAATAGATATATATATATATATATATATATATATATATAGCCTTGCTTATTTATTGTGTGTCCAATCTCCAGTCAGTAGTTTAGGATATAGTATTTAGTTTATAATATATCATTTTTATTATTTTAACTTAATTTTACTGCTTCACTTTTGTTTATATAAATCATCAAACCAATAAAATAATTAGGGTTAAAAATGGATGTAATTTCCTAGAATGGTTGTTAACCAAGTAATATGATCAAATAAATTCACAAAAATATATAGTCAGCAAATAAAAATATTTGGTAATCAGTAACTTTTGAAATTTTTTGTGGTCTCAGGGGATACAGTATGCAATTGGACAACATTTTGATGAAACAATCCTCATAAACAAGTGAATGCGAAAATGGTGGCATCTGCAGAAATGATGAGCACAAGCATTTCAAAAGATAGAGAACAGTTTGACAGGATATAAAGAAGATACACTTCAAAATTTTCAGAGAACAACCAAAGTAGAGTGCATGCTGTGCCACAAAAGCCAAGAGCCAAATTGGAATTAGTTAAATTCAGAAAGACTGAAATTTGAAAATAGTATGTCTCCTGAGGGGAAAAAAGTGAATTCAGTGCTAATGATCTCAGCAAATGCTCAAATCAAAATGCAGGATTCTGACTCCATTAGAGACTGTACAAATCTTCAAGGAAGCAGCTTAGAAAGCATGATTTGAACCCAACATTTAGATTTAGAATCTGTAAAAAAGACACAACACGAATACAGAGACAATGAAGAATCAGACTGATCATCCAATAACTGAAAGGGGACATTAACTTTGAATGATAAATGGAGTTCAGAGAAGCCCAACAATATAAGTGAATAAAACTTTCATATATGAGACATATGTGTCAAAATATCATGAGTGAGATGATCTTCTAGTTTACAGAAGTAAGCTACATACTTTTGTCTCCAGAGATCCCAATCTCTGGTAAAGTGTTCATAAGGACAGTCACACAAACCTAGGAGCCTGGGGCTCTAGTAAACAGAGTCTGTAAAGATACTGATATTTGTTCTTCAGATCATGGGAAGTTCAAGTATAGCATTCAGCCATAAGACCATAAGAACAAACTCTGTTTATGTTTCCAAGGGAAGACAAGTAAGACAGTATATTTCCCTCACACATTTACAATGGTGTACTACAAGTCGTTATGTTTTTCCTTATAATGGCTACAGGCCTAAGATTAACTTCCTGAAGTGGTATTTCTCATCTCACTTTTTTCATACTCTCCAGGACATGCAATAATACATTATATTACTTTCTATAGGAAAAACTATTGGGAAAAGCTGGCTTCTATTTAAAAATTATTCATTTTGGCTACACAGAAATCTATGTTTTGATTCAAAACATAGACCTTATGCTCAAACATCAAAATCCTGTGAATTTATTATCTGACATTATTTTCAGTTTGTAATTGGAAAATTCTAATCATTGTTGAACTCCTTTTGCCCACAAATAATTCATTTTTGACAAGATTTTAATTAAGGGGACATTCTTAGCACAATGTACGTACTAAATATGAGCTCAAAAAATACTTGGAAAACTAGGAAATAAAACATTACTCAAGGGTCTAATCAGCTAACATATGTTTTATTTTATGCTTCATGCATTCTGTTTCTGACTTTGTATCTTTATCCTTTATAGATTTACCAATTGCAATGGTTTTGTAGTTGAATCATTTAAAGTCTGTAGAATGATGAAATATACAAACACAGGTGATTTTGATTTATCCCTTCCTATGTGTATGCCTTTGATTTCTTGACTTTTGTTACTTATTCTGCCTAAAAATTTCAATTACATTAACAGTGGTGAGTTAGTCACAGAATAGAGACCCCAAAAATACATTTATTCATCTACAGCCAAATGAATATTGACAAATATGCCAAAATAATACACTGAATAGAGAACAAACTAACAAATGAAACTGAAAAAGTACATGTCTAGATAGGGAAGAGTGAATTTTTACCCTTGTACAAAAGTTGGACCAATGATTTACTTTAAGAACTGAAACTCTGAAACAACTGGAAGGAAACATAGAGGAATAGTTCTTTTCTTCATAGGACTCCAATCCACAGAAAATGAAAGAAAGAATCAGTAAATGGTATATCAAACTAAGAAGCTTGTTCAATACAAAGTAAAAACTCAAAAAAGTGAAGTAACAGCATTAAAAAGGGAGAAAAAAATTCCAAACTATTCATTGGCAGAGGGTTAATATGAGGGATATAAAAGGAACACAAAAGAAAACAAAAACCAATCAGTCCATTTAAAAATGATACAATGGTTTGAATGAACATTTCTCAAAAGAAGAAAAACCAATGGAAAGATACTAAAAATGTTCAATATGACAAATGTCATGCAACTGCAAAAAATACAATGATGTGCTCTTGCAGATAAAAGGTTATTCTAAATAAATGCTAGTAAGATTTTGGAGGAAAATAAATTTTCATGCATGGTGAATCAGATTGCAAACTTTTAAAAATCATTCTGGGAAATGTATAGAGTTTCCTACAAAAATTCAGAAAAGATCTATAATATGATCCAACATATTACTTCTGAGTATATATACAAAGGAAATAGAATCAGAATACCAAAAGACAATGGAACATCCATAGTTATTTTGGCATTATTCAAAACATCTAAGATGTAAAATCAGCTAGCTGTCAATCAATAGATAAAAAATGGTGAATATGCATACACAATGGAGTATTATTTATCATAAAGAAGAATAAAATTGTGCATTTCTGTAAAATTGGGTGAAGTTTGACGATTTTGTGTTAAGTGAATAAAGCTATAGAAGAGAGACCACAATCGGGATTTTCTCTCACATATGGAAGCTCAAACACATTAACCTGAAAGTATGATAGTGTTAAGAGTTTGGAAGCTATGTAAGGTAGTCAGGAAGTACAGCAGAGAATTTTGACTGAATAGATAGGTAAATAGAAAGACAGACAGACAGACAGACAGATAGATAGATAGATAGATAGATAGATAGATAGATAGATAGATAGATAGATAGATAAACAGAATCACTTTAATTCCTACAACTCACATATATTCAAGCATATTCGTATTTTTGAAAGATGATGTAATTTCTTCTAAGAATAAAAAATTTCCATTTTTCCCTATTATGACTTTAGTTCATTGGTATCTGTTTCAATACCTATTCTACATAAATAAATATACCATTTTGAAAATCAGAAAGTCTGCAACGTTTCTCTTTACAATCAGTTTTGTGCATTTCAAAGTGTCAAGGGTAATAATTATTCAATATGAATGTCTTTCTTTTTTATTTTTTTTTAATTTTTATTGTGAAAATACTGTACAGAGGGGTTAGAATTACATGGGCAAGATATGAGTCAAGATTATGTGATGTTAGGAAAATGAACCCTTAGATATGCATTTTAATGTTTTTTCTTTCATGCATGTCTTTCTAACCACATTTATAAGATTATTTCTTTGTTGCTTTGTATGTCGCTCCCCCACAGTATAACCCCCGCTTTCACTATATTTGATGTCAGTATAACTTGTGGAGGAGATGGGGAAAAACAAGTCGTTTAAGGATACAGGTGGACTTGTTGCAACAATGAGAAGTACAAGTTGTCATGTCGAAAACGAGCTTTACAATGTCGGTGCAGGGGGGTGGGTGGAAGGATTGGCTGGGGGGGAGCCGGAGGCTGGAAAGGGATGTGAAGAGTAAACAAAGGAGGAGGTTGCAATGCTTGGCAAGAAATGTATGCATTATTCTGCCCTTGTAATTGTAACCATTCTGTACAGTATGTTCACAAATAAAATAAAATTAAATTAAATTAAAAAAAAAGAATTACATGGGCAAGGTAATGAGTACATTTCTTATCAAGCAGTGTTGCTTCCTCCTTTGTTTCCCCTTCCCATCTCTTCCCATCTCCCCTCACCCCCCGCCCCCGACCGGCCAAAGTTGTAAAGTTCGTTTTTTTTTTTTAATTTTAATTTTAATTTTTTGTGAACATATTGTACAGAGAGGTTACAATTACATGGGCAAGATAATGAGTACATTTCTTATCAAGCATTGCAGCCTCCTCCTTTGTTTACCCTTCACATACCTTCCCAGCCTCCCCCCGCCCCCCCACCCAATCCCCCCCCCCACACCAAAGTTGTAAAGTTCATTTTCGACATAACGACTTGCACATCTCATTGTTTCAATGGGTCCACCTGTATCCCTATTTAAACGATTTGTTTTTGCCCTTTCCCTCCACAAATTATACCAACATCAAATACATCAAATACAGTGAAAGCAGGGGTTATACCGTGAGGGAGGAACATACAAAGCAGCAAAGAAATCATATTATAAATATATTAGAAACAATCACAAGGAAGAAAAAAAATCATTTGAATACTTATCTTGGGGTTCATCAACTAATCTGATCTTTTCTGCTTGACTCAGACATATACTAGTTATTGCAAATAAGGGAAACCATGGGATCTATGTTTTTTGGGCCTGGCTTACTTCACTTAATATAATTTTTTCCAAGTCTTTTCATTTCCTCACAAATGGGGCAATGTCATTCTTTCTGATGGAGGCATAGAATTCCATTGTGTGTGTGTGTGTGTATACCGTATTTTTTGATCCATTCATCTACTGAGGGGCATCTGGGTTGGTTCCATATCTTAGCTATGGTAAATAATGCTGAAATAAACATAATTGTGCTGGTAGCTTTAGTATGGTCTTGTTTGGGATCATTTGGGTAAATATCCAAAAGTGGGATTGTTGGGACATAGGGGAGCTCTATGTGGAATCTTTTGAGGAACCTCCCTACTACTTTCCAAAGTGGTTGAACAAGTTTACATTCCCACCAACAATGCAGTAGGGTTCCCTTCTGTCCATATCCCCTCCAGCATCTGTTGTTATTAGAGTTCTTGATGATAGCCATTCTAACTGGGGTGAGGTGGTATCTCAATGTTGCTTTGATTTTCATTTCTTTTATGACTAGAGAAGTTGAGCATTTCTTCATGTGTCTATTGGACATCCTTCTTTCTTCTTCAGAGAAGTTTCTCTTTAAGTCTTTAGCCCTCTTATTTATTGGGCAGTTGTTTCTTTGAGGATTTCTCTTTCTTAGGGGACTAAATGAGAAAATGTTTGTCCCAAATACAACTCAGAATTCTTTTCAGTACTTCGTTGCTTCACCACATGATTGAAATACAAACTACCATGTAGAAAGACGCCCACACATAAAGCCTTCCGTGCATGTATTGCAAGGGTGCATGCCCCCTCCATATCCAGGTGTTCCTAGGTAAAAGGACTAAATAGGAGTTTGTCACAATCATTTGACAATTCTATTGGTGTTAAGGTTTACAGTCTGCAGATTTTAACATCAATGTAACCCATCTCTCTCATCTAAGAATCACTCACTGGAAAAACTATAAATGTCAAACTTTCCAGGTGATGGATGGAGAAGAAAACCCAAGGCCAATGAACTGGATGTGCAGACAGGAAATTGTACATGATCTTTTCTTTTATTTCAGAGAGAATTCATAACACTACCTTGTTGATTCTTTTAAATCTCTCTTGTAGTACATAAATAACACTATGAAAATTGCCCAAAACTTGATCTGTAATGAACTTACTATGAATTCAACTGCACTGTTTTTATAGCATGCCACAAAAAGTGCCCAGTAGACATTTGGTGATATGTGACTTCATCATGGATCATTCAAGCTGTAACTACAAAAATAGATATCCCCTTTTACTACTTTAGTGCTATCTTAAAAAACACATAACAAATGGGTCTCATGTAAAGTCCATTTCAAAGAAGTTAATACACACATACACACACAAATATATATAATATACAAACAAGATATATTTGTATATGTATGTAACACTACAATATATATGCACAAATATAATACTATATATGTTGTGAATATATAAAAACACAAAATATGCATTATTATTTTAATTTTAAACATTGAATTGGGAATATGGTCTTTTAGTAGTTTTTTTTCTTTTGCCCAGAAAAATGTAATGCCCAGCCTATAATTACACACCCAATACTGATATTATGTCAAATCTAAGTTTAAGCTATCTTAATAATCAGTTTACCAGCCAGATGTCAGGTGTTTACCCTCACTTACATCCTGCCCTTACATCCTAGTTGATTGTAATCATTAGGCAACATCAAATTCTGCTTTCTTTTAAATTCTCCACATATACTATTTTAGATTGTTTAAGCTTAATGATTCTGAAGTGCTATGAAGTAATGCTTACATCATACACAAACATCTGGTTTGCATTGTCCTTGATTAATTCAGGTGTAGCCAAATTATTCCTCTTCAATTTGGGCCCTTTTTTAGTTATTCTGGCCTGCAATGGTTCATCCCTCTTCTTCATTAAACAAAGTACATTCCTTTTTTCTGATTTTATATTTTTCATTTTAATATATTTTTTTATTGTAAAGATACTGTACAAAGGGCACATTTCTTTTTTCAAAACATTTTAACTTTAAGCATAACATTCTCTGTCTTTCTGATTTATGAATCATTTTAATTTTGATTTTGACCCACTGCACTCTAAGTAGATAAGAAGTCTGAAGTCTGAGTCACATATTGGCATTGCAAAATGTCTCTCTTCTTTTCAATATTTGATAACAGGTAGTGAACTGGTGTGATGTGAAACCATTTTGGCTAAGTCTTAATTCGGTGTCGCTAGAACTCAGGCACCCTATATTGTCCTGTCTCCCAGAAGCAGCCATATTTCAATAAAGGAACACCAGTCTGAAATGTTAGCCTAGTCATTTGAGAAAACCGTTAACTCAGAAAGGCTTAAGAAACAGTAAATCTGTGAGAGACCTGGGATAGCAGAGGTAAACTCCCTTTTGAGGCAGTCAATTCGAGAATGCAGACATAAGAACTCCAGAAACCTCATCAATAAATCAAGTAAAGTCCAAATATTAGGGCTTGAAGAAAAAGATTAATTAGAACAATAGCACAGCAAAAGTAATAGATAGGTAGATAGAAAGACAGATAGTCAGATAACAAATAGAAAATTCAGTACTGCAGGGATACCATTAAAATTTAGGCCAAATATATGAGTCCTGGACATGGAAGAAGAAGAAGTACAAGCTAGAGTCATGGAAAGCACATTTGTTTACTTTATCTTGGGAAAGAGTTAGACATTCAAGCACCGAAGTCTCATAAAATCTCTAGTAGCCATGTCCAGGAAAAATACCCAGTTATTAGATAGAACACCACCTGCCTAGTTCAAAGAAAATAATATGGAAACTATAACAGTCAGGTTTCAAGTAACATAAAAAGAAATGTATCAGATTAACAGCCAATTTCTCAGCATAAACTAAATTCTAGCAGGGAATAGATGGTCTACTATAAACTGTCTAAGAAAATAACTGCCAATATAGGGTACCGTATCCTTCAAAATCAAGATAAATAAATAATACTTCCTGTAATAAACACAAACTAAAGGCATTCGTGGCCACTTAGCTAGCCCCACAGAAGATTCTAAAGGAAGAAAAAGATAAACATAACCATCAAACATAGGAAAGAACAAATCTCGGTAGAAGAGTAGATAAGCAAATATGAATGAGAAAAGAATCAAATAAATTCCAAAAACAATAAAATTGCCTTGCAATAATTAAGTGTTAAGTAAAAGACACAGACAGTGCGTGCCTTCAATTACCAATTCTCACATATGTAATCATTCAGGAGTTAAATTAAACTGTAGCTTAAATATACTTGCCATGCACTTAAAGGATATTCCACCCCACAGCTACAGAATATGCAATTTTCTAAATAGCTGTGGAGTTGAATAAGTATTTTTAAAGACACAATGAAAGTTAGACACATACAAAATAATAGAAACAAACTTTTACATTTCATCAGATCATAATAAAAACCCACTAGAAATTAACAGAAAAGATGTACAGAAAGTTTTAAAAAATGAAAATTAAACAATATACTTTTTTGTTTTGTTGATCAGGGTTTAAGTGCTGTCCCTGAGCTTCTTTTGCTCAAGTCTAATGTTCTACCATTTGAGTCACAGCACTACTTCTCGCTTTTTCTGAGTAATTTCGTGGAGATAAACTCACACTTTCCTGACCTGGCTGACTTTGAACCTCAGATCTGAGTCTCCTGGGTACCTACGATTACAGGTGTGAGCCACAGTGTCCAGATAACAATATATTTTTATAGATCAGTGGATTATTGAAAAGTCAACAGGGAGAATTAAAAATCCTTAGAATCAAATAAAATAATACAGTATACCAAAACTTGTAAGATTCAGTGAACTAAACAAACATAGCTACAATAAATTTTTGACATAGATGTCAAAAACATCTATTGGATAAGAGGCAGCCTCTTTAGCAAGTGATGCCAAGAAAACTGTATATCTCCTTGTTAGAAAGCTGAAAATCAACCACTCCCTCCCCTCTTCTATCAAAATCAACATAAAATGAATTAAAAGGCATAGTAAAGGACCTGAAACTTTGAAACTACTAGAGGAAAACAGGGGGAAAGACTTCAAGATACAAATCCCAGGAAAAACCTTCTGAATAGGACTCCAATAGCTCTGGATTTCATAACAAAGATGAACAAACATTACAAATGTTATTAAATTCTGAATTATCAATTTAGACTGGTTTTACATAGCAAAAGAAACAACAGAGTGAAAAAGAAGCCTGCAGAATGAAGGAGAATATTTGCCAGATATTCATTAGAGAATAATGTCCAAAAATATAAAGCTCTCAAAAAATAAGGCACCAAAAAATAAATAATCTAACCCACACATGATAAAAATGAACTAACAAACATTTTCCAAAAGAAAAAGTACAAATGGTTAATGTTTATATTAAAAATTCAGTATTTTTAGCAATTGAGAAAATTCAAAGCCACCCTAACGTTCTATAGCATCTCAGTCAAAATATCCATCATTTCAAGAAAAGAAACAACAAATACTGGTAAGTTTGAAGAAAAGGAAATTTCTTACTCTGTTAGTGGGAATGTTCATCAGTATAACCCCTATGTAAAATAGTACATAGGTTCCTCAAAAATTAACTGGTACCACTATTATTCAGCCATACACTACTTGGGTATATGCCATAGGAACCTAAGTATTCATACAAAATAAATAGCTGTGTTATCTATTTTTATTTTAGTCCTATTCACAACTGCCAAATCTTCAAATCAGCCTTCATCTTCTTCATCACCTCATAACTCTATAAAGAAAATGAGGTATATACACAAAATAGAGTATGATCCATCAGTTAGAACATGACAAATTATGTCATGTCCAGGAAAATAGATGGAAGTGGAGATCTTAGTTATGAGTTCACTAAAATGTAGTTTCCATTTGCCCATATGAAGGATTTGAAAATTATCACTCTGTCCTAAACAACCAAATAGATAAATGGACTGAAATATTGACAAGTCTTCTTAGATCTATATGAGAATTTAAAACTAAATCACTTCTCCCTAAGTAGGAGAAAAAGGAATAATAGAAATCACAGCGAACAGGAGCCACAACGTGATTTCATGCTTGACTAGGACATGTTTTACTCGTGTCATTCTTTGTTTGGAACAATATCTAATTTTCTAATTTTGGATGAGACAACTCATAGTAGATTTTTCCATAAACCCAACAATATAATTGGCATGAACAGAATTGTTGGGGAAAGCCTTGATTTCCTCCATAATTCTGGACATATGGATTCCCATTTGGCATATGCTTTGACTCCTCTACCATTTGATCAATTCTTAAAATATCTTATATTTAAACTCTGCTGCTCATTTCAATAAACTTGCCCAAAATATCTCGTTTTTACTGAACTACTGCACAGGCCTAACTGCCTGTAGAGATGAACATTTTTGTCTTAAGCATCCTTACCACGGGGTCCTTTGGAATAATCTCTCAAATATACACAGATTTTTCTTTCCACCATTGCTTCTTCATCCCATTAAAATGTCTTATCATATTTTTGAATTTGTGTGCAGTTGTTCAGATTTCTTTTGCAACCCTACAAGTATCTGTGCATTAGCTCATTATCACCTACCCTTCATCACCTGTATTATTTATTTTGTTTTTTCAGCTGATTTTCAACCATCAACAGTTTATTATTTCATTCCATATGTATATTATAACTCAGTTCACTGACTTTGTGGTTAGTAATTGTTCTTTATTTGGTTTGTGTGTTTTTGGAGCAGAGTGTGTTGCATGTTTTTTTCTGGTCTTCTTTGACATAAATGATTTTAAATTGCTCAGTTCCCCTCAATATTTCTTCTCATAAACCTGCAGAGTCTTTTTTATATTTCACATCATTTAAAAATTCTTCTTTACCCTGTGTTTTCATTAGCATCTTTGTAAGTACTGATTGGGGAGTAGTACATTCAGCTGCTTTTTAGAGGCAATCCTCTGAGATACTATGTCTTGAGTTTGATGTGTTTCTCATAGTTACAAATTTTGTTTGACTGTATATTTTCCTTGATTGTTTAGTTTTTAAATATGAAAAGTTCTGTTTCATGTTGTAATTCTTTAATAAAATAACCTGAGTGGAATGTACTTGAATGTCCTTTGGATATTCCCTTGACACTTAGAGGAAATATTATTTCTGCCTTCTCATCTTTTCAGCAAAGAGCCAATACTGAGAGAAAATCTCCTGGGCCTTCTCTCTGGCTTCTCCAGTCAACCCAGCATTGATTAATACTGGGAAGACAGGTGTCCTACTCACTCTGTCAAGTGTGTTGTTACGATACATGTGACTCCAAGTCTAAGACTTCCTTTGCAGTTAGTGACAAGTGACCATTGCCTGCACTTATTCTTTTATAATGTATGATCAGTGCTTTTCTACATCTGTAGCTTTACCACTGCTTGTTCTTCAACTGAATGCATAAAACCAATTTAGCTACATAAGGAACAAAAAAAGCATTTAGTTCTTGGTACCAAACTGGACATAAAATCCATAGGGGAAAAAATCACACCATCTAAATTTCCCTCTAGACTCTTGATTTATCATTTGGTTAAATCCAGAAGATTACTGATTAGATTTCATACAAACTTTACAACTCGTGATAATATGGATTATCTTTGTCTTCCTATCTGGCAAACAAATATGGAAAGGTAGCTAGGGACACACAGAGCTAAATTACAAAACTTTATAAGTCACAATGCATATTTGCCAAGTCCTTAGTACAGAGAAATTTATTTTGTTTTGAGAATGTCTTATTTCATGAAAAACCATGTATGAAAGCATGGATACATCTCCAAATATATTTGTCCTGTCTTTTGGATAAGACATTATAAGCCTTGAGCCATTGGTTCACACCTGTAATCATAACTACTCAGGAGGCTGAGATTTGAGGATCACAATTCAAAGCCAGTCTTGGGGGGAAAGTACATGACACTCAACTCTAGTTGACCATAAAAATATGGAAGTAGAACTGTGGCTCTAATGGTAGAGTGCTGGCATTGTGCAAAACAACTCAGGTACTGTACCCAGGTCCTGGGATCAAACCCAACGATACTCTCTTTCTCTTTCTCTCTCTCTCTCTCTCTCTCTCTCTCTCTCTCTATCTTACCCACACATTAAATAATTAAACTATAGTAAATTTTATAGGAGACAATGTAATTTATTATATTAAAATAATTTAATAAAATTACTGTTAAGAAATGTTCAGATCTCTTCAGGAAGTTATATCAGTAACATGTACATGTGAGGTAATCATCACAAAGAAATAGATAGGAATCCTGGGGACATTTATAATGTTGCATTTTCCATTCAAATAGAGTTGCAGTTATACATATGTAAAGTATGTATGTTAAGACAGATGATCAGTCTGCTATAGCACAGTATATAGGTGCTAAAAAGCACAAGGTATACTATGCTTAAAGCTGCAAAATTAATCTGGAAATCTTTTTAGCAGAGACAAGTTTGACATAGGAACATTAAGAGAGAATAAATATAACAGCTGGAAGGATGAGGTAGAAAATCTGATTTTAAAAAGAATGATTGAAAAAAAACAGTGTAACACATTCAATCCTTGTTTGTGGTATAATAGAGGTTAAAACACAAGGAGCTTATATTAAGCTCCTACAAATGTTTGCTGAATCAAAGAGCAATCTTAATCTTTTCTGCCTCCAGAGACTAAAGAATAAGTTGTTTGAGTTGACTAGGATAAATCTAGAACCCAAGTAATTAAAATGTTACGTGTGAAGCCATACATACATAATGATTTATAAGATGTTAAATAGTGGTCTACAATACAGCATTATATGATAGTACTTGACCTCTGAGAAATTTGTTTTTGAGAATGCATGAATAGGTGGGAATATAAGAAGCAGTCAGTTTCAAGTGTGAGTTTCAAGTTAGGAAGAGTGATAGGATTTTATATCGTGACTTCGCTAATGATAATGAATAAATATCCTTGGGAATCATGAAACATTGATGTTATCAACAAGAATGAAGGCAGTCTCAGAAATCCACTGAACATTCATCTCAACATTGCTTCACATCCACTAATGACTCGAGGTTTGGTTCATATCACTCAGACTCTGTTAGAGAAGTGGTTCAGGAGCCATTGCTCTGATCGCATCCCACCCATCATTTTGACAGATTAGTTACATCCCAAGATGTAATAGAGGGTACCATTGTTATTGGTTCTTTAAATCAATCATCACTCTCTGCATTAGTCAAAACTTATTTCTAAACATTAAAGTCTGTAAATTTCTAAACTGACAGAATTTTAAGAGAGACCTATAAATTAAGTCCTACCTGTAAATATTCCCTCAACCAAAAATTGAACAAAGAAGGAGACAACAATGCTTGATAGGAAATGTACTCATTACCTTGCTCATGCAACTGTAACCCTTCTGTACAATATTTTTACAATAAAAAACATACTAAATTGAAATTTCTAAATTGATGTACAGACCTAGAGATGTGTAGTTTCATGGTATAATACTTGCCTAGAATGCATAATGCTGTAGCTCACCAGTGCTGCAAAAATAACAAACAAACAAATAAATTGTGCTAGAGACTTTGAAACTCTGCAAAAATAATTATTTGTCCCCCTATTCTGTGGATCAGTGGAAAAGACTGACATCTCAAGGAATCATTGTGAGTTTTTCTTTTACTTTTGAACATTTAATTTTCTTCTTTGGTTAAATCTACATAAATATTTCTTGATTACGAAGGACAGCTGGATATTTGAACAGGTGGTATCAGAAGATTATGGAGTAGCTTCTCAGGAAAAACATTCCTAACCAGATACATAGCCATCTGTCTGATATTGTTTAAAAGTTCTTGTGTAACGAAAAATGTAGGAAATGAGCTGTTGATGGCCCCAATATTGACATTTAAACTAATATAACCAGAGGTCAGATAAGAAGATGGAAGAGTTAAAATGCTCAATGCAATATTTTAACAAAAGACTTGTTCAGAACCACAATTTCCAAGTAAGCTCCTTAAACTCTAAAATGAGAAATTAAATAAATGCTTTTATTAAAAGGAAACTCTAAAATATAATTTAAAAAAATCTGGACTAAACAAAGTTAAAATAGTCTGTTTTTTTTCTTTATTTGCTTGTTGTAAGGAAGAAATAATCAGAATTTTTAATGTATAATGTGTGGCTTACAGAGGCTGGGAAAGTAGCTCAGTGGTAGAATGCTTACCTTGCATGCATGAGGCCCTGAGTTCAATTCATGAGCACCACATAAGCAGAAAAAGCTGGAAGTAGCACTGTGGTTATAGTGGTAGAGTGCTAGCCCTGAGTTGAAGAGCCTAGAGTCAGAGCTCAGGCCCAGAGTTCAGGCCCCAAGACCAACTGACAAAAAAAATGTGGCTTGCAAAGTAAGAAGTAGATTCTGAGAGATACTCGGTGCTCATTCCTATAATCCCAACCCTTGAGCGAATAAGGCATGGATATCACAATTCAAAGCCCTTTAAAAAAAATGGAAAACAAAGTAGATTAAAAAATTGTGAAGATAATTTGTGGAAGGCAAGCACAAATTCTGTATTAGAATTTAAAACCAAAATTTGAATTAAAATTGAAAACAAGGAATGATATCTTCATATCACTCAAAGTCTTTACATTATTCAGAAACTGAGAAAGTTGAGGCATTGTGGAGTATGTCAGTCTGCACTTTGATATCAGGCAGAAAAATACAAAACAGAAATTTTCAGAAAGAGAAACAAAGATGGAGTATAATTGCCATAATGCAATCCCTTGGGAAATAAGCAATGTGGGAAAAAATTCATGTGTGACACATCATAGGCTTGTTCTGTACATTAAAGAAAATTTTATATGTAAACATTTTTCACAGGTATGTTCTTAGAAGATTTCATCCTACCATTTATCAGAGCTAACCAATTATCAGAGTTAAGTAAATCTTTATTTTCCAATAAATGAACCTTGTTACTTGAATTAATTTTAAATTATTTTTAATCAAATTGCACCACATTGTTTTCATTTAATCATTCATTCACTTAACGCTAGAATCAGAGCTTGAACTCAGGGGCCTGTAGCAAGCACTCAACTTATTAAGGAAGGAAGCTTTACCCCTTGAGCTATACATCCAGCCAGCTGGTTAGTTGGAGACAGAGTCTTCTGGACTTTGCTGTTCAGACCTGGCTTTGAACAATGATCAAGTTAGGATTACAGGTATAAATTACTATCATAGGCTGTTACCTTTTTTGTTAGTGCATCCATATTAGATGCAATATGCCTACAATTATTTCAGTTATATTTGGAAGGAATTGTGAAGGGAAGAGAACTTAGAGTCTATGCATTTTATTTATTTATTTACTTACTTTTATTTTTGTCATTCTTCAGGCTTGAACTTGGGCTCGGGCGCTGTCCCTGGGCTCCTTTTGCTTAAGGCTAGCACCAGTTGAGACACAGAACCACTTCTGGCTTTTTTGGAGATAAGAGTTTCATGGACTTTCCTGTCTGGGCTGGTTTTGAACTGCAACCCTCAAATATCAGCCACCTGAGAAGCTTAGGATTGTGAACCACCAGTGTCCAGCTTTTTTGCAGTTTTTTTGTGTTTTTTTAAAAACGTTTACCTTAGTAAATTAATTGGTAATATTATTTCATTCATACTGTTATTTTTCTTTCTTCTTTCTATCTCTCTTCCTCTCACCTTCTCTCCTTTCCTTTTCCTTCCTTCCTCCCTCATATCATCATCTTCTTGGTTCTAAGAGAGGTTTCTGATTTTCCTTCACTTTAATATGAGTCTTATCGTTCATTTAATTTAATTTTTATTTTTAAAATGACAGAAATCTGAGTTATATTACTGCAAAATAATGATAGTAATGTAAATTATTTCAAGCAAAGTTTGTCAACATCTAAGAATAGAAATGACTCACCAATATTATATTATTATAATAGTCTAAGTTCTTATTCCAATTATTCTGTATAACATTTAGTTCACTGCATAACCAATTTATTAAATAGTTCTACCAAAGATTAAGGAATAATGGATCAATATAAAGCTAGAAAGAAATACACAATGGTATATTTTTCTTACAATGATTTGTGCACATGCATACACACGCGTCAGTATTGAGGCTGAAATTCAGGGCCTGTACACTGTCCCTGAGCTTTAATGCTCAAAGCTTTTGCTCTACAACTTGATTCACAGCTTCACTTTCAGCTCTTTGCTGGTTAATTGGGAATAAGAAAATTCAGACTAAGCTTTGAACTGTGACCCTCAAATCTCATCCTCCTAATTAGCTAGGTTATTGGTGTGAGCCTCTGGTGCCTGGCTCCTACATCATTTTTGATAACTAGCTTGGATACATATGATGCAATTCTTAACAAGTGATCAAGTAACATGTTGAAAAAATAGAAGTTTCACATTCAAAATAGTTTCAAAAGCAGACAGGAATTATAGACTAATGATAAAGTTTTATTTTTATTTTTTCAAGTATGTTAGTATGGTTTTATTAGCCAAATACATCATTTCACATTCTACTAAAACCACAGCTTAACCATATATACATATAAAGAAGATTTACGAATAACTACTAAGATTATACTGTTTGAATAAACAATGACTGTGACATGTAACTAATGGCACCTGATACTGCATTCAAATGGACAGCTAAAAGTGAGGAATAACACCTTTTCCTTTCTTGTAGTTAAACCGTGTTGATGGAAGATGTGTGTTGTCATTTAAAGAAGGATTGTTGGAGAAAAACAAAGGAGTGGGTAACAATGCTCAAAAGGAAATGTACTCATTTCCTTACTCATGTACCTGTAACCCCTCTGTATGGTGTCTTTACGATAAAAAAATGAAAAATGGAAGGCTATTATCAAACGAAATTTTAACCCCAATGATAAGTAATCATAATCATCCAATGAACTGAAGATGTGTTAGCAGTTAGAAGTTTAAATATAGATTCAGCAATCACTAGACAGTGCTATTGTGTAATAAATGTTTTCAATTGATAAGCTTTCATTAGAGCCTTGTGACAGACATAATTCTAAGACAATATAGAACCAAACTAGAAAAAGCATGAAATTGTACTGTTCTAATCCTAGCCAGAGACACATATCACTATGACAAAACGCAACAGAGCAAGTGTTACCAAAATACTCATGTACTTATACTACCAAGGAAGTTTTAAAAAGTATTTTTCCTTGAATACATTGGTACTGACTGTAAGGAAGTAGTAACAGTATGATGATGCTTTTATTGTTTTTCAAAGTTTGGGGCCCTTTAATTTTTCTTCATCTGTTTTTCATTATAATTCCACTCATGATAAGATTTATTTTAACTTTTTACAATTATCTTTACAACTATCTAATTTAATTTAACTATTTAATCTCTTTCATGAAATTAATGAAAGAAAACAATGAAGAATAAGATCTGGCCAGACCTAATTCAGCCTTGGAGAGATACAAGTTATTGAATCTGATCTTTCCCAAACTGCAAATCAGTTTTGTCCTCTTGGGGGCAATATTGCTCCCATTGAGAGTTTGTGCTTGATTCATCTGGCACCATCTTCCCAACTTTCCTGTCCCTTAGCTAAAAAAAAAAAAAAAGAAAAACTTTGTATTTTATAACTCATATATAACCTCCATTTTTCATAATTGATATATAACCTTTATACCTGTGAAAATACCCAGATCCACATTTACTTGTGAAAAATCATTTATAATTAGAGTACATATTTCAACTTGTTTAATTTAAAAGGAATATTTAAATGCATTTTAATTATTGTTTTTATAAAATATTTTTCATTATGCTTCTTTAATTTTGAATTTAGAATTAGACTACATTACATATGTATGTGTAGAGACATAGCAGTAGCATGAAAATTATAACAATTATCTATATATTATCTTCATATAATTGCTGTTGTTACATTACATATTTGCATTCTTAAACAAATTTCAAGTGAATGCTACAAATTGGATAACTCATTCAATTTATTCAATGTCATATTCAATAATATGTCTGTTCTCTACAAATCATATCAATAATCCTGCAATCTCCCATTCTATCCATTCTACCCTGAAATTTTCCTTCCCCTTGACTCCTTCTTAGAAGTTATCAAATCATGGTTTTAACTGTACTTCAGAAGTGTACAAGATGAAAAGAGAAGATAAAATCTATTAAGGGTGGCAAGATAACTTTACAATGGTAACCCCAAAAGTTCAAATTCAAAACCAAGCAGAGAGCTCAGTGGTTCTGCACAAGAATGTCAGAAGATAAGTACTTTGAGAATACAAAAGGTAAAAGAAGGTATTTTTGTAAGTTGGAAATTGCACCATTACTGCTCAGATTTACAATGAGTTCCACTACTGTTGATGGCCTGATTGTACATGTTTGACTTTCCTCCCTATAGTATTATTTGATAACTAATATCGAAGTTCTTCTACTTTCAGTGTCTAGTTTCAGTTGATTTTATATATGCTTTTCCACTTTTGCATCTATTGATATCCTATTTTTATCCATTAAACTTGGCTGACAAATTGATTTTTCCAAGCTTTAGTTCAAGCTTACATAAAAGAGAAATATTGCTATAGGTATTGTCTTAATGATGAATGTATTTGTACTGCACTCAAAGTTATATATTCATAAATCCTTTGAATGAAACATTATTTTTAAAGAATTCAGTTAGTGAAATAATGCACAAATTCTTTAAAAAACTATTATACCTGTGAAGTTCATGCTGTATTTTACAGCCATCTTCTACAGAAACTCCCTAAAATTAGAGATATTTTTGTAGCTATATTCTTCAACTGTACTTGAGCAAGGTATATAATTATAAATAACCTTAATATCATTATCAATCCTCACTTACATGAAAGAATTCCCTCATACCTGAATTTAATTGAGAATAATTGTATTTATAATATTATATAATAAACATAACTTGAAAATATCACAAAGAATTTTTAATGGTAATGTATTGAGATGTATTATATACCAAGAAAAAAATAAATCAGAAATTCATGGATTCCTAGGGGTACAAATAAACTTTCTGGTTGAACTCTAAATGTGAATTCACAAATATTTATATTTTGCTTCCATTATTGAAATTTTTCTCAAGATAGCTGAATATGTAAGTATTTAAGAGACGTTGAGAAATTCATCTGTCCCTTCAGGTTTGGTTACTTCTAAGAGGATGAGAGAAAAGGTAGAATGGACAATGCACTTATTTGTACATTATTTAACTATATCAATTGTGACTATATTTCCTGGACAAGATGTAGATATAGCTAAAATATTTACATTTTGAATGAAATTTATTATTTAGTTATAGCAAGAGAGAAAATTGGAACCATTTATAATCTGCTAAAGGATAAAGGTGCAGTACACCACACAGGCACTAACTACCTCTATGCTTTTCTCATCATTTCTCTCTCAATTCTATTATTTTATGTCAATACCACATGTTTGTTTATGGCATTAGCAATGTTTCCTCTTTTCAGTTTCAGTTATAAACTTATCTAGTACAACAATTCATTAAGTTAAATTAATCTCATCAGAGAATGGAAAGAGAACTAACAGTTGCATTTATTCAACAGAGAGATATAGTTTGGCTTAAATATATAAGAAAAAATAATTAGGTATTTGCCTACTTAGTCTTAGGTCTTACTATGGAATAGACATAAGAATATAGTTGGTGAAAAGTCTGGGAATTTATATTTGAAGGCAGATTACTTACTAGAGTGGAGAAAGTAAATATTCATAAAACAAGGAAGAAGAGATAGGGAGAACTAATGTGAGATCTTTGGAGAGTTTGGGAGACTGGTGTAGATGAGAAACTTCCTGTTAGTTTCCTCTGTAATAAAATATTGAGTGTCTGCTTTGACTCCAAGGTCTTTGATCCATTTGGAGTTGATTCTGGTGCAGGGTGATATATAAGGATTTAGTTTTAGTTTTCCACAAGTAGTCAATCAATTTTGCCAGCACCAGAGGCTGTCTTTCTTACATTTTATTTTTTTTTAGATCCTTTATCGAAGATTAGTTGGCTTTGGGTCTGTAGGTTCATTTCTGGGTTTTCAATTCTATTCCATTGGTCCTGAGGTCTGTTCTTGTGCCAGTACCAAGCTGTTTTGATTACTATGGCTTT